>NC_091119.1:80797891-81397891 GCF_040183065.1 Periplaneta americana | reverse complement strand
AAGAAAAATAGGTACTGCTTTTACATTCAGAAAAAAAAAAAAAAAAAAAAAAACATTACTTTCACTCTGAAAATATTCGTCAAATCTCAAATATGATACAGTATATCTTACTCTCTTGTGAACAACTACTTTGTGAATCTAATAGTGTATCTCGTATGTGGCACATAATATTAAACCCATAATTGTTTTCAAGAAAATTTTCATTTCAATTGTAATGACAACTAGGAAGTTCGTATCGTAATTTCGACGTTGAACTTTGACTTAACACAATAGAATGCATAGCAGCACGAGACGTCAACATTTAACGAAGAATAATCGAGGAAAAAATAAACGTGCTGTAATACAATCCTGTTTGCATAATTATTTAATAACAGATGAGTTTACTTTTTTGGAATTATGCATAACATTAACATTGCGTAAATAATAATAGCTCACTTTGTTCAGAACCTAAAATATTAATATAAATTAACAATATTCTTCAAACCATTCACGAGTCTATACAACTCCACAGAATGCCACTATGAGTGGTTTTTTTTTTTTTTTTTTTTTTTTTTGGAACATATATTACTGTGGATCGTCTGTAGCAGGGCGAGGTGCGGGTGACATCTATACTCCTCGTTGTACTCAACTGAAATCTACTGTTTTGGTACCGACTTTCTAGCTCTGATCATGAATCTCGGTGGATTATTATTGCAGCACGAACGTTAGAATATATAGCGAAGTCATTCCTGGGTATTAGACTCGATCTTTTTTCTTACTTTTATTTTTTTCTTTGTTTAACATCCTTCTTTACTACAGACTTACAATACAATGCGGTGTAGGAAAGGGTAGGCTACATAGATATGAACAAAAATGGTAGGCACGCGTTGCCGGTCTCCCTGGTCGTGTTATCAGCACGGCGCAGAGCCATCGCTGCGACAGCGCAGAACAGCACATGATAAAGGACAACTACCGTCCCATGGACAGACGATAAATATCTTCCACTGTTCCATGCCAGAAATCGAACCACGAACCTCTTGGTTTGGAAGCGAACACGTTATCCATATAGACAAAACGACGGACCATCAAAAGAATATCATCTCTCTCTCTCTCTCTAAATTCGTTTGCATTCTTATGCCAGACTCGCTTAAAGGAAGCAACCTTCCTGTTTCAGTTTAGGCTTACGCAACATGCTGCTATATCATAGTCAAGAGGACTAATAATATAATATATATAGGCCTCTTGATCATAGTCACTTCCAATCCATGTAGTTCCGTCAGCATGTAACCCGGTTCTTCTACAAACTCCGTATTTGTTGACGGAAGACTGAGGAAGTGTTTCAAAGTAAGAGACCGAAGAGGTGCTAGTCAGGAAACTAGCTACGCTTATGTTAAACCAGGTTCCTTTTTCCTTTTCTTTCTCTTTTCATTTTTCGCAATAATAAAATCGCGCATATAAATTTACCATTATTACTCCAGTTGTGAAATACAACAAAAATCCTAAAGCAAAACTTCACCGTCTATCGTCCGTTATTTTATTACTGCATTGGTAAATCAATATATATATATATATATATATATATATATATATATATATATATATATATATATATATATGGCTAAAAGGGATGAAGTTACAGGAGAACGGAGAAAGTTACACAACGCAGAACTGCACGCATTATATTCTTCACCTGACATAACTAGGAATATTAAATCCAGACGATTGAGATGGGCAGGGCATGTAGCATGTATGCATATCAATTGGGAGGCCGGAGGGAAAAATACCTTTGGAGAGGCCGAGACATAGATGGGAGGATAATATTAAAATGGATTTGAAGGAGGTGGAACACGACAGTAGGACTGGATTAATCTTGTTTAAGATAGGGACCGATGGCGGGCTTATGTGAGGGCGGCAATGAACCTACGGGTTCCTTAAAAGCCATTTGTAAGTAATATATATTTAACTCCATCGAAGGAATTACAGTAGGAGCACAAATGTAAACCACTTTCATATGTTAAAAGCGGACAAAAAGCACTTGTTCTATCCCATACATCTCTCTCAAATTATTTCAAACACTCATTATGGTATGACGTTAAATTCTGTATTCTGGTGACTATTTCAATCACAGTATCATTAATTATATTCAATATAAAATATAGTTCATCTGATTTAAAATCTTATCTCTAACCAGGGTTGCCAGATGTCCCGATTTGGCGGGACATGTCCCGATTTTCATATAAAAGTCCCGAGTCTCGCTTCGATTCCAGGCGGGACGCAAAAAGTCCCTCCATTAGAAAATTAACATCAGTTGTATAATTTGTCGTTACCTAGTAACTATTTTCTACTCGGCCTAAATAATATTTACATTAAATTTAAATTATTATTTTTTTAACAATGTAGGTTCGTACATTGGAAAAGAACTAATATTTTGGCAAGTGTAAAGTTTGTGACAGCGAATTCAGTTGTGAATATAATATTTCTGAACATTTAAAAAGAGACGTTCATCAGAAATGCATGGCACAGAGAATGGAAAAAAGTTTAGTTGAAAATGCTGAAGTACAGTGATAAATATGTAGGCTATATAAGCTCTGTAAAAGTATACTGTATGTTAAATGATGGGTTTAGAGCGGTAATTATGTTAAGTCACAAAATAAATAGGAATTTAGCTATCAATAAATTTTATGTCATGTAATCAATGAAAAACATTGAAATCTAAATATTTTGTCACATGTGATGCTATCTTGGAATTTATGCTTTACAATTAATAAAAAAACAGCTGGGGAAATCTATGAGACAGAATTACTATTAAGTTGAGTTAATAATAATTTGGCATAACATATTATTGTCACAAGCCCTTCAGAAAGACACCAGGCAAATGTGGTGTAACTTACAGCCAGATAAATATTGTTTTCCGCTTGGAAACCTGTACCTACAATTTTTTTTATTAAAATTGCAATTTTGATATTCATATTATTAGTTTCTTCAACTGCATACAAAGGGATCATTTTTAATCAATTTTTGTAGTCATGAAAATGTCAACTCTGCACACATTCATATCACTCTTCCTTTGATACAAAATGTAAGTACCATATGTGATGGAAGAAGGATGTCCCTCTTTGGTAAATCTAAAATTTGGCAACCCTGCCTCTAACCCCAGATCACATGTATTGTAGACTGCTCATTCCTATGTTAAAATCGATGGCACTTTGAAGAGAACAACCGCCAGGATCCCCACCCATCCGCCGTAAATAAACGCGAGATGGCAATACAGTCGCTAATGCAATTCAAATGAGAGTTATGACGTGACTCCTTGCGTAACAACTAGATGGCAACATAGTAAATCTGACAAAAGTTCTTACCGTCAAAGTCTATAACGCAGAGCAATCTGGGTATACATCTGCAGTGCTCGGGAAAAGTGACACAAGTCAGTTTCCACAAACCTTTTTTTGGTAATTTATTGACAACTTACGGAACATCTGCTCGCTTGGAAAAAAAAATACATAAGTATTTCTCCCATTGCAATAATTCATACAGAAAAAAATCAAATCGACATCAACCAGTGTAAGTTGTCAATAAATTACCAAAAAAGGTTTGTGGAAACTGACTTATGCCACTTTTCCCAAGCACTGCAGATATGATCTAGGCTCTGACATTTTCAAATTTCCGCAGCTGCGTTACTGGCTTCCGTCGAGCGGCGATAAGCAAGTTGTCGCAAGAAAATCTCTCACTTATTGTTATTCGAATACACAGCTTTATTTTCGAAACTTCTACGAGGTATTATGTATCTAAGTTTTCTCGGTCTGTCTTAACTTTAAAAAATACTGTACAGACCCAGAAACAATATAAGAGTATTATTCAGAAATCTCTAAAATTACCTACAATACTTCTTTGCACTTGTCAGGCTGAGTTAGTATCACGAATAGGCAGGCGCAAGTCTGACTGAGCCGCAAGCTTGTGCGTAGGATTACATCATGTGTTGGATGATAATTAAGAAAATTTTGTTACGAACGGAAGTGAATTGCGAGTCCGGACAGCTCAGACATAAGTTCGATAGATGGGCCCGAAGATTGTTAGGTGGAGAGAGCCGCGGCTTCTTTCTTGCGCCGTTGAAACATCTTAACTCGCTCGGTCCAATTTTTATTTGCCATACTAATAAATGCCTTTTTTTCTCATTTTAAAGCAAAGTTTCTTGTTTATTTGCAATTTTCTAATTAATTGTAATGTAATGTGTGTGAAATTTACATATCTGGAACAATGATTAACTTTACTAACAATAGTAAAAAAAAGTAATTTATTTCGGTGCTTAATCAGCTTTAATACCACTGGTATAATATGAATAATGATCGACAATCCACAGTTACAAATATAATATTGTCATGTCTTCACGATAACAACAATCAGCTTTATAGTTTTAAATATTAAGCTCGTTCTCATAGAAATTGTCACGTAACATTTTCAATTGTTTGCTTTCATATTTTTAAATCTTACTGTTACAATTTTGTGCTACACGTCTTTATTATTGTAGGAGAAAGAAATCTGAGTGAGGAATAGTCGGTTATTGTCGGGTGACAGAAGGTATAAGATCGGTTAGCTAGAATGCCTAAATTCAGTAAACCATTGCAAAGTAAACTTCATGCTTACGTTAGTGAATTTGGTGCCCATGTGTTTTCAACCGATGGAACAGTTTTGTTATGTAAGGTTTGTGAAAAGACAGTTAATTGCGAAAAAAAAGTCAACCTGTGTCACCTACGAAGTAAATATGTGAGTTATGTTGATATAATTTAAATTTATTGCTAAAATATATTATGGCTCTTTTAAATGTATGCCTTTTTCAAAGTTTACTGTGCCCCTTTTTTACGTTTCTATTGTCTTTTTTGCCTGCCTATTTAACTGTTATAAATGCCTAAACATTCGGGCTCTACTTCTGAGTTACTCTTCCCTCGTGTTGCGATTTCCGCCATTATTTTTACATCCACAAGAGGCATTGCATGGCCTCTTCAAAATGTATATCTTTGTGAGAAAATTACACAAAATTAATTTCGAGTTAAATAAAGTAAATTTGCGTTTTATTAGGTAGATCTTTTCCAGTTCTTCACAACGAAACCAAACACGGTGTTTGGTGTCATTACACGAATATTTCACCGGATGCAGAGATAAGAGTGGAACGCTGCCGCTCGGTTGCAAAATGAATCTTTGGGCATCGTCAGGAGGAAAAGGGGAGAAAACCGCGCGACTTCGTCGCAAATAAACATTACGGGAATCCTTGCTCTACTCTACAGTATCATCGTTGTAAGTCTATTACATTGAAAGTATTGCAGTTTTTTCTATACCATAATTTGCGTTTATCTCACAGCCCATCTCCATATAGATCGGAGTTTACAGACATATTTCTACGTCACTAGACACTCGCTGTAATAAAAGTAAACCTAAAAACATCCATTACTAATAACACCACCACCACAAAAGACATTATCGATAGTACTGATTATCAGGATAAATTGGAAGCCTTAAGGGATTAGGTACAGCTTACAGCAGTAAAATTTTGGAAATATTAAAAACTTTTTCCTCCATTACTGTATCTTGTACAATAATGAAAATTAGTATGTGTAAAACACTGTCCTTCTGCTATATGAAAAAAATATTTTTTTACGATTTAAAAAAAATATTTACATTTTTTCTTCTTCAAAATATAGTTCACTGTGCAATGATGAAGCGTTTCCCACATAACTCAAAAACTAGTCTACATTCTGTGATGAAATTTTTTGTATGTATTTGTGCACGTCATATCTACAATATGGTGCAAGATCACTTCTCTACCCTTGATAGATTGTCTGATAAAAATTAAATTCATTTTTAAAAGTTCAAATATCAGTATTTTCTCCTAACACAAAATAAATAAATAAATATATATATATATAATTTATTAAGGAATATAGTTGAAAAGAGCATGATATTGTAAACATGAGTTCCAGTAATAAAATAAATGAGAACATGAAAAAGTTAACAAGTTTATGAGTTATGAAGGCAAAGCTTCATCACTGCACAGTGAACTGCCACCATTTTAAATTTTGAAAAAAAAAATATATATATATATAATATATATATTTTTTTTAAATTGTAAAAATATTTTTTTTTCATATACCAGAAGGACAGTGTTTACATTATCGTACGTACAAGATACAGTAATGGAGGGGAAAAAGGTTTAATATTTCCAAAAATTTTACTGCTGCAAAGTGTCCCTAACCCCTTAACTTCCCTATCTAGGGGCTGGTAACTTATGTTCATCTTATGTTGCCTTAATGCCATCTCAAACCTTAATTTCAACCAGCGTACACAGTGCAAAGCATGTAATGAAAACTGGAATACAGCTGCGAACGGCAGAAGATATCTTCGACAATAAGATTAATACGCTGAAAACTGTTGTCACCTCGATTCCCGTATCTAATCCCTTGTCATTTTTAATGTAGGGGGAAAATTAAATACAAAGTGTAAAGACAAATTCTCATATTCAGACTCTGCTGCAGTAAAACATACTTATTTTGTATCGGATAAGAAAAAAATTACCTACGCAGGTGTTAAAAATGCATACACTGGAAGCCAACTTTTTAACACCATTTTTGAGATTAGAAGTGCTTTTTGATATGTGCTTTTCTGCCTTTATTTTAATGCAATAACAATAATTTGTGGTAATGGTGAGTCACTGTCCAAGACATTACTTTGTGAATATCTTACAGGAAGCATGCCAGAAGCCGGTAGAGCAGTTATGATTAATTTGAAGTGTCACTTAGCTATTAGTTTGCAACTCGCAAACATAACAGTGCCCAAAGGCAAACAAATTCAACCCAAAAATATAGCACACGATCGTTTCGATGTAGAATGGAGTAAGCGCAGTCATTGTTAAACATTGACTATTATCTTCGCAGAGGTATGGATGCTTTCCTTTAGTCAGAAATAGGTGTACCATTATAGACTTTACTCTGGTTAAATGAGGTGTCAGCTAACCATGTTTAAGTAATAGGTGATTATGAATGGTGCACAGAAATTACATTTTAACCATGGTTATGGTTTAACCGTAGTTTTGTAACCTATGATCACTGCGTTTTAACCGAGGTTGATGCACTTCGCCATTAATCTTCAGGGCAAAGAGTAAATCTTGGGGGAGATGGTGTCTAATATATACGCATTTTCCAAGAAACTTGAACTCTGGGGAAAAGAAACTCAGCAGATGAGATTTAAAACACTTCCCTTGCTTTAAAGAACGTACCGAAAATGAAAAAGCTCCTAATCTCTACACCAGTGTCAGTCATCTTGAGATTCTCTCCATCTTGAGAAGAGAGTTTTAGCAGTCGGTTCATTGCTTCAAAAAATCGACTTTCTGGCGCAGTTTGTTTCGACTTCTTTCATTAACATTGATGTTAAAGAATTTGTTAAATCATGTCACACAGATATTTAAAGAAGACATCCATCGCAAGCCTGGAAATTGAACTTACAACATTTCAGACTGACTTGCCACTGAAGAGTCTGGCTGCGTCAAGTCCAGCATCTGTCTGGTCCCTTGTGACAAAAGAAAAAGACCCGTTTTAGTGCGGATGACTTTACAGATATTTCTTCTCCTCAACAATATGAGTAATCTTTATCCACCATAAAACTCGTCAAAAACAAATACCGAAACCGACTGCTTCTCACTTGGGCAACTGTATCAGAATTGCAGTCATAAGCTATAACTTACATTTAGAGGGAGAAAAAAAAAACTTTAATGAACACGAGTATCACTCTTCCCACTAATAAAGGTACGTCCGTCTTCAAAATGTTTCATTTTACTTACCAGAATGAACATTTTCCTGTAATCTAAGGTAATAATATTTTTTTTTCTAAACATACTGTAATTATTATTTGTTTTCAGCACATTTGTCTGTAGTAGTTCACCAGTCAAATTAAAACTTTCAAAGTAGCTCCTAGGTCAAGATAGCTAGTTTGGCGACCACTGGTTTAGAATGAAGTGCATTATTATTATTATTATTATTATTATTATTATTATTATTATTATTCTGAGAAAGATGTCTATCTGTCGGTTCATCTATTTCACATTTTATACTGTAAGTTACTGAAATTATTTTATTTATATTCAGTACACTAGGGTTAGCATTCTTAGGTAAACAAATATTTCATTTGCACTGAAACAGAAACCCGTAATTGAGTTTTTAAGTTTCGGACAAGATCACCAGAGCCAGGAAGTTGGTACCAAAACAGTACATTTCAGTTGAGTACAACGAGGAGTATAGATGTCACCCGCTTCTCGCCCTGCTACAGACAACACACAATGAAAATTTTAAATTATGGTTTATTTAACGACACTCGCAACTGCCGATGTTTTATCAGCGTCACCGGTGTGCCGGAATTTTGTTCTGGAGTTCTTTTACATGCCAGTAAATGTACTGACATGAGCCTGTCGCGTTTAAGCACACTTAAATGCCATCGACCTGGGCCGGATCGAACCCGCAACCTCGAGCACAGAAGGCCAGCGCTATACAGACTACGCTAAACAGGACGACTGATCCACAGTATGTTCACAAAAACAACACATAGTGGCATTCTTTGGAGCTCTGTAGAGTCGTGGATAGTTTGAAGAATATTGTTAATTTACATTAATATTTTAGGTTCTAAACAAAGTGAGCTATTATTTACGTAATGTTCATATTATGCATGATTCTAAAAAAGTAAACTCATCTGTTATTAAATAATTATGCAAACAGGAGTGTGTAACACGTTTATTTTTTCCCCGATTATTCTTCGTTAAATGTTGACGTCTCGTGCTGCTATGCATTCGGCTGAGTTACAGTCAAAGTTCAACATCGGAATTACGATACGAACTTCCTAGCTGTCATTACAATAATTGAAATGAAAATTTTTCTTGAAAACAATTATGGGTTTAATATTATGTGCCACATACGATACACTATTAGATTCACAAAGTAGTAGTTCACATGATGACAGTAAGATATACTGTATCATATTTCAGATTTGCTCCAGTAACGTCTTGTGGCGTAGAACGAATATTTTCAGAGTGAAAGTACTGTCCTTTTTTTTTTTTTTGTTGATAAAATGAAAATGTTCACTGTTAAATAATTTGTTATAATGAGATTAGAATCATAATTGTATACTTTGTGTTATTTTTATATGTATGGTAAATTAATTTAGTTTGGGAGTTACGAAGTTTATAATTTTACAAATGATTATTTTCTTTATATTATTCGTTTATTGTTTTCTTGTTCTAAGGCATTGGACGATTGGAGCACATATTTGGTTACCATCCGCTGTATACGTCTGTCGTTCTGGTTCACTGACATTTCATTCAGTAAAGATATAGTCCAAGCTCACACAACTTAATAGTTTTGGTACCAACTTCTTAGCTCTGAAGATCACTTAAGCTCATAATCTTCATCACATAGAAACGTATTTTCTGAAATTTTAAATGTAGGCTCTGAATACTACATATATTTTCAAATATTCACATAAAATCAGTTTTCATTAAATATTTTTCGACAAAAGTTCCATTTCAGATTAATCATCACTGGATGACTATGACTCGGTTAAGAGGGAAGTATTATATGATATTCTTATTGAATTTGGTATTCTCAAGAAACTAGTTCGATTAATTAAAATGTGTCTCAGTGAAACATACAGAAGATCCCGTATAGGTCAGTTTTTATCTGATGCTTTTCCAAGTCACTGTGGGCTAAAGCAGGGAGATGCATTATCACCTTTACTTTTTAACTTCGCTTTAGAATATGCCATTAGGAAAGTTCAGGATAACAGGCAGGGTTTGGAATTGAATTGGTTACATCAGCTTCTTGTCTATGCGGATGACGTGAATATGTTAGGAGAAAATACACAAACGATTAGGGAAAACACGGAAATTTTACTTGAAGCAAGTAAAGCGATCGGTTTGGAAGTAAATCCCGAAAAGACAAAGTATATGATTAAGTCTCGAGACCAGAATATTGTACGAAATGGAAATATAAAAATTGGAGATTTATCCTTCGAAGAGGTGGAAAAATTCAAATATCTTGGAGCAACAGTAACAAATATAAATGACACTCGAGAGGAAATTAAACGCAGAATAAATATGGGAAATGCGTGTTATTATTCGGTTGAGAAGCTCTTATCATCCAGTCTCCTGTCCAAAAATCTGAAAGTTAGAATTTATAAAACAGTTATATTACCGGTTCTTCTGTATGGTTGTGAAACTTGGACTCTCACTCTGAGAGAGGAACAGAGATTAAGGGTGTTTGAGAATAAGGTGCTTAGGAAAATATTTGGGGCTAAGCGGGATGAAGTTACAGGAGAATGGAGAAAGTTACACAACGCAGAACTGCACGCATTGTATTCTTCACCTGAAATAATTAGGAACATTAAATCCAGACGTTTGAGATGGGCAGGGCATGTAGCATGTATGGGCGAATCCAGAAATGCATATAGAGTGTTAGTTGGGAGACCGGAGGGAAAAAGACCTTTAGGGAGGCCGAGACGTAGATGGGAGGATAATGTTAAAATGGATTTGAGGGAGGTGGGATATGATGATAGAGACTGGATTAATCTTGCACAGGATAGGGACCGATGGCGGGCTTATGTGAGGGCGGCAATGAACCTTCGGGTTCCTTAAAAGCCATTTGTAAGTAAGTAAGGATGACTCCTCATGTTGTGTTGCTCTCTGGCCTATGCTCCATATCTATCTTACGTCAACTGTAGGCCTATTCTATTCTCTGAAAACGTTTTACTCGAGTTGAGACCAGATCACCAGCAATATGTTGCATAATATAAGGATATTTTTAGTTCAGATGGACGCGTCCTGTACTGCCAGCCACGTGGGACAGCAATAAAGGTTGAAAGCCAACAGCGATCTCACTCACGTTACACAACACTAGCTGGCAACGAATACATCGTTGTCGTTTTGCGCATGAAAAAGAAATAGCCTCTAATAATAATTAGTAATCCAGTCCCAGTTTATTCTGAACGACCTTCTAAATTTTCTGTTTATTGTGCAGATTTACATTTCTCACCCAGTTTTCAAATAACGCGCTCCTGAAAAGTCTAAGGGCCATATTCATAGACATTCTTAGCGCGAGCTTCCGGTGGATGATCAGCGAACTAACGTTTTTCGTATTCATAAACCAGTGTTAGCGATATGATATGATATGAATTCTGTACAAATAATCACTCGATAGCCGGGACTAGTTTAGCACGCTCGTAACGCGGGCTAGCGAAATGTCTATGCATAGCATCCTAAAGGTTTAAGAAAAAGTTACCTTCCGAAGTGTAACGAAAAAACTGGTACAGATCAGTTTAATTTGTGAAAATCAGAAAATCTGGGTTAGATTGTCTTAGACCTCACAATCAGGAAGTTAGCACAAGCTGGGGTCAGCCGTACATCGGCACATAATGCGACAAAATTACTGAAAATTATCCATACAAAGTTACAGAAGTGCACGCCCTAGAGCCCAGGGAACCATATACGAGAATCAGTTTTTACAACTGGTTTATTCAACCTGTACATCACGGCCATTTAGATCCACAATATGGGTTTTTTGTGACGAGGCGTGGTTTCACTTGCACGGACGAGTTAACACTCAAAATAATCAGTACTGGTCAGTAGATAATTCACGACTTATTCACCTACATCCATTACATAATCCTAAGGTCGGTGTATGGTGTGCATTAAAAGCGAAACGAATAATCGGTACTATTTCCCCCCCCCCCATGAAACAATTAATGCTCACGGATACTAAACCCTAATTTTGGATGCGTTAATTACAGAAGAACGAATAAATTTACGGTGTGTTTCAGCAATACGGGGCTACAGCTTATATAGCTCGAACTTCACTGCGTGCGATTGCCGATATGTTTGATGAGAGAGTGATTAGTAAAGCCAGGAAGTTCATGCATTTGCATAGTTTCCATTGGCTGTAATTATCTGTAATTGGCTGATTAATTATCTTCACAAATGATCAACATTTAAGCTTACTAAACCACATTTTATGTTGCATATATTTACATACTTTGGATTCTTTTATAAATGCATAATATTTCATAATATATTAATGTGGCATATTTTCGCGTTTAAGCTCATTAACGCTGATTTTATGTTGCATTAAAGATGCATAGTTTGGATTTTTTAAATAAAAGCATAATATTGTATTTTTTTTAAACTGGTAAGTGAAATTGTTATAATTATTTTACCAGAAAAGTACTGAAAGTTCCGCGGCACACCTAGCGAATTTCACGGCACAGTAGTGTGCCTATAGTATATTGTGATACAAATGTGATAAGTGTATTATAACAGAATCTAGGAAAAAGTTTGAAAAACGAGGCGAAGCCGAGTTTTTTCAATTTCCGAGAATCTGTTAAGCACTTAACGCATGTGTATTCCACATTATTTTTATATGATCGTCATTTAAATAAATATGTTTTTAATTTTGAATATAGCATAAATTTGTTTAATAAGTAAAAAATGTTCACACCAGTGCAGTAAATAGTTATAAAACAGGACTGTGATTTCTTCTGTTTGCATAGCAACCAGAACGTGCGGTATTGTCAACTTATGAAGTATGTAAACAGCAGTAAGAGGGGAAAAAGCATGGTTGTCCAAAACAGCAGTAACGTCCTTGGAAAGAATAGACATATCTTTAAATGTAACGTTGCAAGTGTTTGAAGAAACAATATCCAGCCTAAATTCCGTCCCCGGTAGTGTAGGGAAAAAGCTTAAGGTTGAAATAAGTTACATGGTATCAAAAAATCCTTGATACGAATGAATGTGCAAAATTAGAGATATATTAAATGGAAATTATATATTAAGTCTAGTGAATTATCTTTTACTGTGGAACAGTTAGTAGCATTTAAGTATGCCCCAGTAACGTCTTGCGACACTGTGATAAGCTTTTCAAGATAGCTGCAAATCCATCTTCAGAGACAATAGACACTATCTATTGAAAATCTACGCCATATAATAATCGTGAACTGCAACCTATCGCTTCTTTTGGACAGCGATTCACATGCTTCAAGTTTTCAACAATAAATGTAATTAATCTCATCTAGTTTGAGATATAATAATATTACATTTACTTACATTTATTGCTGCTTCTTATTATTATTTATTAATTACATATCAATAAATATAGAATTTTATTAGTGCATATTTATAGGCATATTTTAAGGGTCTTAAAGGTAAATTTAGTAGGCTTTTAGGGCATGAACTTCCTGGCCCTAGTTATAAGTATGGACCTGCTCGATGCCCAGACTTAACGCCCTGCGATTTTTATTTATGGGGCAGTTTAAAAGAAAGGATCTATAAATCAAATCCACAATGAATGAATTCCAGAACAACATACAAGAAATAGTTAACATTTCGGATGCTGGGCTGCAACGTGTGAACCAAAATACGTTTAGGCGCTACAATGCCTGGCTCACAGCAAATTGGGGGAGGGGCACTTTCAACATCGTCTTTGAAAAAGGTAAACACGTTTTCTGTACTTCACCGGTAGCGCGGTGTGCGGAGTTGTGTGCAAATGCGCTGCGTATTTCCGCTTCGACTCTACTTACGCGAGCGGAGGAATATAAAATGGATCCACTGTATCATTGACAGGTGCTGCATCGTATATGAAGAAGGCAGTTGTAAGTCTTGTTAGTTATCCTGAAATAATTCATGCATTGCACATGGATTACACAGAATATGTGAAGAAATTAGGACAGTATTTATTCTAATACGAATAAATTGATTTTTAATGGGAAAAAAGTGTTCATTAAATCGCTAAGAAGAATTGACATACTCAAGAATAAAAGGAAAAAAGTCGCTAAGAAGAATTGACATACTTAAGAATAAAAAGCCTAACACTCTGCCATACCGGTAATGATGTGGCCAATTGGCATGCTGTACTACAGTACACCGTGTCCGAAATGAAACCTACCGATAAATCCGAGCCGTAATCATAACAGAGAACAGACTTATCACACGTTAAATAATCATCTTTTACAGGCCTCGCAAGGGATTTTGAAGAATGACCTTGATTGTCACATCCATGTGGCGAGCCTGGTCAGTCTCGCTTACATAGTAAATCCACAGATAAATCTCCGCCACACACGTGAGCGTACCAAAACAATCTCCGTTTGTTTCCTCAGATCACGTCAGTGTCGAGTGGTTACTAGTTTGTAATTGTGGTAATTTATCAATTTCATTATGCCTCCTGTAGTTTCCAAATTTAAAGGAAAAACAGTGCACAGTCAAAGCCGGGAGATTATTGCTAACATTTACGAGTATATGAAAGAGGAGGCAAAAGAAAAAGACAAATTTTCACCCGCGCTTTTCAAAGAAGTCACTTAAGTCCAAGAAAGAGTTGCTGCAGCCAATGCTATGTTGCACAGTTCTGTCTACGGAATTTTACGAGACAGAAAAATCATTAAGAGGAAGGGCACTCTCTTGACACTCCTGGAAAGAAACACAACGTTCCAAAAAGAATTATTAAACTCGATGACTTTGATAAATGAGCAATCCGTCACACCATATACAATTTCTATGTAGAAGAAAAGTGTACAGCAATAATAAGAAGACTGCTGCAGAAACTGAGAAACACTATTAATTTTAAACGAAGTATTGAGCACTTCTTACTTCACAACACTAAATGGAACCATTCATTATCTATCAGCTTATCATCAAAGGACTAACTCTTGTCCTGCCATTCGAATGATTGTCGATGGAATAAATAATATCCATTTTCGTTGCTTGTCAAGTGGCCTAATAATTTAAAATACATAGTTAATCAGTTTTATGAAATAGTTGGCATGACACTAGTGTGCGGCTTAATTGATGGAATATTAATAAAAATAAAATTGATCCTCCGAGTGAACATGAAGCAATGTACAGTATGTTTACCGCCATGGGAATCATTAAATAAAAGTATAGTATATTAGTCTGTGGGCCTCATGTCATATTTTATTTCTGCAATGCAAATTGGCTTGGCAGTGTTATGCCAGAGTTCTTAGAAACAACAGTTCGTACGCTAGAATAAAACAAGGATGAACGCCAAATTCACAACTTTGCGATTATTTTGTAGTTTGTGTATGGTTGTGCTGTCGGTGGAATCGACCACACGCGGACTTCTTTTTTGTGGTCGCTTGAAGTCCATATCGACTACAGACAACCACACCGCAAGCTTGCTATCTTCCAAGAAAACGTCTATCATTTCCAAGGATACGGTGTAAATCCGTCTGTCGTCTCCAAGATTACGGTGTAAAAGCGTCTGTCGTTTCCAAGGATACTGTGTCGGCGGCGAGTGGTTGGCGTGTCGCACATGAGTCATTCCACGTCAAATCGCACAAAATTATACAAATTTTGACCTTCATATTTCTGATTGCGTTTATATTTTTTTAACCAACTCTATGGGTCTAATAAACCAACAAGTGTACTTTTATTTCCTCCTAAGTCCACATGTTTTTAAAATATTACATGTTAAAATTCGTTAAAAATGTCGCACAATCCAACATTTAAAGCGTCATATTTCCGAGGATATTTATGTTAAAATTTTTTTGAAAAATGCATTGAAAAAGCTTAAAGTATTGTCCTTTGTTAAATATTTAATAACTAATTTTAATATCATTATTACAAATATTTTTTTATGATTCAATTTTTAAAACTTAGATATCAATGTGAAATAGCCGTATTAAAAATCTAAAAAAATGCCTACTAGGTGCACTGAAGTATTCTTAATAATTCCAGAAAAAATCAGAATGGGATCTCCAATAGTTTAATGGAAATTTAATTACTTACGACGCAATGTGTAGTGGTCGGGAAGCGTTGAAGCGCGCGGGGAGGTTTATCGGCGCTGGATGATCGACTGAACGTTGCAAGATTACACACAGTAGGGATCAAGCCTAGATCATATATACTAACAGATAGCTCTTTTATATAGGCTTTAGGGTTTGATGTAGTTCAATAATCGTCAACAGATGGCACAATGACCAACACCATCACGAGACACGAACTCTGAACCGGTCTGGTCGGTCTAAATCGATTATTTCTTGCTTACGAGATATTCTCGTAAGCAACGGTATGTACTGTCGACAATTGATGACCATGGATAAATATTATTGGCCTATATGACCTAGGCAAGTTCGGAACGAGGGAGTTCTAATTATAGTTGTCACGTGGGCGAAGCGGAGAGATAAGATAAAGTACGCCTTTGTATTGAATAGAATACAATGCAGAGTCTCGCGCAAAGCCAATCTACCTAGAATTTTTAGACCATGTTATAAAGTTATCGGTGGGATAAATTATGATTCGTTATCTCTTCTGTTTTTATATATTTGTCGTGAATATTATTTATATTATCAACTGAGTGTATAACATAATTTATCCGTTAATTGATATTTCACTAATGATAAATCCAAAGAACAATGGGAAATAAGGGACTAAACACTGAAAAATAAATAAAATAAGAGAATTTGACGTTCATAATTATAATGTTGTCGGAGTTTTGTTATACTTTACTTTGAATTATTTTAATTTGCACCACAAAAACTTATGAAAATTAATGTTAACATTACCTATTTAGTTATGATAGTAGTATATTGGAAAATTCGTGCATATAGCCTGATTACAATATATAAGTAATCCTATCCTAACCTAACCAATGGTAGTCTTGTTTATTTCAGACATGTTCGTATAATTATACAAAAACAAGAATAATCTAGTTTGCAGCCTGTGATATTGTCTCGTTTACAGTATTATATAATATACATATTACGATATTTACTAGGTAATTTAACAATATATAGTTAATAATATTATAAAATATACAGGCCTAATCCATTACCAAGAAATAGCCCTTCCCACACATGTTCAATACTGTTTACCTCAAAAGGCCTTCAAACCTTAAAAACTATTAGAAACTGGATTAAAATAGTCATGTTGATGTAGGCCTACAACATTACATTTTTTGTCACTACTCCTGATCCCATTCTAACAGTTTCAGGTTTTGTAATTTGTAACAATATTAACAATACTGATGGGTCATTCCATAGTCACACACGTAACATTTTCGAAGTAACTATGATCTTCACAGGATACTTAATCAAATACTTAGTAGTTCATGAAAGACACATCACTGTTTTTTAACGTAAGCATTCCAAAATATAAACAGAAAATCATAATGAAAAGGAATAATTAATAATGTAAAAAATATTAAATATTATATGGTGTGACACATGAACATTTTCTTGCCACTTAATTTATTACCAAAATGGAAAATGTTCATATTATTGTGCCAAATGTCGTAAATGCATTTAGTTGTTTTTGAAACAATTAAGACATTTGTGAAGTACATGTAACTGCTAAATCGCATACTTTAATAAAAATAACAGTGCCATTAACAAATAAAATATTACAAATTATATTGTGACACACGAACATTTCTGTCAAGTTGATTACTAACCTTTTCAAATGCATATAGAGATTTACCGTATACACTGTGCCTACAGTTCTTATTATACAAAGCAACACTTGATTACACTAAAGTGTCCACACCTGTGGAGTAACGGTCAGCACGTCTGACTGCGAAACCAGGTGGCCCGGGTTCGAATCCCGGTCGGGGCAAGTTACCTGGTTGAGGTTTTTTCCGCGGTTTTCCCTCAACCCAATACGAGCAAATGCTGGGTAACTTTCGGTGCTGGACCCCGGACTCATTTCATCGGCATTATCACCTTCATATCATTCAGACGCTAAATAATTTAGATGTTGATACAGCGTCGTAAAATAACTCAATAAAAAAAATTACACTAAAGTACACTTTCAGATTTAAAATATCCACGGTTGTTTACAACTATATGTGGTGATATCTCCTGTGTAATGTCATCAATATAGGCTATCCACTTTTTCTGCCATTTGTAGTACTTCCCTTTTTTTAACAACACAGACGCTTTAAATTCTTCGCCACTACAAGCTTTTGTAACTTCCTCTGCTTATCTGACGTCTTTTTTTTAAATTGATTATTTAACGATGTTGTATAAACTACTAGGTTATTTACCCTCGATGGAATTGTTGATAGTGAAATGATATTTGGCGAGATGAGGTTGAGGATTCGCCATAGATTACATGACATTCGCCTTACAATTGGGGAAAACCTCGGAAAAAACCTCAACCAGGTAACTTGCCCCAATCAGGATTTGAACCCGGGCCCACTCATTTCACGGTCAGATGTGCCTACCATTACTCCACAGCAGTGGACCGAACATGGGTTATGTACATTAATTCTTTTGACTTTCGGTTAGCTTTGTTAAGAATACGCATAAAGAAATGTAGTGTTTTCCAGGCTATCCTTGTAATATTAGTGACTTATTTCAACCAGTTTGTTACTAAAATATATACAGTACCTAAGTGTTTACTTGTGACACTGGTGATCCATTTAATTGGTATATGAGACGAATTTAATTTTGTGTTTTACAGAAGGATACATATTGATTTACTTTTGCTCACATTGATTTTAATTTTATTTGTTGTAGTCCAGTTTTCAATAACGTCAAGCTAGTTTTGCAAGGCGGTGATATAAGATTTATCACTAATTTTTTCTGTATATTATACAGTCATCCACGAATAACCTTGCCTGAGAAGTGACATTTCTATTCAAATCCTACAATAATTTTCAGTAAATATTTTGCACCGAGAAGCTATTATACATTTAATTTTACTTCTGAGACCAGTGAAATATATGCCAATTTTATTAGAAAGGTGCATGTATAATTATCCAATAGCATGATGTTATCTGCAACAAAAACTAAAGGGCAAGAAAGAAAAGAAGAAAACATTAATGCTGTGGTTCTTAGAGTTCCATTAGAGTTACACATTCATTGTCCACTGAAAGTTGTATTTCTCTATTGAAGTGTAAAAGAGAAACTCTCATAAATTATGTCAGAAACAAAGAAAGGCCCCACCCAAATATGTGGGACAATTAATTTAAAGTTATTATCGGGACTTGAAAAAAGCAATCATATGTAATGGGTGGGGAAAAAAATACTTTTTAATCGCGCTTCTATAGTTTGACAATGCTGACTATTCAGAGTTTTGCCTGACAGGTGAGCTACCATAAATTCCTTGAAGTCCTAGTTATTACTGAAGCCAAATGTGTGTCTCTTGTCAAGAGTCCATTTTATTTATACTTGTTAAGACATCATTCATAGACTAGTTACCGCTTTCAGTTTTGATACTAAATACATTGAAATTAATCTATTATTATTCGTCCTATTTATACATTTATATTGAATGATTCGGTCTACCTTCATAACACATCTCATCAACAATACTCGATAAAGAGTTGAATTAGCTTCCATGCTGCGTTGTATTTATTTTGTCATGTTCCTATAGCAGGAATATTAAATAGGAATTCCTTAAAACAGATTTATATTCACTCCTATGCCTTTATATAGAATAGCAGTACATATACTGTATTTCTTAAGATTTGGTTACTTTATAAACAGTATGTTAGTGCAAGAACTCTTTTTTTCATATTTAATAATTCTGGCATGTGTCAATAAATATGCTTGAGACCTCTGTCTCTCTGAATTACTCTTTACTAACTGGAAACATATTCCAAATTTATATTTTAAAAAAGTATTAAAATATCCTCACAATTTAGAGCATAACAATTCCCGAAATAATCATCCTACATTAAATTATTAAGATAAAAATGATTCAATCTATCGCTTGTAACAATACCTTTATAGTCCTAATAAATTAAGAAATAATTTACATCCAACAGATTTATTTTAAAATGGCCTGCAGTTATTATTTTGAATTTTATTGTACCTTAATAAATTGAATTAAGGTACAATAAAATTTCATCAAGTTTCAAACAAAGTAATTCCATCTTTCCAACAGGGGGACAATAAATACTTAAAGTAATGCTAAACTCGAAAAACTTATTGATGCAACTTAATTTCATATTCTATACCACTGGCACCAAAAAAAAGTGTCCTATTGTTCATACTGATTCAAGATGAATAGTTTCTTAGTGTTTGTCCATTCCACTTTTTTTATTGTCCTTCCCATTTCTATTTCTCTAATTTTTAGTAGGTACTTCACATGTAGTATATGTTTTATTTTAATACATATAATGACCATGAAGATATTTGGATATGTCTTACAAAATTCTTGCTGAAGACCATTGTGGTAATATTCTGCCGCATCTGTAGTTTGTACATTTCGAAATTTTCGTGCTTCAGCCCAGAATTCAGGCGGGGGGAGGGGAGGTTGATGTGCCAATGTAGTTTTCCAGAATATAATATTATTCAAAACATTCTCTAATAGGAGGGGCCTCTGATATTAGCTCTGCAAAAAATCTATATCGGTACTTCTGTTGCTGGTAAATAAGAAAGAACGAAATATAAAAATTTTTAACCACTTTCGAATTTCAGGTGCTTTGTGTCTCAGCTGCTGGTTTGATATACTGTTTATTTCCTTTAATTTTCCAGAGCAAAAACTGTCCTAAGCGAAATTTACACTCTGTAATTTTAACACTGGGAACATTTATTTTGGCAGCATTGTGTGATGCTATTTCATAATATAACAAGAGCTTTGAAATGATTAACTGCTAACTACTTACCTGGGTGAAGCGGTTCCTGTGATTTCTGAAGTGAAAACCGTTCAATTTATAAGGAATTTTTTTGTGGAGATGCATTTGATTGTATATGCAAGGTGTAAAAGTGCCTAAACTAACTGACCCCAGTGCTGTCATGGAGGCCACGAGGCCATATATCATATGGAACCTACAATTTTTTTTAATTAATCGTATGGGGAAATGAAAATTTTGTCTGTAAGGAGCCATACGGCCTAAGTGCCTAAGTTTTGTACGTGGAGATCTATACAGATCTTAGATCATCTCTTCCTGTTCCTACTGTACCTACCGCCTATTTTGTTTGATGTTCATAAACAAAAATTATCCACCTCTTCACCACTGGAATCCAGAATTATATAAAATAATGGTTGAAAAACAAGAAGTGCTGCAAATATACACTCCAAGATTCATCGAGACAAGTGTGCATCTATGGTGGTGCAACATGGTGTATTCTTTAAATCAAACTTCTACAATTAAATTGTAAAGCAAACCAATTTCTTTACTTCTTCTTTAATATTAAAAAAAATAATTAAATGACAATTGGAGAAATAGAGAGAGGAGAGTAAAATATATTTCAAGGGAGAAAACAAGGGGTGGGGTGTATGGCCAAGAAAAAAAATTACCATGACAGCACTGACCAAACCTAACCTGTTACAGACTCATGTACGTAAGGTGAATAAGCTGAGTATGAAGGAAACTACCTCAGCGCTAATTTAACTCTTATAGATGAACTATATAAAGAACTTCAAGTGTTAATATTGTCTCAAAGGTTTCTGTGTAACAAACTTCATTTAGAAATGCCCATCTGCGATTATGTTAACTGTAGAAGAAGGAATAAATATTGTCGTCATATGAAGTTACTCAAATTTCCAATTAAGGACAAGGAAAGGCTACAAAAGTTATTTTTGATTTCACCCTTATAAATTGAACGATTTTCACTTCAGAAATCACCGTAACTACCTCAGCACTAGTTTCAGTAATTTAAGGACCAGTATAAAGTAAATTTGATTAAAGTGAGAAAGAAATTCGTAAGGGAGGCGGTCAGGAGGGATTGAGGTTGTCTACTAATTCGTTGCAAACAACTATTATAGGCTATTTCATTTGACTAACGATGATTTGTAGAGAGCAAAATACCTACAGTTGGGTAAAGAATCTAAATCAGTACGTTTGAGAACGGATATAAAAGTGTCAGGAAAATAACAGAATTACCGTATATTGCAATTAAGTCTGCATTGGCAGAGAAACCGCACAGGGTATCGTAAATCTGCTGAAAATTAGAAAATTGTGTAAAAAAATGCATTCAGAGCGAATTTTCCAGCCTGATAATATCTCGCCCACGTTATGGACATAATTCAATACCGTAAGACTGATATAAAACGAATACTAGAACAATTTGTTAACCAAAGACGATGTTCAGTAGTTATTTAACAACATACAGAGCAAATAAAAACACAAACGCATATTCTAGCAATAGTTCAGATGAAAAGAAAATGATTAGTACGACCGCTTATTCGTAAAAAGAACACTGCCAGCTGTGTAGCCTACATGAAGCAATATATCAGGTCTACGTTATGAACACGTTGAATTTAATGTGGACGAGAAACGTACAGTTATTATTTATCTGCTTCCATATCGCATCATATAATACACTTGTAAAATGAAAACATATAGACCTAGAAAAGAGGAAACATGTTTGGGGGGAGGGAGTTGTAATTCTTCCCCTTTCGGATAAATTTCAGAAGAGGGATATCTGCTTTTCCTTCATATTCAAAAATTGTAATCTTGTTCACACAAAATAAATTAGTGCCTTTTCGTGTGCATCATGATGTGCATTCAACAAACGCAGACAAATCTGCTCTTTTTAGTATTTTGTGATAATTGTTGCTAGGGAGGTATTGTATACTGAAAATTAAAAAGAATTAGATTTCGTACATCAAATGATGACAGATTATATATTGAACGCAAACAACATTATATCAGCCATGTACCAATATGTCATCTATGTGTGTTGATGAATTTGGGTAAAACAAGCTTCTGTATACTACAATTTAGCGACACATCAAAGTCTTATTGTAACATAACCTCACATTACAATGAGAAAGAAATTTGGAGGTGGCATGACGTAAAAAAGTCATCCCACAGTCGTATTACCCTATGTACTGTTCAGGTACTCTGCCATCTAGTGTTTGTTATTGCAAGCTCATTTCTCGACACTAGCGCCGCATAGCGTCCGTTATTTTCCAGTTGCGTCTAAATTTAATATAAGCTTGGTCAATCTGTTTTATATATGATCTAGGGATCAAGTCACTCGAGAAAACACTGCTAATTTACTTATTATGATATCCTCAAATATTTGTACATTATGCTTTTTAAACGTTTGTTTCCATTCACACTACACTTTAAATTTTCATTCGCCTACCTTCTTTCTTGAAAGAAAATTGTTTTACTAGGCCTAAATCTTCAGTTTTTGACAACGGAATGAAAGAATGTAATTTTAATGTATCAGTTATTGGTTTTAGATTGTGGTATCTGGCCTGCAAGTTTTCAGTGTGGTTTTTGTGCTTATTCAATGGACAAAATATAAATGACACTTTAGAAATATTTTTTGTAACCAATCAAACAGTTTTTTTTGTTGGTGTTGTTTTATAGGATCTTGTATAGGCTGCTCTCGTTGCAAGTCTTTTAACAGTTCCTCCAATGCCACCACATGGACTTTTACCATGCGACGTTGCAAAGAAGTGTCATTCAGCACTAATTCCATAATCGTCTTCATGTAAGCAATTATTTTTAAAATTCTTTTTGTTTTTGTATTGTTAACTTGATCCATCGGAAATGTAAATGATTTTTTTCATATCGTTGAATTCTTGCTTTAAGAAGTCGATTGCTTCGGATTGAAAACAATGAAAGGAATCGGTGTCATGTTTCATGCTTTCTGAGATGACGACAATATTTTTGTGACGAATTTCTGCATCTTCTTTGAAATATACTACGAAAGGATGTATTGTGTCTTGGCATTTTTTTCCAATGCACACCTTGTACTCAATCTTGTATTACAAATGAATAATTTTCAGGAAAGTCTGCAATAGGCCTAACTATGTAATTTTCAGGTCGTACATTTTCTTTGCATTTCGTCAAAAATAAAATATGGCGACTTTTGAAGGGATGACGATGCATCTTCTACATGAAAAACTTTACTTGCTTGGAAGCCTTTTATTTTTTTTAACTTTTCACGGGGGTATCGTTTTCGTTGTAGTTTTCTTTTCTTGATAGGGGATTCTATTGACATCAAACTCTTGTTTAATTCCTCAATATTGGTGATTTCTAGCGCTGTATCCATAGATCTGCTAGAATAAGAACTGGGATAATCACTCTCTCTGCCCGCACTTTTATTTGATTCATGTTTACTAATATCACAAGAACTACCGGCTTCACATAAAATTTCATCTGACCTATCTGGAAGTTGATAAATTTTTTACGGAACGAATCACATATTCGCATATTCAAAGATTCCTTTAAATTGAGCTTTATCAATAAATCGCGACTTATGCGTCTTAGAGTTTTCTTTTTAAAAACGTGATTAGAAAGGTCAAATGGATTTAAACACTTGTTATATATTACGCGTTCTTTACCTTCACTGATGTTGTATACAAGTCACGTCACTCCGTGAAATTCAAACCCTGACTGATTATTTTTCTCTTCTATATTTTGTCTCCTGCCATCTGTTTACTGCCGTACCCAGCCTTGCTATCTTTAAACACTTCGCTATATTACAGTATAAACATATAGCATTGTGAAGGGCTCCCCCTCTTAGCTGTTCTGACAATAATAATATAACTTTAGATATTTACTGTTCCTTAGGGTATTGATCATTTGATGAATGAATGCATTTCTTTCGTAGTGTTGCGAGATCAGATATTACATGCAACGGGGAATTTCGTAAAAATTGCCGCCGACAGCCTTCTAGTCTATCTATGGCTGCAAGTAGTACATTAGCTGGGAATCGCGAGCGCGTGCATGCCTCCGGAAAATAAATTGTTACAAATGTATGTGTGGAGATCCCACATTTCTAAATGCAGTAGTTTACAGATAATACATCAGGGAACAAGTCTATAATTTTTTCAGATTTTTAACTTGGCTATTTAATATAGTAATTATGCTTTGAAAAAGAAATGATTAAAAAAATACGCCAAATTTTAAATTTATTAGTGATAGGCCTAAAGTAATAAAAAGTGTTGTATTTAGTCTTTATAATGCGCCAAACCGCAAATCTCAATTATTTGTAGACACAGAGTTCCAATTGACAGTGCGCGCATAATTTGTGTAATTTCAGATAGTCATAACTACACAAATAATTAAGAATTGTAAAAATAAAACAATACGGGTCTCTTTATTTGATGTCTGGAATTCATGAAAAAAAATTCGACCATTTCCGAGAAGGTAGTGTTTTATGGCTGTGCGATTTGACGTGGAATGACTCACATGTGAGTTGCGACCACCGACAGCGACAATTCTGCAGTTGTGCTGTGGGTTATACCGACGTCTCACCACCACAGACGTCGAGAGTGACTCCAGTTTATGGTCCATGTAGGTTAGCATAATCTGTTTCCATATAATTTGATACTAATTCCTGACCACCCACAGCACAATCACACATAAATGCAAAAGAATCGCAAAGTTGTCGGCAGTGTGAGTTGAGCCTAAATGTTCTCAAATCAGATTTCTTCCACGGTTTTTGTGCTTATACTGCGAGCAATTTTTCTTATTGTTATAAAAAAAATTAAATAAAACGCAATGAATAATCGATAGTGATCCCAAATATTACAACATGTTATTCTACATTCTCACAATAAGATAACAATAATTGACTATTATAATTTACCGCAGTAGACATTTTACTGCAGTAAGAAAAGTTGAGTTAGGATTCCATTAGGCATATTTATCATCAAAGTTTCTATGCGCTGGTTCTTCAAGCAACGATTTACAATATTTCAGTTCTATTATTTTCTGATATTAAATGTATTCATATAAGAAAGTTATAATTTACAATAATTTCCATTTCATGAATGGAATATTGAATTTACTTGTATTTTGTATGTTGTTAAAATACGAGGGAGAATCAAAACGTAACCTTAATAATTGTTTTATTAATTGAATATGTACAATAAGACTACAAACACTTCATCACTTTTAAAATAGTATAACAGGAACACTTGCATTGAACGTAGTTGGGGCTATCTTGAAAAATGATAATGTGTTTGTAATATTATTGTACACATTCAATTAATAAAACAATTATTAACGTTATTTTTTGACTCTCGTATATTATACTAGGCTTTTGCACTTTGCTATTGGTTTATTTCGTGAGGAATACAGCATAATAAACTATTCACGACTCTACGCAGATCCATAGAATGCCACTATAGTATGCGTTATTTGTGAACATACTGTGTATCATCTGTAGCGATCGGCAGCAGGGCGAGGCACGGGTGATATCTATCTCCTCGCTGTACCCAACTGAAATCTACGAACTTCCTAGCTCTGATTACCACCCTCGGATTCGCATCGGGAGCTAAACTTTCTACTCACGAATAAAATCTAATTTTACTCTCTTATACTATAAATTACTACTAATGTATATGAAAACAAAAACCTTCTTTTCCAACTGAATTTTTTTGGAAATCATTTTCGAGCTAAACTTTTAGAGAAATTGAGAAAAGAGCATGGTCAACTGTAAAACGAGTTTACATGTATGTCAGATCGTAACGAAAAATATACACGTGGACAAATTATTAGCAAAATTGACGATTTTTATGGTATCATTTTACAAAATTTGACTTTTCAATTTAGAGTACAGTTGACATTTTTACACATTTCTGAGTACTATAATCACAAAAATGTCAACGGTAGTCTAAATTGAAAAGTCAAATTTTGTAAAAATATGTTACAAAAATAGTCAATTTTGCTAATAATTTGTCCACGTCTGTATTACGTTCAATATAGGACACACATTTTGTGTCTGAAATGCACTTTATAAATTAACATAACATCCAATAGTTCCCTTTTTCAAACCACGTGGTCCAATTTAATTTGGTAAATGTATCACATTATCACATATTTTTAACACCGTTTTAGATAGAAAAATGTATTCCGAAAGTTAGATAGTAACGCATGGAAGCTATCTATAGAATCATAAAAATAATAAAAAGCAAGGTCAACAGTACAACTTATTTTCAAACAACCATATAATCACGTGTACACTCCATACCATGCTTCTTTAAATCGTCATGTAACTTTATAATAAAGTCTTTATTTGACTATTTCACAAGGTCGGTTAGCGCTTGTGTTGATCATTCTCTTTGAATAATTTCTGATAATTTTTTATTCGAAACTCCTAGCAGAAAATAAGACACTAATTATATATTCCACACTGGAGTTACAAATCATTGGCACACTTTCCACACTAGGAATATGAAAACACTAAATACTAATTTTAACACGAGATTTAATTTAAAACAATTTGAAACACGATATTTAATTAAAAACACTTTTAAATACGATATTCAATTAAACAAAAACACTATTTTAAACGCGATATTTAATTAAACAATGACACTTTAAAACATGATATTTAATTAGATAAGTAAATAAGCAATAAGTCACGTTAACGTGTTTTTCACATACTGAAATAGCTTCGTCTTGAATGACGAAGGGGTAAATTTCCAAAGCGAAACATAACTGCAATCCTGTTATCCTCCCTCTGAGTTCACTTCGTTGTTGCCTTTGTCACAAAAGCTCATTGCCATTGGCTTGGGCTATTCGTGTCCAGCAACAGCACTTGGCAACAGTAGACTATAATACTCAATGTGTGTGGTTCTGAAAAGCGGAGAGAAAGAAATAGTGTTGAATGTGTATAGTAAGTTTCAACTAATAAATTATAAAGTAACAATTTCCTAAGCAAACGAATGCATAGTCGTGCGGTTAGGTCTATTCTGACGCGAAACGGGAAATGTTAAACATGAAACAGAATCTACAAGAGTAGGCGGGATCACTTACTGAGAATCTCTGCCGCCAAATTGCGGCCAATCAAGTCTTATTTCAATCACGTGTCATTGTTTACTGTAGTATTATTCTTACAACGAAAAGATTAAAGACACTAATACACCACCTGTTCACCCCTCCACGTCATTCCTATTGAGTTCCGACAATCGACATCCCCTCCTTCTACCAGCAACCTATTCTCGAGATTGAGTAGTGTCCATCATGAAGGTATGGTTACACCAGTGGCGGAATGAAAACTCTCGAGAATAAATCACTGATGTACATAGGCGGAGTTATGTGGGAGCATGGGGCACTGCCCCCCCCCCAAAACTTGTGTGAACTTTTTTTTTCTATTAACGTTAGAAAATATTGAATTCAAAAGATTTTTCTTGCTTTTGTTTATGATTAAGTTTCTGTGGTTACAATAATGAATTAATGTCTTTAGATCACGTGTCTGGACTATAATATTTACTTTAAATTTCTGAATGTTTAAGAATTTCTATACCTCGTTTGAGGAATGGAAGCACTGTAATGTTTATTTTGTAACAGCCTGTACTCATGTGTTAGAAGTCTGCAGGTGTTCAGGCCGCCACTTGGAGAAATATGAATAACATACTGCACAACAATGCAGAAAAAAGAAAAGTGATCCCGGTGTAATGTGTAAACTTAAAGACGAGAGATTAAGTAAAATAATTAGAATTTACATTTCATATGATATCTTCAGCAAGGTAAGCTTCAGATAAAGTTTCTGTTAGCACTGTTACGTAGTGGTATTTATGTATACATGTGTTTGTGTATGAGAGAGAAAAACAGGGAGATTGTTTTAAGTTATGCCCTATTAAAATTTGTAGTAGACCTATAGTTCAAGCTCTATACAATTCGGTCCGAAATATCGCGTATATGGATGCAACAATGTAAGAAACATGCCCACCCAAAATATCTTTATTAAATTATCATATTCCGATATACTGTACCACGGTCAAGCTATAACGAGACGAGAAAGTAAATGTCTCCCATAACCTTGTTATATCGGGATTGTATGGTTTTTGTTTGCCCCCCCCCCCCAAGGACGTATTAGAAGAGAGTTGTACTATAGTCTAGTATATACAGTCACCAAGCTTGAGTTGATGAGGTATTAGGATTGGAATAACAGACTGTGCCGGTACTGTTTCACATTGTATGTGATGAGGCGATAGTAGCGATCCTAATGGTTAGCAACTATGTATGGATATTCCCTACGTATTGAGCTTCGTGACTATATACTAGACCAGTGTTCCGCAACCGGTGCCTCTACAAGATGAAAGGTGTGACGTGAACTTTTACCTGTTATTGTAAGAAATTAATCAAATTAAATTAAAATTGAAGTAATAACATTGTGTATTTCAAGTAAGATGGTATACTTGTTTGTTCTTTATTATATGCTGCGAATTTTATGTAGTCAAAGAAATTAAGTGTAAATTATTTACTCAACATTGTTGTATCGTTGTTTGCTTATTGATATATTAATTTTTGTATTCTTGCCTCTACCGCTGCGCCGGCTATGGTGCGGTTTCTTTGTAACATTGTATGTTTTGTGTACCATACCCAGGCCTTTCGGAACATTATATTTTATTACTTTATTGCCTGCCACTTTGTCAGAAGCTGGGAACATGACTGACCTGACTAGGAATTTTCGCCAGGTTTGAAGTTTCCCATTTCTTACAATAACTGATAGCTTCACAACCTAAGATATTTGTCATCTACCACAGCAGAACTTCGACTACGCACGGTCATGCAAGTGAAGAAGGCGGAAATAGAAAGTGAATTCTATGGAATAGACGCGATGATCAACCGTAACTGGACAGGGCTGAACAACAAGTTACGAAGCGCCATAACAAGCCTAGCAGTTCACGGTTTTCACCACAAACTGTGCAGATCAGAGCACCACGAACCTTCCCCCGAATGCGTATGCAAACTGTGCAACGAAGCGTGTCCAAAATATCATTTTAGTAAATGTGTAAATAGAACGAAGTCACTGGTGGTATATAGTGAAGAGAAGTAACTCATACCAAACTAAATTGCACGTTTTTTGCGCACTTCTTTCTTATAAGATATTTGTCATAATAAACGACAATAACCGATCCCTCTCTGACATTTTTAAAACATTTACAATTTTCGCAGACAGTATATTTGAGTTGCTAAACTCTTTTAATGTCACGTACAGGTTCAGTAAAATGTGTCAGATTACCCTTAGCAGAGGATTTTTCAAGAAATGTTTCTGCATGGTTTTTCCAAATTTAAAATTTCACTAGAAGGCCGCGTGAGAAAAAATTTTGACAAATAGAATTGGTCATTTGGATGGCCAGTCACAAGACACCAATTACAGTGAAACCTGTTCAAATCGGAACCTGAATAATCCGGAATCCTGTCTATTTCGGAACAATTTATTGGTCCCGGCGAAATTTATATGTATTATGTGTAATTTTTCCTGAATAAAACGGAAACTGTCCAACGCGGAAACGGAAACTGTCTGCTACTGTTCAAAACGGAAACAATATTTTGGACACACTATATTTTGTAACTATATTTTGAAACAGCGCGTAATTTCAAGGAATATACGAAATATGTAGGTCACTAAGATCAAAACAAGTTTTCTTTGCAAAATTCTAGAGGATACGAGGGTGTGTTGGCCTGTCGGTCATAAATTTTATTACCCTGTTGACTAGGCAGACGAGTCCCTTCTAAGATTTTCAATGCTTCACACCCGTATACTGTCGTAGCTAAACAGAGCGCAAGTGTAGTGATTTCCAGGTAAAAAAAAAAAGTTGCATAAAATGTGGCATTAACATTAAGCGATGAAGTAAAAGTTATCGAGTTAAAGGAAATTAGAAACAAAGTCTATGTGAAATAATATTGAAGTACAGTTGTGGAAAACTCAGGTGTGACACTTTAAAAAATAAAGATCATAATGAGTGAGTGGCATGCGGCCAATATTGGTGACACAAAAGGAACCAGAAAGTAACTGTTTATGTGGAAATAAATGAACTGTTGTGGGAGTGGGTTCTTCATGATCTTTCAGAGAACAAGCCAATTTCTGGATCTGTTCTGCAAAGCAAGCTATTGAACTGGGAAAGAAATTAAATAAACCAGAATTCAAGGCTTCTAATAGATGGCTCCTAGTCCAATTAATTAATAATGTGCAGTGATATGCAGTACAGTATTAGAGTATAGTGTTAGATTATAAATAGAATGAGATTAGTAAACTTTAGTAATGTTTAAGGACTAATGAGTGAGTTATGATAATATTTATACAGAAAATGAGATTTTAATCAAGATGATTCACCAACGTAATGAGCGACAGAAAGCTGATTTAATGTGATGAGTGTTAAATGGAATATTTTGTACTTCTTGCAGTTTGCGGCATGCCATTTTGTTTCTCATGTATATGAATGACTAAATATTCCATTTTAATGCTACACCTGAATAATACGGAAACCTGTCCACAACGGAAAAAAATTAGGACCATGTCACTTCCGTCTTGAACAGGTTTCACTGTATTTCATGTTTCAAAGCAACAATAGTTACAATTAATTCAGTTCTATCATAGTTGTGCTCTGAAGTGGTCGTAAAATTGTAATTGTTATAGTATAGAATTCTTTAGTTGGCAGAGAAATTTAGACAGAGAAAGATATATTTCTTACCTCTCACTCACTCAGTAGCTGACCGGAACTCTGCGGGGGGGACGGTGGTAAGAGACAGACACCCTCCATGAAACTGTTTGTATGTGCAGTGGCGGATTATTCTACTTCTACTTCCATGTTGTCGTCACCGTCATCGTCGTCACTATCAGAGTCCAAACTTATTACGAAACGATCCACCGCCTTGTCAATCATTCCATCCCTTTCCCAATAAAAATCCTCTTCCTTTTTAACATGTTAACACGCATTTTTTCAATTCTCTGGCGTAACCTTGGACAACGCATCTTCAAATAATTTTATAACTTCACTGGATTTGAAAGATACATTGTGTTTAGCGACATCATTTTTCACTTGACCCCAGATGAACTCAATGGCACTAAAATTGCAGTGGTATGGTGGCAGTCGTACTATGGTATGCCGGTGTGGTTCACTTTGAGCTAATGTATCCAGTTCGTACCTTACCATTTTCTCCTTTTTCAATTTTATTATGTCGTACAGTACGATTTTTGTCGCCTTTGGGTCGTACTCTATGTTGTTCTGACGTAACCAAGACTGCATGTCTGATTTAGAAGATGCAGAAGTGGGAGCTTTATTTAACAGAATGGTAAGAGGCGTTATCCATGACTATAATGCTGTTTTGTGGAATGTTCGGAAGGAGTTTGTTTTCGAACCAATGTTTGAAATTAACGGCGTTCATTTCCTCATGGGGATCGTTCGTAGATTTAGACTTAAAACTGTGATGGGCTCCTGGTATAAATCCAGAGAAAGATCCAGCATGCACAATAATAAATCGTCCTCCTTTTCCTAAGGGCACGTTCAGAGGAATGTCACCATCGTCACAAACCCAAATTTTGCTCTTCGTGTGATTGATGTTTATCCAAGTTTCGTCTAGGTAAACGATAGGGCGGCCGGTTATTCTTAAGTCGCGCATCCTCCTTAGGAAATGGAATCGCTTAGCAATTATGTCGGGTTTCTCTAGCAGAAGCTTCCGTCCGAAGTTATTCTTAGCGTAACGGAAATTAAGTTTTTTAAATAATTCTCGGACCGACCATTTACTGCCAGAAAATAAGCCAGACTTATCCAGAGCATCACGAATATCTTCCACACTCGGAATGAAATCAGCCTTATACAAGGAGTAAATCTGCCTCTTGATGGCGGCAGCAGTGAATGAGTCTATATTGGTTTTCGTGGGAGTTCTTTGCGGCCGCTTTTTGCCCGGAGTTGAAACTTTTCTTACTGATTCATCTGCTTCTCTCTTTTCATTTAGGATACGATAAACAGTGCGTTCAGATACTCCACACGCAACAGCAGTTCGCTTTGCTACTTCGACTACGCTTATTGTAGGATTTCCGACTTTCAAGGCATCGTACTTCTCTACGAAAAACTTATGTACATTGTACACTATTTCCCTGGCGTCAGACTGTAGTGGCTTTCCTCTTGTTCCTACACCAAGAATCACAAACACTAGGACAAGTAGGTCTAATATAAAGCACAATACTTCTAACATTTTAATTATAAAATGATTATAGGCACCTTCTCAAACTACACTGAAAAAATGTTGTTAACACACAGTTGTAATAACATCCACCACTGACAACGTCTCCAGACGGACTGGTTTGGTGAGGGAGAGGGAGGAAAGAAAGAGGAAATACTGTTATACAAGTGTCTGTGTCCCAGGATTAGTTCAACTCACCCTCCCTGACCCTTCCCAAGACATCAGGTAGCTCTGCCAACATAGACCTTCCCAAGTATAGACAGACAGTTTTACTATTTTCTATTAGTATTAAACTATTTTATACTTTCAAGATGGACGAGTTCCTTGTACGGAGTGTTTCGTCCGCGAGTGCAAGTAGTGAAACCAGTGAGCCCGAAAAAAAGAAACAAAAAGTAGTGCACCGGTAATTTAATGATAATTATTTATTTTAAGAATTTTCTTGGTGTGGTGACAAAACATGCCCAATCCCCTAGTGTGCTGTGTGTGGTGAAAAACTCAGTAATGCTGCTATGGTTCCCAGTAAATTGAAACGACATTTGTTAACGAAATTAAAACATCAAAGAGGGAGCGACTCAGATCCATCAGTGAAGAAATGAGGCTTGCACTGTCAACGATTCCGCCACGGATCAGCCACCTCTGTGCAGCTAAGCAGGCCAAGTATCACAATGAAGGTATGAGTAGAGTTATTTATTTATTTAACCTGGTAGAGATAAGGCCATCATGCCTTCTCTTCCCCTCTACCAGGGGATTACAACTACAATATTAAGAATATAATTATAATTACAATTAATATTAAACGGTAAAGGTAAAGGTATCCCCGTAACATGCCATGAAGGCACTTGGGGGGCATGGAGGTAGAGCCCCATGCTTTCCATGACCTCGGCACTAGGATGAGATGGTGTGGTCGGCACCACGCTCTGGCCGCCTTTTACCCCCGGGTAAGACCCGGTACTCAATTTTATAGGAGGCTGAGTGAACCTCGGGGCCATTCTGAAAGTTTGGCAACGAGAAAAAAATCCTGTCGCCACCTGGGATCGAACCCCGGACCTTCCAGTCCGTAGCCAGCTGCTCTACTAACTAAATTTACAAATACAATAAAAATCAAAGTACTAAAAGATTAACTGATTAATAAAAGCTAGACAGTTATTTACTTTAATATTAGTAAGAGAAATATGTATTTTCTACAGTGAATTAAAGTTCATGAATTGATAATAACATAATGCAAGAGTCGATTTCTCTTTTATAATAATAATAATAATAATAATAATAATAATAATAATAATAATAATAATAATAATTTATTATGAATACATCGGTCATAGTATTTTGTTATTCCTTACATAATATTGCAATGCAGACAGGGGGTACAAAAGTATATAGTATCATTTTATAATGGAACGATACAAGGCCTACAGTAAACTCGATTAACTGGGATGTTTATTATCCAGAACGATCCGTAGTGAAAAATATAAAGGCCTATGTAGTTAGTGGGGTTTAAAAAGGCGCATCAGCTACTATGGCTATTTGCCCCCTTATCTAAAATTCTTCACAAAACAAAAACTGTAGGCCTATGAATAATATAGTCTATGTATAAAATAAGACTTCGTGAATAATGCTTTTAATGTACTGTAATTAAAACCATGTTGTAACTTCAAATTTTCAAAATCATCCTACACAGTATTCAAAACTGCATGTCCTTAACCTACAAAACGCACGAACAATCATGATACTACTGCGATCATATTACATCATCTTATTAAAAAATTGCATTTGATCTTTCTGCAACTAGAGAAAAAATACGAGGAATTCAGCCCGTTAGTCTCTTTCCTATAAAAAACACATTGGTGGCTGCATATCCTGTTTTTAGTGTAGGCCTACGGTACTTACAATACCGGTACCCTAATGGTTAAAGAGGCAATATTCACCTTCTACAAAGTTCCTATTTTTTTTTTTATTCGTGCACCTCGATCTCAAAATTTTCGTTTAGGTTCATGAACATTCAATCTATTCGTATCTATATTCCGCATACCTACTGCAGATTTCCCCATCCCTATCTTAAGGGGAATCGCTCAGTATTATACAGCATGACGCTATTATTTATTGTCAATTAAATTAAGTTGAGGTAATAAAATTCTGAATTGTATTAATTACACTATGTTATACAAAATAATTATAAATATAGTTTTTACACGCACAGAAAACCAACATGCCGGAGAACGTAATCAAATTGTAGCATATAACATATTATAGCCCTACATGTTGGGCCGCATGGAACGCTCCTGGCATCTAACGATGAAACTTCGCATAAGATCTCCCAGGCATTTTTTTAAACTCAACAATGTTTAAGGGAGCTTTCAATACAATCCAAAATGAACTTTTTAGACATTTTCTGCTGGAACGGTTATTTCGGCAGACCAGTTAAAAAACTGGTAGCCTTGTCCACGGTCACGGCAGAAACAGCAATTCGCCGGCAACTGTGATCTACACCAGCAGGTGCAAGTATGGATTTACGAAGAACTCTGCACGCTGATAGGCCTACGGTTGCCAAATCTATACTGAAGATAACGTAAGAGTAATTCCTAAAATACTAATTTGGCCGTCTCTTCAGTGTTGCCAACAAATACTAGATATCACCAAAAGAGGATAAAATCACACAATACCATGTACCATAATAATAATAATAATGATGATGATGATGATGATGATGATAATAATAATAATAATAATATAGTATTAACAATAACAATGTCTTGCTTATTTACCACATCTCATCTTTATATTGGGGAGGTGTTTTCTTAAAGATTAAATAATTTGTGAAAGAGTACCTTTTTTCTTCCGGACCTCTCGCACATTATGTTAGTAGTTAGTAGATTAGTGTATGATCTAATATTAAAATGTATTTTGTCTGACAGCATGAAATTCATTTCTTTGATTACACAGTTTACGATTTACGAGACCTAACCTAAAAATGTATTTTGTTTGATCACGTGAAATGATTAGTATGAATTCCGAAAACGAATGCCACTTTGAAATGCATGCTTTAGAATATTTACTCCATTATTGTAATAGAAGTCTAAACACGAAAAGAAAGTAATTAAAATGTGAAATGGCATTTCTATCGATTATCCAAGGGCATGTATTACACGAATTATATTTATTTACACTTAGCTTACCTGACTCTAATCTTGAAATTGTAACAATACAAAGCAGCAATACAATAACTATTATGTATTAATATTAATAGGGTCATTCCATGAAAATGCGACATTTTCACGAAAAAGAAAAATCTCACGAATCTCTGCTTGTTATATGTCATTTTTTTCGTTATGATACGAATTTTTTGAATCTGACAACACTGATTGTATAACAACACGTAATAATAATAATAATAATAATAATAATAATAATAATAATAATAATAATAATAATAATGATTTATTTTAGCTGGCAGAGTTAAGGCCGTAAGGCCTTCTCTTCCACTCAACCAGCAAAAAGTGTATATACATATGCATGAACTTACAAAGAATCCAACAATTTGATTGAGATGAGAGTTACATGTATACAAAAGTTATTTACAAATTAAACAACAAAATACTATGAACTATTAATTAAACACTGAAATAAACTGTGTAGCAGAATTAAACTAAAATACATAGAATGTTAATATATTTCAAATAATATTAGATAATAGAAAGAGATTATTACGAGACAATTAAAATACAGCACAATCAGGATGATGTCTAAAGAAAAAAGTAACAATGTAGTCAGTGATAGTTTAAATCAGTATGATTGGAGTGAAAAATCAGTATGATTGGAGTGAAAATCAGTAGGCTATGTGGGAGAAAAAGCACACAGAAGTCTGTGGTTTAAGAGCGCGAAATTATCTATTAGAAATCACATATTTGAATGCAAAATTAAGGCAAATAAATCATTAGTTCTGTATGTTAAATTCAATTAATAATGAAGTGCTGACCTTTGTTAATAATTATAATGCATAGAAACCGTAATACAATGATTATTTCGTGTTTGATTATAATTATTAGAAAGAAAGGTTGAGAGTTCGTGGGTCACGCTCAAATGGACATTTGTTTATATTTCTTCAAAACCATTTCATTCTTTAATGTTTCATGTTTCATAAATGTAAAAGTGAGACATCACGTAACAATCAACTTCTTATAGGGACATTTTATTTTTGATTTATGTACAAATTCTACAAGAAAAACACGTGGCACACGTAACACAATTGACTGTGACACACGAACAAAAATGCTATGTTCGTGTATCACTAAAGTTTATTCCAAGATCCAGTTAATTTTTGTTGTTATTGGAAGTCTTTACGCCTAAACTTAATTAGTAATGGAATTTCAAATACTTATTGTTGATTTAGATAATTGTGTGTGTGTATGCACACGCACCTGTGCGTTTTTTTTTCAACGTACATATACTGTAGGTTAAACACTCTTGGAAAATATAATAATGTTCCATAACTGTTGTAAGGGGGAAAGGAACTGGCCACTTCATTATCTCCTGGCCTAATTGCCTCATAGATGGTGCCTTCTTGGTGTCACTTGTAAGGTTCACACCTCTCTTTGGACAGTTGACTAAACAACTGTTGTAAAAATATAGTGTGTAGGCCTAAAATTGGCATAAAAATTTAATTTATGCCTTAAGTTCGTATAAAATATTTATTATTTCTGCAATTCCTTGAATTAAAAACTTACAAAAATTGGTTATGTTAATTTATTTCATATAAAAACAAGCTTATACAGTACATTTTTATGGTATGTAGGTAGCCACCATACTAGGCCTATGTATAAATAAATTGGTGTAATTATTTGGACATTAGGTAAATGGTACTAAATTTCTGATATGAATTAAAAATAGATTTAATAACATTAATTAACTTACCGTAGGTATCATTTAGCAATTCTAAAAGATGGGTCTTTTTTCAATCTATATTAGTTCTATTGACATAAATATTTATACATTTTGAACATTTTTATAGTATTTTCAAGAATTTAAATTGGGCTGATTACTTGGTTGGTTTTTACCGAGGTTTTCTCCAACCGTAAGGCGAATGTCAGGTAATCTATGGCGAATCCTCGGCCCATCTCGCCAAATATCATTTCGCTATCACCAATCCCACTGACACTAAATAACCTAGTCGTGATACAGTGTCATTAAATGACCAACTAAAAAAAAAACAAAGACATAAAATACACAGGTGAAGTTATAAAAGCCTGTGGTGGCGAAGAATTTAAAGTGTCTGATATATTGGTATATTCGTCACATGACATACAGAAAATATCACTACAAATGGTTGTAAACAACAGTGGATATTTTAAATTTAAAAGTGTATTTTATTGTAATCTAGTACTGTTTTTTTTTTCATGTTGTATGATTTATCCGATAAGCAAGTTGTAATACAATGTTAAAATTGAAATATACCGCTATACTTATCTAGTATTTTCATGGCGTATTTTGGTGTGACTCTATTTGTTAGGCATAGATTATTAAACCAAATGTTGGCGTTGGTTTTAAGTATTTTCACTTTTGTGTTCACAAAAGAATTGAGTAGTTTTGCTTGACTAGCGTTTAGTAATTTCATGTTGTATGATTTATCCGATAAGCAAGTTGTAATACAATGTTAAAATTGAAATATACCGTCTATACTTATCTAGTATAAGTATAGACGGTATATTTCAATTTTAACATTGTATTAGTGTTGTTTTGTATAACAAGAACTGCATAGTCTTTCACAAGAAGTGATGTATTATAATGTATTTAAAACAATTAGTAACAGAATTAGTGACAGAAATATTCGTATCACAACATATTTGAAATATTTTATTTCTTAATGGCACTGTTAACATTTTTTTTAGTTTGTGATTTAGCAGTTACATGTACTACACAAGTATCTTAATTGTTTGGAAAACAGCTGACAGCATTTATATCATTTGGCACAATAATATGAACATTTTCCATTTTGGTAATAAATCAAGTGGCAAAAAAAATGTTCGTGTGTCACACCATACAATATTTAATATTTTTTACATTACTAATTATTATTTTTCATTAAGAATTTGTGTTTATATTTAGGAATGCTTATGTTAAAAGACAGGTGTCTTTTTCATGAACTACTAACAGTAAGTATTTAATTAAATATCCTGTGAAGATGATAGTTACTTAAAAAATGTTACATGTGTCACTATGGAATGACCCAATACTGACATTAATTAATTATCAGTATGTTCAATGGGAGGATTTGAAAGATACCATATTGAAATCTGCAAATGAAGCCCTTGGTAAAAGGAGGAAGTTTAAAAATAAGAAAGGAATATGGAGGTGGAATGAAGAAATAAAACAGATTATCCAGGAAAAGAAAGAAGCATATCTTAAATACTTGCAAACAAAATCTACTGAAGACAGAATAGACTATAAGAAGAAAAGTGCTATAGCCAAGAGAGAAGTAAGGAAAATAAACAGAGAAAGTTGGGATAAATTTGTTAGTGACATTGAATACGATATACATGGAGCACAAACTATGGCTTATAAAGTGATAAAACATCTAAATAAATCTGAGAAAGACTGCTTGAACACGAACAACATCAAACAAGAGGAGTGGCTCAACTATTTTCAACATTTTTTTTTTGTGGACAAATAAGAACAAAGATAATAACGAAACTCACAATGAAGAAATGAATGATATTGATCCTATAGAATATTATGAGCTAGAAGAAATATTAAAAAGTTTCAAAAACAAAAAGTCGCCAGGTACGGACGCAATGAACATCGAGCTAATAAGATACGCTCCAGTAAAAATAAAATCAAGATATCTACAAATAATTAATATATGCTGGAGCACATACACAATACCGAAAGAGTGGAAAATATCCAAAATATGTCCAATTTTCAAGAAAGGAAATAGAAATGACTGCAATAACTGCAGAGGAATAAGCCTACTTAATATAGCCTATAAAATTTACGCGAAAATCATTACAAGAAGATTGAATATTATAAATGAAGTAATGCTGGGAGAAGAACAAAACAGATTCCGGAAAGGACCAACGTACATATTATTTGTGGATTACAAAAAAGCCTTTGATAAAGTCTTACGGGGAAAACTATGGAACATAATGAGGAACAAAGGATACCCCATCCATCTAATAAATGTTATACAAAGCCTGTATCAAAATACATTAATAACGATTGACAATGGGACAGGTACAACAGCTGAAGTAAACCAAGGTGTTAAACAAGGCTGCCCGATGTCTCCAGCACTTTTTAGTATATATATTGACGAGGCCATTAAGAGATGGCAAGATACTATAATGGGGGGTATAAAACTAGGAAATACAGTTTTAAACACAATTTTATTCGCTGATGATCAGGATATCATAGAAGAAACAGAAGATGGACTACAAATGGCATCCTCCAAATTACAGAACATGACAGAATATAATTTGAATATATCTACTACGAAGACAAAATCAATGGCCTATTTAGGGAAAAATCCACTTAGATGCAAAATTATTATAAATACTAAAATATTCGAACAAGTATCCAACTTTCAATATTTAGGGTCTAATGTGGCATATAACCAAAACGAAGATATAAATATGAAAGTTCAGAAATTTGGGAGAATATGCGGAACCATCAGGAGATACGACAGAAAACTACAAAAGAAACGCAACTGAAACTTTATAGTTTATAAAGTAGTAGCCACGCCAGTCCTAATGCATGGATGCGAAAATTGGACCTTAAATAGGAAAGATAAGAGGAAAATAGAGACTTCGAAAATGAAAATCCTAAGAGCAGTTGCAGGGACTACCCTCCTAGAACACAGAAAGAACACTGATATCAGAACAGAGCTGAATATATTTAACATGAACAACAGAGTGGAACAACAGAAGAGAAATTGGCATGACCACATAATTAGAATGGATGAAACGCGACTTCCCAAAATAATGCTAAATTATAAGCCCAAAGGACGTAGAGATGTTGGGCGCCCAAGAATAAGATGGACTGACGATATTCCCTGAGGACGGAACAGGCCTGAAGGCCTAAACCTGAAAGATGATGATGATGACGACGATGTTCAAATTTCACTAGCTTCCAGTAATGGGCTCGGAAATCTAGAAAAAATTGAATTTTCAGAATTTAAACTACCGACAACTTGCGTCACTGCTGCCAACATATCAGTTATAAAATCACTATCAATTTTACTGTAGTATTCCTCAATAGGCCTACCGAAATTCGAAACGAAGTTGGAAAAGAAAATTCAATCTGCAAACTAGAAAATCACCATAATCTACTAGCTTATGTAGTAATTGGGAAAAAATCGTTAGGTTTCACCCTTACAGTATTGAGTAAGCTGACCTGGACTATACAGTGTTTAACAAACAGTACGGTATTTTTCTTTCTTGTTCCACGAATGGTATGAAATAGGCGACATGCGACAAATGTCTCTTGTTCTGTTGTTTCAGTTGGTGAGAATTATCTTAAATACTTAGAAATAAAGAAATTTATCTTCATATTTTCTACAAAAAACGAACAAGTATTATGTTTTTGTTGGTACGGTGAGGTTTTCTATTAATTTTCTCCGTAATTGTAATTAATGGTTGATAATGTTTCCCTTTGGGGCGCGACGAAGGACGCGACGTACAGTATGTACATCAACATATCATCCATCTACTAATCTTAGCGAAAACGAGTTGGCAGTACAGCTTATCAAATACACATTATTGTGCGCAGTTCTTCACTGCTTGTATGTTTATCCTTCACCAAAAGTGAACTGACACCTATTTCGATCTGTGGTTTTATATCTTATTTTCTGGCTGGTAGAGTTCTATGCTTGAATCAGTGAGTCAGACTGAAGATTTATAGATTATACAGATAATGATGTCTGACGAATCGGACGATGGTAAAAAAAAACTGGGAATATTGAAACAAGTCAAAGAAGAAGGGACTCCAACAGTATCCAGTGATTTGGGAAACAATTTTTTCTGAACTACGTCCAGTTCAAGGGAATGTTTTTAAGGTAAGTGGACCCTTTGTATAGATAAAGTCGAGTGTTCAATATCACATGGAAACATTATCGATGTCCGACAACGTTTTAATAGCTTGCAACAGAGACAAATGTAGACCTGTATATAAAAATTGTATGTTGATAAGTGATACCTATATGACCGGAAGTAAATGCTGCCATTCAACATTGTAACACACTGCACCCAAGTAAGTAAGTAAATAAATAAATAAATAAAACAGACAAAAATCCACCTTGCAGGGTTACACTACTGACTCGCTTCTTCATAAAACAAGACTACTGAAGCAAACTATTGATGCTGGTAATTAGGCCGTGTCTCAAAGTTACATTTTTAGCTGAAGTGAACTAGATAGTTGTCTAAAAAACCGGATATGCCGTCAAAAGTCATATCCAAAGCTACATACGTAGTGAATAGCAATCAAGTCCATTGTAGCTAGTAAACGAAAATGCTTGTTTGATTGATGACTTGTTCACTAAACAAAAATGGATACCTCATCACTTGATAACGAATTTTAATGACGTCGTGTGCGTCAGGAATCACACCAACAGCTGAGAGGTGACAGACCAGTAGTGATTGATTTCATAATCAAAGTGCACGGTGTATCACAGTAGCAATGCCCTAGGAAATCTAGTCTTTTTGGGAGGGGTACATAACAACCCTTTCCGATTCAAGTACAGTTACGTGAAAATCATAGGAGTCTGCAAAAAACATGGTTTCCAAGAAAGGGATCTTGTGTGTACCTAATAAGACTGGCAAAGCTCGGATAGAATTAATTCCAGAGTGGAAAAAGCAACCTAATCCACCCCCCGTCACAAGTCACCGCACCCCACGAGATGATACAAATTAATTCCATTCGAGCTTTACCAATCTTGTTATGTACAGAAGATGCCTTTCTTGGAAATAACTAAACCTAGTTTATTGCAGGCTTCTTTTATTTTTACTTGACTGTACTTGGCTTCGCAAAGGGTTTTTATGTACCCCTCCCAAAAAGGCTCGATTTTCTTAGGAATTTGTTGTGAGTCGCCGTGAACTCTATAAGATCACTCACTACTGGTCTGTCACCTCGCGCCACAGTTCAACTGTCGTGTGACTCCTGACGCACATGTCATTCAAATTCGTTATCAGAGAAAGGAAAAACCCTGTTGTCTGTGTACATTGTTCGGAATGCAGCTTGTTGTGTTGGGTGATTGGATGTGTTGTGTATGTGTGTTGTTGTTGTGAGTTTTCTCTAGATTTTCAATGTATGTTTGTTGTCAACTTCTGTTATTGTGATGTCTAGAAATTTATGGATCTGTTGCTTTCAATTTCTAGTGTGTAGTGTAGCTTTGGATGAATTTTGTTTATGCATAACGTAGAAAGCACTACATTCAATTATTGCAGGAGCGTTTTAAATTATAAAGATTGTGATTCAAGTGTATTTATAGAAACATAATGCTTTAATAAAATGCAGGACAGCACACTCTTAATGTAATTTCACCTGACGCCACTAGTTTAATTAATGTGATCAGATGTTCCGTTTTCAAGCCTTCTATCCTGTTAATACTTGAGGTGTACTAAAGGCAGTAATATGGGCTGCAGCCAGGAAGTCAAAAGGAGGATAACAACGGCAAAGAAAGCTTTTAATAGAAAAAGGAGCATCTTCTGCGGACCTCTAGAAAAAGAACTGAGGAAGAGACTAGTAGAGTGCTTTGTGTGGAGTGTGGATGAGGCAGAAACATGGACATTGCGATGAAATGAAGAAAAACGAATAGACACATTTGAAACGTGGATATGGAGAAGAATGGAGCGTGGAAGTGGACAGACAGAATAAAAAATGAAATTGTGTTGGAAAGAGTGGTGAAGAAAGAATGATGCTGAAACTGATCAGAAAGAGAAAAAGGAATTGGTTGGGTCACTGGCTGAGAAGAAACTGCCTACTGAAGGATGCACTGGAAAGAATGGGAGAAGAGTTTGGGGCAGAAGATATCAGATGATAGATGAAGATATGTGGATCATATGAGGCGACAAAGAGGAAGGCAGAAAATAGGAAAGACTGGAGAATGCTGGGTTTGCAGTGAAAGAGCTGCTCTTGGGCAGAACACTATGAATGAATGAATGAATGAATCCTGTTGTCCACCTTATTTGTCCCGTTTTGTTGGAAAATACAAAAAATAATCTTGTTAAACTATTTCCCAAAGTAGAATGATGCTGAAAAATGTATAGATATAATTACAAACGTTTCTGGCAATTCAAATAATGATGACAACGCCATGTTCAGTGAATTTATATGAAATAGTTTACAAGTGCCAAGTCAGGCAATGGAACAGAGAAGAGAAAGAAGTTCATACGAGATGAGTAGAAATGTTCCAACATTTCTCCGTACATTGGTCATTCAGAAACATTGTTAAAATTGTGACACCTTCTTGTCTTGAATCAATGCTCCTACAGAAATAAACAAAACAGGTTATGAACAGCTGAGAAAACACACTGAAAAAGCATTATTAAGTACCTAAGTTAATTTCAAGTTAATTTCAAATACAGCTTGAATTTCTTTAAGGAAAATAAGAGAGTAAACTGTTTTGTGTTATGACTTATGAGTAATGTAATTTTGGTCGTTTTTTTTTTTGTTTAATTTTGTTACATATGTATTTAAACAGTTAATGTTCACATTATTTTAAAATTAGAGAAGCTCTACGACTAAGAGGAGTTTTCTGCGAAGCTATAGTACGTATCAGTAAGTGTCCAGTTCTGAATTTCAGACATTCTGGTCACATTAGTTTACTGTAACATCTCTTTGAAGTGCAGACTTTATTTCCGACAAAGCTGATGAGCAGCAGGACGGTAACTATCTTGGTCTTATTACGTAACGCAATGTTTTCATACGAGAAAAAAAAAAACAGAAAAACAAATTAAAAACAAATCATTTGCCTGTTTGGAAGGTCGAATATGAGTTCGAAACCCAGGAATTCTGAACACAGTAGGAAGTGAACACGCAATCGCACTAGCAAACCTTTTAGCCTGGATTGAAATACATCAATACGTCGGTATGACCTGCATTTCCGCATCATGGAAAGGATTATCTGAAGTATATGTAAATAATGCTAATGTTAGAAAATCTCAATATCATTCTTTATAAACTGCAGCCCCCGTTAACATAATATTATGAACGCCTTACAGAGCGAGCATATTATCGTGGATCCAGTAGGCACGGGCCCTGTGTACAGCAAACGACATTGGATGAAGGGATAGAGGAAAAGAGGGGAGGAGAGGGAGTCTCGGAACGCCAGGCCTCACGGTTCGCTGGCGACGGCCATTTTCTCTCGCACCTAACGATCTTGCAGTTATTTAGCTCGGGACATGTGACGATGTAATATTGTTATTGTAAAACTTGTGATGATGTGTCGAGTGTATCTGTGAGTTTATGTTCCTGTAAATAATGCACTAATATTATGAAAGCACAAAGGTGAGTAGAGAAGTGATACTGAGTTTCGTTCGACAGCAAGATTTTTTTTTCCCCACCCACGAAGTCTACTTTCCAATTGAAGGTACCAACAAACAGATGTTTACATATGTTGTGCCTAAACTAATGATGTAAATGCATGACAATTCATACATCTACACAATAAACTGAATTAAAGGCAGTGCAAAAGGCGGGTCTGAGTCAACCTGATCAAGATACCGAACTGTGCAATAAAAACAATACCGGTACCACTGTTTAGGAACGAAACAAAAATTTATTCCACTCTTATCTAGACGTTTACTGATAGTGGCATTTCATTTAATTCTTATTTTTAAGTGTGCAAAAATTCATTATAATCGTATTATCAGAAACTTCGTTCTTAGATTCAAGGTTCTATATCAAAGAATATATCCTACTTAATTTATTATCACAGGAATTGTTTCATTAATTTTTGTTAGTTATACAAGTGACAGTTGATTTATTACTTCACTGTTATCTTTAATTCTTATATGACAATGAGTACTGTGATACCTATATTATTATGAAAATCACCAGTAGAGACTGACTGACGAAGAAAATAAATTCCAGTTTGAAAAATCTGCCACGGCTGGCTGCTTACCTATTTCCCTGAACAAAAACTTTAATCCCAAGACAAATATACTTGAATGTTCTCATAAAACTATGACTAGAATTCACAACACCGTTCCCAAACCAAGTGTTGATGAAATTTCAGTTCTGAAGTTGCAGAATGCTGCAAACAGTAGCTTTCATCAGAAATATTAGGGTACAACTACTTTACAGTTTCTCTAAATAAACTACTTCGTAGCTTACTGTTAGTATTAATAAATCAATAGGCCTACATCGCATGTGTGTATAGCTACATACAGGATGGAAGTAATATAACTCTGTAGACTGAAGGGAGCAATAGAATACTTTAAAATAAATAAATAAAACCTTGTGTAGTTTGGCAACCGCACATGAGTCCACCAAATACACACATACATCGATCTGAATAGCAACATTCCGTCCCTTACACTGCAGTAGGGTTCCCAGACTTAATGACAGAAAATAATTATATGTGTTAATTTTTTTATTTGATATGCAAGAAACCGTCAATTTTATTTAAAAGAACTTCGAAGGGATAAATCATTCATCAATTTCGCTAATGATAAGAATAAAAATCAGAATCGTGCAGATAGCATTTATCAAGTAAAACAGTGTTAACATTTACGAGAAAATTATTATTATTATTTATTATGATTAATATGGTATTACAATTTTTTGTTTGCTTCAGTCAAGGAATAAACTGTTAAAATCTACAGAGTTATATTACTTTCACCATGTGTGCACACACAATTTCTTTAACACTATACACAAAACAATATTGTCTGAGCTTAATTTTTTAACATTTATTGTCCCCATCACAAACACGTAATCTTTTTAAACACTAAGAACATATACAATTTGAAAGAACAAAAGTATCTAACTTATAAAGGTATGCGATTAAACCATAAAAACATTTTTTTTTTCCGACTCTCAAATCTTCGAAACTTTCACGTTAAATGAACACAGCAAGCCTATTAGTTTGTCATTAAAACAATATGCAATTCCCCCTTGTTTCAGATAACGAGAGTTGGCAGTGTGAAAGACACAACTCTACAATAATGCACAGCTGTGAAAGATGAGGGCAAATCAAGGGAGCAGGGATGTCGCTTCTACTTGCCCTACTCTTCTCTATTCATCCCTCCTCCTACTCTTGATAACCCATGTTGCTTCCAACATGGCCATTTCAAATCCTGCCACTGTTGCCACGGTGGTGCACCACCGTACCAGGCATTCTGGATCCCCATCCCATATTCTCCAATCCTCCTGCCCACAACAATGTAACTGTCTTCATTCATCTGCCTTCCATTGCACTTCCAGAAACTTTCCTGGAATAGAGATCCCTACAAACATAACGCAGCTGTCGTTCTTTGCAGTGAATATTACTGTTCTTCATGATACCATCTTCAGAAATGCCACATACTTAAGAAATATCACTTGGCAAAATAGCAGCATCATGCAAATAGATCAGGCCATATTTTTTAAACTAATAAGACTGGAAACGTTGGATCTCAGCAGGAATATGTTGGAAACTTTGCATTCAGAGACTTTCCATCCCTTATCAGAATTGAAACTGCTCAATCTGTCGCAGAATAAGTTACATGATCTTCCAGAAAATATTTTTGAAGGCCTTGACAAACTTGAAGAATTGTCTCTAAGTCATAATGAATTTGATGTGATACCATTTCAAGTGTTTGCTCCGTTAAAATTTCTTCAACTTCTAGATTTATCATATAACACAATATTTCAAATTCCTGATGACTCTTTCTCCCCAAATAAACACTTAACAAGCTTGTTTCTGCAAGAAAACAACTTGGAATCTCTTGCTTCAAAATCATTCAGTGGTCTCGGTAACTTGAAAACGCTGGACTTATCCAACAATATACTAAGTAATTTACCAATAAATCTATTTAGTGAACTTAAGAATCTCCAGTACTTAAATTTAGGGAAAAATTCTATTGAGAAACTTTTCAGCAATTCCTTCCATGGCTTGAACAAGCTGACATGTCTAAACATGAGTGATAATCCTCTACAAAACTTGCCAACAAAACTGTTCAGTTCATGTTCTGGACTAGACACACTCATCATAGCAAACACGCAGCTCAAAGTGTTATTAGATACAGACCTCAATGGACTGGTCAATCTCAAAACATTGATTATAAACAACAATATGTACCTCAGGGAAATTGATGACTATGCATTGGTTCACTGTCCAAAACTACAGTATATTGACTTCAGTGGTAACAGTTTGTCTACGCTTCCACAGTCTCTGTCTAACATGATTAATGTCCAGAAAATTAATATTGGTAGCAATCCTTGGGCATGCGACTGTCGCATGGTCTGGTTCCTCCAATGGAGCAAGAATGTCAGTCTTGTCCAGAATGAACTACAATGTGGAAGCCCTCTCTACATTAATGCCAGACGCAGCAACATGTTACTTACTCTAAGAGGCCTTAACTGCAAAGCTACTCAACTCATAAGTACAACACCACCACTCCTTTATGGACTCGGATCTAATGCATTACTCCATTGTTCCTTTTCGGGCAGTCCCCATCCTTCTATAACATGGGTTACACCTACAAACCTCGCATTTCACTGGAACCCAAATCCCACAAATATCCACCAGGAATTCTATAAGCACCCATATGCACACTACTCCAATATGACTATTATAAGTGATGATGATGGTGCACGAATCAGAGTTCTAGACAATGGAACACTCTACATTCGTAACATAATTCGTTCTGATTGTGGAAGATACACTTGTTTCGCTACCAATCCCACAGCAAATGTTACAGCATATGTTATGCTGAATGTTGACCCCATAACTATCTATCGCATCAAAATAGTTAGCATTCTTGTTGGAGCTGCTTGTGCAGTTGGCTTCCTGCTCGCAACCCTACTGGTTAATCTTCTCAGGTACCTGTATCACAGGTAAGGAAACAAAGCAATCACTACCCTAAAGCATTTACATTATTACTAACTAATCTATTGATACTGATGCAATTTAAACCCTAAATATAAAGTTACGATGAAATTTGTTTTACAACTGTTGTAAATCCACATGTACACTAGACTCTTGATAATCCGACCTTCTAATGTACTTTCTATCACTTCAACTGTAATAGTTTGGGAATATGCATCAGTGCCTTGTGCTTTACTGTATTACTTATACACCTATACCCTTATAAGTTACTTATATACATTCATGCCGAACACATGTGAAATCTTATAATTTCGATTTAGAAGTGCAAGTGGAGCGGTTGGCAGCACAGCTATGGTATTTTTAAGCACTGTCAGTAATCCGACACTCTCACTAATCTGCCCCCCCCCCCCCTCCCCAGTGCACAGAATGGGCGAATTAGCAAGAGTCTACTGTATATACAAATATCAAATCCAATTTTAAATAAAATAAAAAAAAATATATTTCATATGAAAACTGACAAAGTGAAGACTTATTTTATTTTCGATGAAATTCAGGTTTGGATGGATGAGCAAATGCTGCTGCTGCCGTCGTGACAGAGTCAGTCCTAGAGCAAGGCAGATCTACCAGATGTTGGACAACATTGAACAGTATAAGACGCAGCAGCTAGAACGACTACGTGAGAACTACACTCAGCAGGTAGAACTTCTAACTGAAAAGATAAGCTATCTTGTTTCTATATGCAAGTTTCTTAACTATAATGTAGTTAGCCAACACAAAATAAAAGTTTTCATTCAGAAGCTAAAGTCAGAAAGTACAGAACAGAAGTCAATATGAATTCAAAACAAATAGACTAATAATCTCTCATCCCTTCACCTTTTATTTCTCTGATATGAACGTACACATCTACATGAAGAGTAAGAACATAACCGATTACGTGTATTGTTTTCTTCTCTACCCATTTCAAATCATTATAAAAACAATTTGTTCTGATATCAAAAACTTAGATGAAACTAATGTTATAGGCCTTTAGGCCTTAACAGCTCTATCCTTACTGAAAGTGTTAACCAAATTGTTGTTTGGAATACTGTTTCTTAGAGAAAGAAATTGTGTCAAATTTTTTGGCGAATTTTCGCATGCACATGGTATAGTTTGAAACCAATGTATGAAGACCAATGACTGAATAAATATAAGTAATTATATAGGCCTACATTCATCTTCAGGAAAATAACTAACTTGTATTCTGAGATTGTGAAATAAAAACATAGGTATTATATTGCACACAAGCCTTATATCAAAGAAAAAAAAAGGCAGGAAAAAATTGTGATTAATGTAACAGTGCCATAACTTTTACTGTCGTGTTAGTTTCTTCTACCTTCATTTCCTTCAAACAAGTAATTATCGAAAATCGTATTATCATAAAAACTTGAAAATGGGGTTTATTTCATACACTAAAGTTTCAAAAATTGTGTAAGAGCAGGCTGCTTCATGTATCAAAAGAATTGTGAAACTGAAGTAATAAAGAAAAGGTTAAAATTTATTCTGAAACTTTGAGAATTACACCGAGTACTGTACACCCTCTGTCACAAAACTACAAAATATGCACATTTAATTTAATTTCATTTAATATTTCTGTATTTTCTCTATGACTATCGAACACAAAGATTGATTTCTACAGTTGACTGCTGCAGTATGCAATAGTTTGATGCAAAGAAGTTATGGGAGGGACTAGTAGAGGACCACAATGAATTTGGTGTGAATTGTTTGCAGGCAGTGTGGTTCTTTACATCTAATATGGGCTGCATGAGGAGCTTTTCTATGCATACAAAAATACTCACTCACAAATTTTCGTGCAGACAATGTAGGAACCATGTTTAGTTCATATATTGGCAATACTGATATGACAGGTGTAAAAAAAAGTTTTATATTAAACATAATATAATACATTTAATTGACAGCTTATTTCACGAAATACCCACTGAAATCACCCATCAAAAAATATGGGTCCTATTTATAATATCTCATATTGTATTTCCTTTCCAGCAATCAAATTTATCTTCAAGAAGTCGATTAAAATTAATGTTATGTTTTGTCAGGTGCACCGAATAAAGGATAACTGTGCCCAACAAGTGGAGTGGATTCAGACCAGCTACCAAGGACAGGTCAAACATCTGCGTGACATTCGAGACTATGGCACCAACCACCTCACTGCACTCAGAGATCAGTATTATGACCAGGTGAAGAACTAACATATAATACATGTAAAAAAAAAAAAAAAAAAGTCTCGACATAATCTATTAAATTATACATGCAAATAGGGAGTAGCTTTACACTTATCTGGTGTATTAAGCAAGAAAATAGAAATGGCAATTCTGTAAGAAATGAGTGAAAGACAGACATTAATATGTTTAATTCGTGTGTGAAAATAAGTAAAACTCGTAATAGTTATTCATTTGTATTTCAGGTTAAAAAAGTCCGTGATTATTCTACAAGCCAGCTGAACTGGGTGCGAGAAAACTATGTCTTCCAACGTAATCGCATCCGTAAATTCAGTGCACACCAGGTGCTTCGGTTCAGAGAATCCTACAAATATCAGCAGCAGACTCTTAACAAATTACTGGAAAACTTGCCGAGTTTATACCTGGAGAACTGTCGATCAGGTTCCTGTGGACGCACCGACTCTATTGTGTTTGATCCTGCAGATATTTCGAACATGGATATATACATGAAAACGAAGATCAATCACATCACCAATAATCCTGATGATGATACTCAAAGCCATATGTCTCTATACTACACCCCAACAGAACTATCTGAGAGCCCACATCTGTCACCAGGAACATTTATTAATGAGCTGGCAGCCAGAATGGATAGTTCTTTTGACGAAAGGAAAGAACTGGAGCTAGAAGAGGAGGAAGAAGAGGAAAAGGAAGAGAAAGAAATCATGGAACAGCAAACATCTCCGTATTTCTTGACTGCTGTATCTCGCCAAAGATTCAACAGAAATTCGTGTAAATTTACAAAACATGGCTACTCAGTACCATGTTTTGAAAATCCTTGTGAAGTGTTTAAAAGTGCTCCAAAAGCAAATGGAACAAGAACAAAGGAATCAGGTTCAGCAGAGGAAGTATCTATTCTTCTGCCAGTAGTGGGTTTTAGCAGCAGCAGTACAAGTTTACCAGAACTGAGTTCATCTCAGAACGAAAGCCACATAGAAGTTAATATTGACGGTGTAGTAAACAAAGCCCAACATGAAACTGCCTTGTAGTGCCAAGTAGTCTTACAATTAATTTATTTAAACCAACTGTGATAGCAAAGTGGTTTTCTTTAATTCAGTGTGTTGGACCTTGTGACTAATTTCTATATAAAAACTGCGTAAACAAAACATATCCAGGTATGTATGGCTTCAAAGCTTACTCAGTATTTAATTTTTCAAAGTTAAATATAGTGTTAGTTGTTGAAGACATACACAGCTTAATGTTAACTACGTAACAATATTTTTATTTATGCTTTACGTCTCTCTGTTCCCATTTGAAGCCATGTGTAATGCTTTTAAATATTCTGGTGGAAATTAATAGTCTTCTCATAATAACTTTAAAGGGTACAAAAGTTTAAATTTATTGTTCGAACTATTTTACTATATAGAATAAAGCACAGTGAACTCCTTTGAATTATTCAAGTAGTGAGTATATGCATGAGGTTAACTTGATTAAGTGCTGCTGTAGCCAAGTCAAAACTGGATCAACAGCTTCTTCGTTTAACACATGCAATTGCAATAATCTGAAGTTTACATTTTTAAACTGATAGCATTGGTGAATGGTAACTAAAACTCCTGAAATAATGTATGGCTATTCAGAAAACAGGGTGAAATTAAACTTATTTATCAAGTCAACTTGGAGTATTCATGTTCCTAGGAGTCGGATTTTATTTTTACAAAAAGTTATGCAAAAAATGACCTCTATATTTTATTTAATATATTTTTGGGTTCACACATATAAACTACAAAATTTCTTTCTTATAATGCAAGTCAATTACAAGGAGGTCTACAAACTAGAGAAACCTCCATTACATATGAGTATTGCAGGGTGAAATCAAAGAGCAAAATAGAAAGGTGCTCCCAGCATTTCTCAGTATTCCATATCCGAGGATATTGACTAGCTTTTGCCAAGAGAGTGCCTGTATGTTATTTTTGTTACTGCTTAGAATTTCAAAATATAAATGTAATATTAAGAGTTATTCCCTTGGGAGACATCAGTATGCATTCCAAAATTATGTTATCCTCTCAAAGAAAGGGAAAGGCAAGGGGTTTCTTCATATTCTCTCACTGTCTTAACAGTAACAATATGCACATTGTTGAATGTAGCCTACTTCAGAATAAAGTTAAAAAAATTAAATGTACTAAACTTTGTTAATGAAAGAACCAAACGTCAAGTAATTATATTTTTATGGGGGAAAAAAAAAAACTGATAATTGAGTTAAGTAATACAATTCTTGCTAATCAGTATTTGATTGTTGTGACTGAGATAGATTTGTAGACAATTTACAGTTCAGATAAAGAAATTGTTAGAGATTATGCTGTATTTTGTGTCTGCTTCCAACCCCTGTAGCTCGCCTATTTGTTTGTGACAGAAAAGGAAACTATATCCATAATACTGCATACACTTCATGAACAAATAAAAACACAGTTTGAGACTTTTTTTTTGTCTTTCTATGCTCCATAAGAATTTGAACTGTTTCGGACACAGAATTAGATATTATGAAGACTTGGGAGGAGAGGGGGCTATGAATGTCCAATTAAAAAAAATTTGAGTTTTTTTTTTATTATTATTATATTGTGCAGAACATGCTAAAGTATGTTGTTGATAAATCATTGGAATGAAAAACACTAAGACTCCAGAGAAACAAGTGAAGGAAAATATTATGTAGGTGGGGAAAAATGCTAAAGGTCCTTGAGTTTGTTTCATTTTTTTTTTTTTTTTTCAGCATTAACAAAATGTAACATTCATCGATTTTCCTCCCAAGTCTACATATGCATTCTCATTCGGAGAGAATGGGAAGTCTTCATAAACTGATAATGCTAAACATTACCTTCATTTATACAGACATGTACAAAGGCATATTTCTCCAGAAAACGTTTCCTGTGTGCATTGTGTACTTTCTTGAATAATTTGGAAATCAAATGCTTCAAACAGGTTATTTTCTATAACTATATAGTTGGTCAAAGTTAGATTGTAAATGTGTTCCATTGAAGCTAAGTTCTATCACATTAGCAGATATGAGATAATGAAAACACATGAACTGGGAGGTCATTAATATTTCACCAAATTGATTTGGTGGAGACAATACATTTGCTGTATCACAAAACACAATGGCAGCTCTAGAATTTGCATTAGGTATTCACTAAAATAATTTTAGTGGTCACCACTGATTGAACAAAACTACAACCCAACAGATCCTCAACCATTTCTCAAAACTGTTAACACCAGCACAATAGTAAGCAAAATGGTTCTAAGTTCAAGTGAAAAAGAAGCTGTCAGTTACTATCTGTAACCAAGGCAAAAATGAATTCTATCATCTCACCAGGAAGTGTCTGGAAAATGCATGTAAACTTAGCATAGTTCAGCTACATATTATACATTCTCAATTAGTTTTTCACAAACTGGATATTAACTGTTACACCAGAATTCTGTCTGTCTTATCAAAAATCTACAATAATAGGCTTTAACAATTCCTTTACACTTCCATGTGAATTAAACACAAGTCTGCTTTTAAAGGATGGAGGTATGCACTTAAGAGAGAAAAAACCCATTAGAAAAATCTCATCTTTTATTGCATACATAACAAACAATTCTACACACTTCAGTCGTCACACAGTGGCAGTCATCAATAGACTTCGTATTTTTAAGCTCTAAAAATTAGCTCTTAGGTGCCTGAAACAGGCTCTATTCAGACTGTATCCTTAAAATACATTCAATATTAACACATATTAACATTTTATTCAATTATTCAACAATACTTCATAGTTTAAATCAAAATATAATAATAATAATAATAATAATAATAATAATAATAATAACACTGTTTCTTAATTTGAAGAAACATAAACCTATTCTTAAAATTACAATATTTATTATTTCACTTTGTGCATTTGGGGTGATTTTTGTGTTCTTTTGTTCCGAATATTCTTTCAATATTTATTGATGTAGTGTAATATGTGCATTACTGAGTTAATGGACTGAGTTTAGGTTTTCATCTAACAACGTCCTTTGTTGTCACAGTTTAGCTAATTTAATCAGGAAAAATAGTGCCTCTAAACATACACACGCCTCTAAACATACACAATACTCTTGCAACATGTCTGTGCATTCTGGGAAACCTTTCTCTCTGAAAGTGTGAATAAAACTCCAATAGACTAAGTATGCTTTGGAACTGATTTCTTAATTCAGTATCATTTTGCAAATCAATCACTTCTGTCGTTCATTATGAACATCCTGATAATCCACAAAAAATGGTATTGTGAACACTTTAAACTCTTTTTTCCAATTTAGTCGCATCTTGAAATGCAATGAATATTAAATTTCCTTATTACATTTAGAACCTCGTCACATACTAAGCATTTTCCCACAATGTTAAACTCTGTAAACTGGAAAATTTCCTCCCACTCTAGATTGGATGTCGGAGTAAAAAATCTGCTCCATTTTATTAAGTCACAGATCTCTGCCATTCTTCAAATGCCAGTTTACATTACGTTACATCACTAAAATGAAAGGATTAACCTTGTCCGGAGCGCAAATATTCTGCATTGAATGTAACACTGTGCTCATCATAGCAGCACAGCAGCAGAAAAAAAAACGAGTTGGCAATGTCTGTCTTATACTTACTATTATTTATCAGTTGATTATTAAATGTCTTGTATTCCCTAAATGTATATTAAGATTCATTCCTATTAACCACATGTACTTATCACAACTACATTTGCAATACACAACCAGTAACTTTTCCAAAATTTCGAAAGATAATTTATATTTTTTATCTGTTAGCACAATCTAGTAGACAGAAAATGAAAGTTTAATATCTACTGATGTCTCGGGAGCATACTTCAATTGTGACAGTCACATTTTCTCATTTTGTTACACCATCACTGCCGCTTTGAGGTCAGTAAGTCCAGAATTCTTCTGGAGAACATTTTATAGTTTTTCGCGTACTTTTTCTCCAACTGGTTTGTGTGCTGATATAAGTTTCTCTATATCATGAGCTAGAAGATAAAGTTGCTCATAAACTGGTTTATCTGCAGTTTTCAATATGGCAATCACAGAAACCAAAGTGACCTGATAGCACCTCGATGTGAACGAGTCATCCTTAAGAAGATCCTTAGTGTAGAAGTTGCAAGTTACCTCATCTTCCAAAGAGGAAATAATGCTTGCCACTTCATCAAGATGAAGCGAGTTTATTTTGAGTGTTACAAACAAAGAATATAGAACAAATTGTATTATCAATATTTTAAAATAAAATAGGCTAAAGTAGGTGCCAACGTAAAATTAGCACTGTTAGAAATGCCTAGTTTTTGCAAATCACGAATTCGCAACACACGGTTTTGCAGCAGATGAAAGCAAACATTTTGAGTTTCAAGTCCTATAAGGTCAAAATACCGTAAGTTTGAACACGCGAAATTTTGTGTATACGAGAATTTTTTTTGCACGAACTTAATTTTAATTAATGAGAGAAATTTTTCTTCTTACGAAATTTCAATTTAAAGTACCCAAATATTGATATTTGTGTACAATATGTTGAATGAAATATTGAAACCCTAATTCAAGGCAGAATTTTTAATATAATATCCAAACTAGATTTCGAGGGGCTTTATTTTTAAATACAAAATAGAAACAACCTGAATGTTTTGTGGTTCATATTATTCACACACATAAGATGGAAGATTGTGACACAAATTTCTCTATGCAACATGTAAGTGCTGATAGAAATCTGTAAGTATTGTAAAATTCACAAATAAACTTAACATTCCCTTGATGATACAGACTTCTACATTTCGTAGAAATATTTTGTAATAACATCGAAATTAAGCAAATTTTTATTCCGAAAATTAAGCTTTTCATTTACTGTAAAATAGTACCCCTACTTATATAACAATCCATGAAACGTGTTGATACAATTTAATTTGAATCTCTCTTTTCAGGAACAAAGTAGGTTTTCACCTAAAATCAGATGTCTAGTCATGAGAGTTATAGTTAAGAATAATTATTGTAGTTGTTAACTATACTATAAAGTTGTAAGATAATATCTTAATATTCCCTTATGAATTTACAGAATTTTTAGACTGTTCAGCAGTCGTATGAGAACCTACAAAAAGATGGTAGGTATGGCTTTCTGGCACAAAAATGAAGTTCCACAGTCTCAACTTGCATATTTCATACTTGCAGGTCGACATAATATCGTCCCTCCTCTGGCAAACTAGCAGAAGGGACAAATTAGCCAATCTGCGTTTTAAGGTCTATATTGTACTACTGAAATATTACAATATAGACCTTAACAATTGTATTACAAAATTCGCCCAGGAAGAATTTCATAAGGAAATAATGAAATATGTGGTGAAAGGGGAGGGAGGCAAATTTCAGTATATACAGAAGAATAACCCACAGTGTCCAATTAATAGCATATCACAATCCCTCCTCCATCAGTACCAATATTAAGGGAAGGAGGGAGAGAGTGGATCCTTTGAAAATACACATACAAGATAAAGTTGTGAATTAACAATATCGACTTGCAACTCAATTTATTTCACTTTTCAGAAAATCATGTTTAAAAAACCTGCCAAATTATGGAAATATACTGACCTATTTCAAAACTTCACTAGTTCTCTTCCAATATATGATGTGTGTATGTTTTAACAGTAAACAGCATATACAAAAGTTACGAGTGTGTTCAAACTTCCTCCTTTATCATTGGAACATTTTGAATACGAATATTCTTTCTTATAACTAAGGAGCAGAAGTTGATGAAATGTAATAATTTTTCTTTTAACTTTAAACTTATACTCTTTAAATTTATTTTACCCATATGTTATAACAAAATGAAATATGTAATTTTATATTGCATTTTTGACCCATAGGTTATTTTTCATCTTTGGAATCATTAAAAATAATTTTCTCCAATTTTTATCGATTTTTATGGAATTTTAAAATGTTCTTATATTCTGTACTTTCCAGCAATCTAACATAAAAATCATAGTTGCTGCTTTTCAACGACTTAATATTTATATCTGTAAAGAAAACTGACTCTCAGTCAGTGGTCATAGTTAACTGATAAGCTGACAAAGAATGTGGGAAGGGTAGATCTTACCTGGAAATAGTTCCAGAATGGGTAGGAGAGGGAAACAAAGTAGGAATGAATCATCAACTGAAAATGACCCATCATAAAAATCCAAATAATAAAAATATGTAGTATGTTAGGTGGGAGACCAGAGGGAAAAAGATCTTTGGGGAGGCCGAGACGCAGATGGGAAGATATTAAAATGGATTTGAGATGGGATATGATGCTAGAGACTGGATTAATCTTGCACAGGGTAGGGACCGATGGCGGACTTATGTGAGGGCGTCAATGAATCTGTGGCTTCCTTAAAAGCCATAAGTAAGTAAGTAATAAAAACATGAATGTATTACATAATATGTGACAATAATACGTTGTACATGCATTTATCCCATACAGTTTATATTCAAAAATAAATAATTATTGAAACCATCAATGAAGTTATTGTATCCCACTGCAAACAATGACACTCTGCAGTTTAAGATCACCCAAAAACGGGGTTTGTTTTCAATTATCTTCAATTCTCATGCATAGCTTAAAAGAAGGAATTACTATAATAGTAAGTTTCGTTATTTTCCTTGCTCTTTGAAATCATAACTTATTCTGTGTTGCAGTATACAATCACGGTCATACATGAATTTGTATTCAGAATTATTTTAATTACAAGAAAAACAAACGCAAGAGCGATTTTGATTTCTTTTAAAAACTATCAGCTATTTTGTGTTTATCATCTGTCCATATACAATCCACTGCCTGTAATTTAATAACATGCAAGGTTTTTTTTAACCTTTAGGGCACTGTACTGGTTGATCATTTTTCAGTTATTTTTAGGTCATCAACATTCACCCCCCCTGCTTATATATAAGATGTTCATAACAGCATTCACAATTCATTAGTCATGTATACTAGTCACCAGCTTGGTTAGGTTTCAATCAGTGGTGTATTTCTAAACAAACAAAAAAGGGCTCCAGCTCTGGAATTTCGATAGTAACCAGTAACAGTTATCTTTGTCGACTTCATCATCACTACCCTTTCCGCAAGGAATACTTATGGAATATCAGACGAAAATACATGGGTTCGAATCTAGACACAGAGATTGTTGAGTCTGTGGAGTGGAGTAGACCTTATTATGAAATTGTTTAAATACGACTAAAATATCACTTCTTATAAATTCAAAATTTGACGATAATATGAAAATCATGAAGTGACCTAGCACCACCAGACCTGAAATATACTACTGGTTTTAATTCGATTTCGAGAAACTGACAACTTGTACCAAACATAAAACATAATCATTTAAAATCAGAATTTAAAATGTGTTATTTAAGAAATGGCTCCAATTTCAACATAAAATCGTAATCGTATATGGAACGAGTTCTGTAAATTAAAATACACTTTCACAAGAAACACTTTTCTCTCGGCTATTTTACGAAGCCGTATCAATAAACTAGCTTACGTTTTAGCATCGAAAATGGCAATAGCGAGATAGTATTTGGTGAGTAATAGGACGACGTATCGCCACGGGATTACCTGGCATTCTTCTTGTAGTTAGGAAGAAAAAACATATCAGCCTAAGCAGGAATCGAATCCTCACCAGGAAGCACCTCCATATCAGCAGGCAAACATGTTACTGCCTAAGCTACAGTATATCTACAGATCTCTTACATTCTTAAGTGCTTCAGAGAACTAGAAATTGTTGCGGGCATCGTCTATTCTCTGCTTATCTGAAGATGTGATCGACGAATTTGCAACAAAGATAGCATGCCGTAGATCACTTGTCTGACTTCACTTTGGTTGTTCAATATGTATTATTATTATTATTATTATTATTATTATTATGATTATTATTATTATTAAGTTATGGTATTGTTGATATTGGTTACTTGATGGTACATTCATGTCGAAATAAGGGGCGGAACTATTTTTCTCTGCCTAGTGGCGCCAAACATATTCGCCCCTGAGATGATACAGCATTCTAGACACTGTCTGCAATGACCACTAACAAGTAACAATCACAACTAAGAGCACTGTTGTATAAATGCTGTAAACTGTAGGAACCCCATTTTATATATTAATACAAACGTTGTGCGGAAGTCAGAAGCTAACTTAAAACATTAGACCTATCAAGGCTTTATCATAAGATTTCTAGTCATTTTTTGCAAAGCAGTGTTCGCGTGACTTTTAATGTAATTTTCCCCTCCGTAAGAAACACTAAAATACGAAGGGCACGCAGTACCAGTATAGTGAACACTATAATCAGTTGAGCAGCCAAAATTTATGTTATTGGGGGGATCTGACTATAATACATGGGTCATTCGATAAATAATTAGTGCCAATAATGTCTGTATGTAGCATTATCAACGGCAAATAATGTAAGCTGATAACAATGACAAAGAGGAGTATCTGATGTGTGTTATCTGTAAGTTTGAAGACAATAATCTAATTTATAAGATATTGTAGTGAATTTAATTTGTAGACTGTTATCTTGTAGTGCACAAAAATATTTAGTAAATACGAACAAAGATGGTTAATTAAAATTCAGATTGCAAAAAGCAAGAATACCTCTCAGCATACTTCAATCCAAATGTTGCCATTAATTTTCGAATGACCCATGTATATACGGTAACAAAACTTTAACGTGCTACTATTTTATAATTACAGTTTCAATGAAACAGAACTTCTCATTGGACCAAATAGGTCTCCAACCAGTGGCGGCTCGTGAACTTGTGGATTGGGAGAGCTGCAGTAGATTTTGGTACAAACAAATTTCACTTCTTGATACCATTACTAATATATATAGGACAAAAATAAATGCACTACATATCGAAAAACCAAAACTTCCTAACTTAGTTGGGAGATGTCTGTGGCATCATTTGCTAATCGCTAAAAAAAAAACTAATACCATCGATTTCAGTCTGAAATTCTGATCGGCAGACACTCAACTTGCAATCTACCAGTTCATTCTGAATTGTCTTAGAATTACTTTTAAACAGTGGCATGTTCCAAATGATTTTTGAGAGGCTCGTTTAGATTACTCACGAACTGTAGCAACCCACGAAATACACCAGGGTTCTTCAAATCGTTTTTTCATCATGTCCCCGATGGGGAAGTTCATATTGGCCACAAAATTTGATACAATCAATATTTTTTTAAATAATTTCACGATTTTTTTTCTCACTTCTTGATTATGTTTGAGAATGTTTGTTCTGTTTGTTTCACTTAATTGCACAGCAATATTAGTTTTGCCTAACATAGCCAATGAAACAACATTTTTCAAGTGAGACTGCGAAGATTCGTGCATTTTGCTTTTTAGGGGCAAATGTCCTAAATGTGTCACACCACTCCTAGTCCATGCAGCATCACCACCGAAGAGGAGGCAAGGAAAACAAAATAGATTTATTTTTTGTTCACATCCACGTAACCACAAATGCTTAGCGTAAATTTCATTGTTATACTTCCTTAGATATAATAATATGCACTATTTCGGCTGGATGAAGCTTGAGTAATATATGTCGGGTAACGGACGACCCTTTAATTTCACTTCATTACATCAATCTTCTCCGCAAGGGAAAGTTGAGAAAAATAAAATTAATATTCTGTAATTCACACACACTCATGCTTGCAAATTTGCACTGGTTAAGTTACGGTACTAAGACGTCACACCAAAGCAACACTCAGATATAATGATGGTCAACAATTTTCTAAAACTGGAAAAGAAGTCTCTTTCATATTTTACGTGCTATATCAAAAGGATTCTACTCGTGCAATCATTCTGAGTTAAGGCAAATATTAGGCCTAGGTTCTGCTGGAGGCTGGATATATACGTAATAATAATAGGGCAAAAGATAATATTAATTTCGTTATATTAACTCGAAAGAATTCTACAACAATAAGTATGTGAAAAAAAAAAAAAAGTAAAAATTTTGTCATTAAGTTTCAAGGGAATAGAGAATCCATTTGACGCAGCATTACAATAGCGGTGTGGGAGGAGAGGAAAGGTCTTCCCTTGTGGCCTGGCTCTGCAAGCCACTGCAGCGACATACGGGTTTTAAACAGCGGCAGTTTCCCTCTGCTTCCCTTCATCTCTCTACCCCCTGACCATACAAGACACTCTGTATGAGCTGTCCCACCCTGCAGATCCCAGGACGACTTTGAATGCAGTGTCAATTCCAATACAGTCGACGCGCAAAAAGATTATGCATAAGATAATAGTACATATTCCCGGCCAGATGAAAATATAAAGCAATTTACCAATAAAAGCTGTAACAATTCTTCTACAAATCAAAATAAATAGGCTATTTTTATTTTCCTGTCAAAGCAGGGAGTGCTGCAGCTCCGCAGCTCTTATGGACGAGCCGCCCCTTCTCCAACTAAAGCAAACAGAAATCCATTTGCTATTGAGTTCACATGGCCACAAATGCAGCGTATACTTTCTCGGCAAAATTCAAGCTATGCATATACGCAATGTGTTATCACGATATGCCAATACCGTCAAAAAGTCTTTTTTGAATTTATCTTTCACACCAGATATCGCTTATTTAGCTGATATGTAAACATGATACGTAAATTTTTCTCGCTGCAGTTCATTTCGTCAGATGTTTTATTTCATCGTACTTCTTTCAGTGTAGGCACGTTCACAATTCAACATGCTTGGTTTGGCGATGCGGTACAGTGTACACTAATATAGTCTATCTCGTAGGGCAGGCAGAGTGCCTTTGCTTAGTCTTAGTGGCATTTTATTTTTATATAGTGGTTAGGGAATTACCATGTATTGTGGGTCCCTATCACCACGGCATGGCGCGTCCTCAGGTTGCGGATCGAGGAGACGGCCTCCAGATATGGAGGGTAGCTGCGAATATATTGAATAAGCAGATTCGGACAGCCGATGAGGGATGGTCCTCCAGCTTGGGGGTTGGGCGAAGGTCTAACAACCCATCACCGTAAAAAACAACTTGTTACGAATCCTTCAAAGGAGCCTCGGAATAGGACTGATTCTCTGGCACGACCACAGCAAAGGAATAAGGTTTTGAGATTTGGTACTTGGAATGTTACAAGTCTATATAGAACAGGAGGGGTAACATTAGTAGCAAAAGAACTAGCTAGATATAGAATAGACTTTGTGGGAGTACAGGAGGTTAGGTTAGATGGGAATGGCATAACACAAATAGGAGATTATTTGTTGTATTATGGGGAAGGAAACGATAATCACCAATTAGGAACAGGATTCTTTATTCATAAAAGAATAAAATCAGCAGTAAAAAAGGTCGAATTTATCAGTGATAGGTTATCGTATTTAGTACTTAAGGGTAGATGGTGCGATATCGTAGTTATAAATGTTCATGCCCCTAGAGAAGAGAAAGACGACCATATAAAGGATAGCTTCTATGACGAATTGGAACAGACTTTTGATCAGTTACCTAGATATCGCATGAAAATTTTCTTGGGGGATTTCAATGCTAAAGTAGGACGGGAGGATATTTTTAAACCGACTATTGGAAAAGAGAGCCTACACATATCTAGTAATGACAATGGAGTTAGGTTAGTCAACTTTGCCACATCAAAAAATTTAATTGTTAAAAGTACAACATTCCCCCATAAGGATATACATAAATATACTTGGACTTCTCCACATGGATTGACACATAACCAGATAGATCACATCTTGATAGATAAAAGAAGACATATTAGTATAGTAGACATCAGAATCTTCAGGGGGGCAGATTGTAATTCTGACCATTATTTGGTAATTGGATAACTAAGAGAAAGACTACCAGTAGCCAAGCGAGTAGAGCAACAAGTTAATATTAGAAGATTCAATATTTCGAAATTAAAGGGCGAGGAAACTAAACAACATTGTAAGGTCGAAATTTCAAATAGGTTTGCCGTATTAGCAAGTTCCGTCGATGTTGAGGAAGAGATAGATGTTAATAGCATGTGGGAAAATATCCGAGATAATATCAAAATTGCAGCTGAACAGAGCATAGGTATTATGAAATTAAGCAAGAGAGTGGAAGCGCATTATCTAACGAAATTTATAAGCTTGTGCTTGCTATTTGGGAAAAGGAAATTGTACCAGAACAATGGAAGGAGTCCATTATCGTACCTATCTTTAAGAAGGGGGACAAGACTAACTGTAGTAACTTTCGAGGAATATCACTTTTGTTGACGTCGTACAAAATTTTGTCCAATATTCTTTTGAAAAAATTAACTCCATATTTAGATGAAATTATTGGGGATCATCAATGTGGGTTTAGGCGTAATAGATCAACTATTGACCAGATATTTTGTATTCGACAGATAATGGAGAAAAAATGGGAGTATAAGGGTACAGTGCATCAGTTATTCATAGATTTCAAAAAGGCACATGACTCGGTTAAGAGAGAAGTTTTATATGATATTCTTATTGAATTTGGTATTCCCAAGATACTAGGCCTAGTTCGATTAATTAAAATGTGTCTCAGTGAAACATACAGCAGAGTCCGTATAGGTCAGTTTCTGTCAGATGCGTTCCCAATTCACTGTGGGCTAAAGCAAGGAGATGCACTATCACCTTTACTTTTTAACTTTGCTCTAGAGCAGGCATGTCAAAACCCTGCACATTGTGCAGTCGCGGCAATTGTGCACTGGTCTGCGTGCAACGTGCAGTTCCTACTCCCCTACCTGGAGCGAGTGAATAGGCTTGTAGGGGAACGCGACAGGGCTGTACAGTACCTATAGTAGCAGATCAGCTTTTGTTTCAGTAACACAGATCAGTACGGGTGCTCATTGAGCTGTGATTGTGAATGAGTTATGGAAAATAAAGTGAGGAGTCCACAGATATAACGAAGAAGAGAAATCACGAATCATATAACATAACTGTTATGATGTTTTCCTCAGCCAATAGTAATTATTTTAAAATGAAAGGCTTTCATCATATCATGTGGACCTAATAGTGATATGAGAATTTAAATCATATTAGTAAAGTTCTCAAAATATGATATTCGCCTGCTCTTATTTCTTAATTAGTACTCTCACGGCAGACAAACATGACAATGATGTTGTTTTGGAGTCTGTACTAACACAACCATCAATGGTTAGACGACTTACAGCTTTTATTTGATAAGCTGATAAGTGATGAGAATATAGTGAGTAATACATGTGAGGCTCTTGAGGTTGTAAGGGACGGAAGAAAGCAACTATTTGTAAGGCGGAAAAATTTTCTGGAAAAATAATACATAATGGCGAATTTTCCATCTCACGTTACTATATTATCTAATATACTTACGTTAATAAATCTTTAAACCTGACATAAAGAAAATGTCCTCGCTTCACAGCTTGTGAAGTACTCTTTTAACTCAATTCAGTAACGCTCCCAACTTGCTAATACTTGCTCTCAACGTTTTCCAAATAAACTATATATAAATTTAAATTCAAGCTCAATTTATCCAATTTATTAATAATAATATGAATTTATATTAGTATACAGCAAGGAAATGATTTCAGTGTAAAAGCCTCACAATGTCCTATTGCATGTAATTGGGAGTAAAATATTTTCTTTCTTAGCATTTGTGTACCAATGGTCCCAATAATGCTTGAGGAACAATGAAAAAGTATTACTTTGAGAAATAATCAGTACCTACTACGTAAAATGAAATATTGTGTTCGTTTTTCGTTGTTTCGAAATTACTGCAATATTTATATTTTCTTCAAATACTGTATACAAACCATGTAAATAAATTATTCTTTACAAACGACTGCATTGTGAATTGTAACTCAGTAAGTCTATTGTTTCTTGTGTTACAATTATTGTCAAATATAGACACTGACAATAATTGTGTTTTTTCCTTCTGCTAAGTATGTTTATAATGTCCAAATGTCAATTTAATTGAACACTAGAAGCGCAGAATAGATTCTTGTACATCCCTCCCGCTAAGAACTGGTAAGAGCAACACGTGAATGATGCAATGTGCACAGACTGGCGTTCCGCGCACATACACTGCACTTTCAGGGTCTGATTTTTGACATGCCTGCTCTAGAGTATGCCATTAGGAAAGTTCAGGATAACAGAGAGGGTTTGGAATTGAACGGGTTACATCAGCTTCTTGTCTATGCGGATGACGTGAATATGTTAGGAGAAAATCCACAAACGATTAGGGAAAACACGGGAATTTTACTGGAAGTAAGTAAAGAGATAGGTTTGGAAGTAAATCCCGAAAAGACAAAGTATATGATTATGTCTCGTGACGAGAATATTGCACGAAATGGAAATATAAAAATTGGAAATTTATCTTTTGAAGAGGTGGAGAAGTTCAAATATCTGGGAGCAACAGTAACAAATATAAATGATACTCGGGAGGAAATTAAACACAGAATAAATATGGGAAATGCCTGTTATTATTCGGGTATCATCCAGTCTGCTGTCGAAAAATCTGAAAGTTAGAATTTACAAAACAGTTATATTACCTGTTGTTCTTTATGGTTGTGAAACTTGGACTCTCACTCTGAGGAACAGAGATTAAGGGTGTTTGAGAATAAGGTGCTTAGGAAAATATTTGGGGCTAAGAGGGATGAAGTTACAGGAGAATGGAGAAAGTTACACAACACAGAACTGCACGCATTGTATTCTTCACCTGACATAATTAGGAACATTAAATCCAGACGTTTGAGATGGGCAGGGCATGTAGCACGTATGGGCGAATCCAGAAATGCATACAGAATGTTAGTTGGGAGTCCGGAGGGAAAAAGACCTTTAGGGAGGCCGAGACGTAGATGGGAAGATAATATTAAAATGGATTTGAGGGAGGTGGGATATGATGATAGAGAATGGATTAGGACCAATGGCGGGCTTACGTGAGGGCGGCAATGAACCTCTGGGTTCCTTAAAAGCCAGTAAGTAAGTAAGGTTAGGGAATTAACGTGGCTTGAATATAGGCTCAAAGCATTTTAGCGAATTTATTTTATACAAAAACTCTTTCAAAAATTTAAATAAGTGTGTGTTTTAACGTGTTAAAATTTTATAAACAAATGTTCTTTTGGAGTTTTACACAAGTATGTGCATTTTAACAAGTTAAGATTTTATAAACCTGGAATTTTAAATAATCAAAAGTAACCGAGGACAAGACATGTAAGTTTACAGTGAAAGAGACCATGAGAAATTGAAACTTTTAAACGCTGATAGAACAGGTATCATGGCCATAAAAACATTCATCACATCTAATTAATAATAGAAAAAAAATTGTAGAAATGAAAAGAAAAGCAACAGGTGATTTATATGTACTGTCTTCGCGCTACGAGTTGGCGCGGGGAGTAGATAGGCGGGACGGGGGAACTTCACGCTACACTCTGACCTGAAAACTTCGTCCACTTACTTGGCTACACGGAACGGAGTCAGACAAAAAAAAAGATTCCGCATCTTCGGTGCTGTCGCTATGACTATCATTATCACATTTTTCAAAATTTCTCGAGTATGATCTGTCCATGATAATCGTCTGTTTATGTTCCAGCCGTGTATATTAATTCGAATCTCTCAACAAAGCCATTAGCCCCACCGCCCCCATCCTGATGAACAACAATGAGTGTTCTGGACACATTTACGGTAGTCAAAACTCCCGTAACATTTTATCGTGCCAGAACTTGGGAAACGTTAAATTGGTAGGCCTATCTATCCGCATTTCGTCCAGATACAAAATCGGTTTTTCCACTTTCCTAAGCTTTCTTATTTGCTGTAGATATCTTCACGTATTCTAATTTACAGTGTTTTCCTCAATTTTTTTTGCTGCACACTTCTTCCACCTGAAATCCTTTTTCTTCAGTATTCGTCTTAATGTTGTCTTTCATTTCAAATCAATTTTCTCTTGTAAAAGGGTAGACGTTTGTTGCAGCTTGGTACTATTTTTTTACTTGTTATTTAACGACACTGTAATAACTACTAGCTTCTTCAGTGTCGAGTGAATTGATGATGGCGAGATGGTATTTGGCGAAATGAAACCAAGGATTCGTCATAGATTACCTGACATTCGCTTTCCGCTTGGGAATACCTCGGAAAAAACCCAACCAGGTAGTCAGCGCAAACGGGAATCGAACTCACTCCCGAGCACAACTGCAGATCAGCAGGCAAACGCACTACCTCCTGAGCTACGCCGGTGGCCTTCTTTCTTTTTCAAATAAAAATTCTCAATTATATCTTTTTTGTCAATCTCCGTCGAAGTCATCTACATTTGCGTTTCGGTAGTCTGGACGTTTACATTTTTTTTCTCCCTCAGGTGTCGACAACGCACTTTCTTCTGTGCAGTCTTTCATTTCATTCCTTATACGCTGTATTGTTCTTGTGGATAGATTAGAGTACTTTTCTACCTTTGCTGTAGGTTTCGTAAGAGGAATGCAAAGGCATTATTGTTCTTTTTCTTCATCACAGAATTATTTTGCACTTCTAATAATATTCCTTTCTTCGCTATAGATTGTCAATCCTTGTTTCCTCTTTGTCGAAATATTTACAATAAACAAAAAATTGCTATAAACCTAAATAACAATATGCAATAACATAAATTCTATTAACTATATTATTATCAACACTATTAACACGAAAAGCAAAGGATAACTAAAGCAATACAAGATTTGTGGTATACTGAAAACAATTGTCTTATTGAAACTAATAAAACAATATAGTAAAAACTCCACTATTATTTTCACAAAGTCGCAAAGACTCATAGACACGTGCAGTAGATGTTTGTGAAACAGGAATATTGCAGTGAACAGCGCGGTGCGCATGCGCGACTGTTTCTCCTCCGCCCCGTCTAAGTACTTCAGCCGCCTTCTCCTGGCGTGACAACAGTAAAGCCCTTAAAGTTGATTAGAGCCAAAATTAAAGAAAATAATAATTTTGAGATTTTTTTGTCTGAAATTAATCCGTCCAGGCAGACAGTTTACAGTTTTCGTATGTGGATGGCAACAGTAAATTTATCTTAAGTTGTAAAACAAATAGAACTTTTCTCAGGAATAACACCGTTCTGCATGGGTTTTGTTGTTTTGAAATAAATGAGCGTTTCTGAATCACAATTTCACATTGATTGCAAAGATGAAATCCGTTTTTGCGTACCACGTCAGAATTTTTTACAATTCAAAATTTTATGTTTTCAATATTTTTCGTAATATAGTAATATTACAGTGTGCTTGTCGTTTGTTAAAAAGGCACGACAGCTTATAATTTAAAATTTATTACTTAAAACGTGACATATATTTCATTATGTTTATATTTGATATTTATTAAAATCTACTGACTATATCCGCCCTTGAGGGATGTACAAAATTGTATCCTAGCCCTTAAAATGAACCGAGGTTAAGACATCCGTTGTTTATTCTTGGAGATTTTTATCTGTCTGCACCCAACGTTATCTATAAACAGGAAGTTGAAATGTTTAGTGTCTCAGGTTATAAAAATTATGAAGAAAATATTTACTCTTAGAGATTGCTATTAAAACTAACAATGAATTAGAGAAATGACATAGGGTCCCTGTATATTTATTTATGGAAGTGCAATCGAGCTTATGAGGTTACAGATTTCCTTACTGAGATAATAAACCTATCCCCTTTTAAAAGTTGTTTTAAAATTAGAGGCTCAGTTTTGGTTTGATGGTTGTCGTGCAAAAGTGAAGTGTGTGAGTTCTCATTTTTCTCGAGAGAATAACATAATAGTGTTGTTTCATAGAAATGTCGAAATGCGGTTGTGTAAATGATTCAAATTTGTTTTGCTATATATGTGGGTCATATACGCTAGTAAAACAGAGACAGAATATAACAGCTTTTGTAAAAAATACTTACTTTCAATATTTTTGCATTAAGTTAGGAGACTAGGACAAATACTAGTGCCCCCACAAAGTATCTCTAGTTGTGTTGGGTTGAGGAGTTGGAAAAATGGAAAAAGCAAGTCATTGCCCTTTGGTATCCATATGATTTGGAGGGAATGTACAAATCATGGAGACGATTGTTATTTATGTACAGTTAAGGTAGCTGGATATACTGCTAAAAACAATAGAGAGATTCTATATCTTAACATTCCCTCTGCCATTTGGGCCGTACCTCATGGTCCTGATATTCCCGTTCCGCTGCCCCCTGAATCAGATACATTGCCATCTGCATCCAGTAGCACTGAAATGAATCTCCAGTGGATCATACTTATGAACCAGACAGTACTGGTGATGATAGATGTTTTAATCAAAGTGAGCTTAATGATTTAACGAGGGATTTAAATTTTCTTAAAGAATCAGCAGAACTATTAGGTTCTAGGTTAAAAGAAAGTATTGGCTCAAGGTACATATTTTTCATGGTACAGACATCGTGAGAAGGAACTTGTCCTTTTTTTCTCACAAAATTCTTGTAGAAAATAATTTTTATGACGTTTCACAAAGCAATAATTTCATTTCTATTTATTCATGAATTGTCTGAAAACCTGACGTGATGGGCAAAAATGGAGATTATTTTCGAATTCAGCACAAAAAATCCGTTTAGAATCGCCGATCAGATTGAAAACAACAAAAAATAAGTTTTAAAATGCAGAACGGTGTAATGAATGCTTCATTGTTTTGGCTGACAGTACTTTTGATAATGTTTCCAACCATATCAAATGTTCACCATACATTCGTTGTTAATGCTTTCAATATTCCTGTGGTTAATTGTTTCTTTTTTGTCAAATGTTAACGTCCAAACGTATAGCAACGTGTGGTGCTTCCTGAAGAAATTACGTCTCCAAATATTGGAAAACAATAGGCCCTAATCATTTCAAAGCTTTGTTAGATTATGAAATAGCATCACACAATGTTGCCAAAATTAATTTTCCCAGCGTTAAGATTACAAATTGTAAATTTCAATTAAAGATAGAGTTTGATATACTGTTTGGAAACAGTGGAAACAGTATATCAAACTAGGAGCTCCGAAACAAAACATCTGAAATTCGAAAGTGATTTTAAAACTTTAATTTTTTTGGTCTTTCCTATCATCATCAGAGGTATCAGATGTAATTTGCAGGGCTAATATCAGAGATTCCTCCTGTTAGTGAACGTTCTTAATTTTCTCATTATATTCTGGAAAACTATATTGCAACATCAACCTTCCCCCCTCCTGAATTATGGACTGAAGCACCACAATTTCGAACCGTATGAACTACAAACGTGGCAGAATGTTACCACAATGGACTGCAGGATGAATTTTGTAAAACACGAGTCCACCCAATAATTTGTCATGTTATCATTATTACTTGTGAGATTTATTTATTTTAACTTACACCTCAAGTGTTTGAGTCCGCCCATTGTTTTCCAAAAGTTGGCGCCACTAGTCAGAGATACATTAAAATAAAAACATGGACTACATGTGAGGTCTAAAAATGCGAGAGGTAGAAATAGAAAGGAGAGTAAAAAAAGCTGAATGGACAAACACGTAACAAACTATTCATCTTGAATCAGTATCAACAATACACTTCGAACGAGATATCCCATACACAGTAAGCTACTTGTGGACCATGGGGTATCAATAAGAGGTGAGCACAGATTTGAATTCTATTACGGCATTGTCATACGAGAAAATTAAAAACATTTGTGTTGAAATTAAAAAATAAATAAAATGCGACAAAATTACCGACGGCCATTTTTATTTTATTATACTTTTAAGCCGGACACAATGTATTTCAACCTATTGCATTTCTTGTTAGTTCTTTCTTCCTTGAGCACATCATTTTCATTCACAGAAACTTTCTTACAGTACAGTATATGACAGCCAATCCATTAAGACGCACTCCCCTGTGCAGTTCCTAAGGACCTACGATTTCTTAGTGATGAAAATGACCTTTCAGGAATATGAGTAGTTACAAAGAGTTTCCATTATTTTGGACAGGTTGTGTACTACTAGAAGTGATTGTTTTAATGTTGTAGAGCTTTAATAGCGTTTCGTTTTTTTTTTTTTCCTGGGCCTCGCTGCGCCAATGATATAGGGGAAACACGGCTAATTCCGCAGTACGAGTAATTCCGCAGTAGTGCATATATGATTTTACTACGGCTTTACAATAGCGTGAACGTAAGTTTTGAGAGGCTGTCAACAGGAGGTATGTCCTCTACAATGCTGTAGAAAAAAATCAAGGATATTGGTCGACACCTCTGTCGGCAATACAGTGAAACTTCGAAAATTGGCTGTTTTTCGTGCTTTGCTACACAATTGTGAAGAAAGTGAGCATTGTTACATATAAATTGTTCCTTTTATATTATTTTCATAATTATTTACTACTGCGGAATTAGCCAAGTCCTATTGCGGATTTATCCGCACTGTTGCGGAATTACCCGAGTTGTTCTTTTTCAACTGTAATGTATGTAGAACTAAATATATTTGCATTTTAATAGGTCTCTTTATCTCATTTGGTAATGAAAGGGTTCGTCCATGTCTACATACCTGATAACATTTTTCAATAAACATTTTGATGAAAATATGATAGATTTACTTCTTAATATTGCGGAGTCACCCCTAATCGTTTTTTTATTAACCACGAATATATTTTAACCATTCGCTAGTAAATTAACTTCGCAACATTTCTTTTTCGGAACCGGTACTGCAACAGTTTCACTATCTGACGATGAATCCAAATTTATACATACTTCACTAAACCATAAAACACAAGCAATAAAATTATATGTGCCTATCATTAGTGTAAAATAGGATATAAAAACGCACTCTTTTTTGCCACTCAACGCACACAATACACATTCTTTACTAACTGCGAGAAAAGCGACTAGGTACTGAAACGAATTAATCAACTAGGGGAAGTATCGTCTTGCGAGTACAGTTACCTATGGCATTCAGCTGGGCTACGTCATAGATATACTAAATATCTGCGGGTTATCTCTTTTACAATGTTGCTACTTGAGTCAATATATAAATCAAAAATTGGATAACTGGAAATACAGATTAATTAATTTAAATATGATCTAGGCTAACATCTGTAAAATCGGGATTTTTACCAATCCCGACTCGCTTTAATCGGGGTTCAACCAGGGAAATTGGAGAATCCCGCCTAAATCGGGATACCCGGAAATTCTGGCTGCCAGGCTTATTTTCATACAACTCTGAATGTGAATACCCATAACCACGGTTAACAATATAATTAATGTCAACTTTTTACTTTAATATGAATGTTAATAAACTGCTGAACGAAGCCAAAAAGCAGTAGATGTGGAAGTCGGTATAAAGGCATGGATATTTGTAGGAAAATTAACATGTTCTGTCGGAATATTTATGCACAGAGTATCTGTAGTAGAATGAGATCCAGTACACTGACACATGTATTCAAATTGTATCGCATTTGATGCAGTACAGTATATGACAAGACATCAACGATTCAGATGATAGAAGGTGGAACTCGGTAAAAAGGCACTCAGCTCTGTGTAGTGTTAGGATGTGCGTACTTGCCTCTACTGCAATTATTATTATTATTATTATTATTATTATTATTATTATTATTATTATTATTATTTACAGAAGTACAATAATACTCATCCTTCATCATCTACTGCAGTTAGTAAACAGACACTCCTAGTGACAGTGCTTGTTGTGTGTAGGCCTACATAAAGCACTATTGTGACATTGCCACGCGGAAAACTGTTATCATGTGATGAAAAAGCAAAAACCGGTACGTATGATAAAATGGGACACTCTAAACGTCAAATCGCCAAGAACTTGAACTGTTCTAGTTCAATGATTGATAATTTCTATAGATTGGGCGCACGATATGGAAAGAACGGAAAATATGGGCAAAGTAGAAAATTATCTGAGACATCGAAAGGGTTACCTTTGCGCAAAGCAAGGGTCACAAATCGTTATTATTCTCAACTTGTTGCTGATTTACAATTGCCAGTAACTGTCACACGTGTACGATAAATTCTGTCAAATGACAAATATCTTGTATTCAAGAAACGACTGCATAAATCAGCTCTAACACCTTAAAATAAACGTAGGTCAGTACGTAACGCTCAACATGTATAGGTCTCGCAAGCAGGGAATACCGACGGAAGAAATGCGAATGAAACAAAGCGATAAGGAAGAGCGGGCGACAGGAAAGGTCACAAGATAGCTTGAATGATATTGAAGAGGACAGTTGGAAGAGAAATGACACCGATAGAATCAGTCTTGCATTGTGATAGTTATATTACTTTAGTTTGTTCCATTGCATGTCAATACATGTCTTGTTCCAAGTGCGTTAATTTAATTATATTATGCAGTGATGGAGCGTTGCCCTCGTAGAGTTACGCATTCTGAAAGGAAGAAAATAATATACAACATCGTTAAATTCTGTGAGAATGAGAAGACATCAGGACTGCCCATTCTTTTCAGCAGAGCAACGGAGCGAGCAGCAAAGGCAGTGGGAAAGAGTATAAAGACTGTGTATAATATAAAACAGGAAATAGAAAAAGCACGTGTTATAGGAACACGAGTCTCTACTCCGCGAAAGGTGCCTGCGAAACGAAAGAAAATCATACTGGATGATTTTGACAAATGTGTTGTAAGAAGGAAATTTCAAGAATATTACGAAGGAAATTTCAAGAAGTCCATAAAGAAATTCCTGCTGTTCGAAAACTCCTTAAAGTTGTTAGAGACGAACTCCAGTTCAAAGGGGGTTACACCATGTTTCGCACAATATTAAAGGAAATGGGCTTCAAATTTACTAAATGCAAAAGCTGTCGTGTCTTGCTGACCGAACGGCAAGATATTGTAGCGCGCCGTGCCGCGTACATTCGAGCCATACGGCAAAACGAGAAAGAGCCCAAAAGACCCGTGATTTATACAGATGAGATGTGGGTGTATATAAACTATACTGTAAATAAGTGTTGGCAACTCATCTGTTAGAGGCGTTCTTCACAATTCGAGCGCGGGCGCAAGATTAATTGTCGGTTAAGGCCTGCCGGTCTGAAGTTGCGCTCGGGTGCGGGTTCCGCTTGGGCTGATTACCTGGTTGGGTTTTTTTCCGAGATTTTTCCCAATCGTAAGGTGAATGCCAGGTAATCTATAGCGAATTCTCGGCCTCATTTCGCCAAATACATCTCGCTATCACTAATCTCATCGACGCTAAATAACCTAGTTGATACAGCGTCGTTAAATAACCAACTAAAAAATTATTGTGGTGCACGCCGGGGGTGAAATGGGGTTTGTGAAAGGTGCCGAACTTATTTATGACTCAAAAACAAAATTTGACTACTACCATCACGAAATGAATGGTGATAATTACAATAGGTGGCTTCAACAGAAATTAATTCCAAATTTGCCGTAGGGTGCGATTGTCGTGTTCGATAACACGTCGTATCACACTATCCAAGAAAACAAAGCCTCATCATGGATAAATATATAATAGGATGCGAAACTTAACGAGTTTCCTGTAACACATACTAGAGGCGCTGTTGTAGAAATTGATCTTGCTGCCATCTATTTTTGGGAGAGGCGTTATTACAAATAGCAGCGCACCATGTAGCGAAAAGAGTAATTACACCATGCATTTAGCAGCGCACCTGGTGACGAAAATGTTAAACTGTGCAGAAAGTATTCCCTCCCACCCTCATCGATATTCAAAACTAACCCAATTTAAAATAAAACATTTATATTTTTATTCCTCACAGCATATTCTACTGAAAATTCTTACCGGAACCAACAGGAAGATAAAAGAGACGATGTGTTTTACACTACCCGATTAAAATATAACCAGACAGAGACAGAAAATAAAGCAAAAGGTTAGATAATTGGGATTGTATTCTTTGGGTATTTATTGTACAACACAATGGAAAAGTCTGCAAGAACTACGTAGATAGTTAAATTTATTATATTACTATTACTTTACAATACATTCAACACTATTTTTACAACGTCCATAAACATCACTGTTCAACATACACTGCTTATACACACACACGTATCACTTTATGTTCACTTATTAGTAAGTTTCAGTCCGCCATCTTCTCTCCTCGACTCTCCCATACAATATCTCGAACGGATAAATAGAGAACTCTCAGTAATGTACCCAACACGTAGTTCTAATGTTCACTACCTACGACGTCGGGCGCTGATCACCTTATTTCAGAGCACCACATCTAGATGGTGCTGACCGCAGTTTCGCATCCTATTATATATTTATCCATGGCCCCATCCACTTCTCATCGCAAAAGTGACAGAATCGCATGGCTAAGGAAAAACAACATTCAGTGCACAGAATTTAACGAAAGAAGAACTACTGGAAATTGTTAAGCGTTCAAAACCACAATCCATTTATACAGCGGATAGAAGTCTTCAGGACAGAGGCTTTACTGTTCTTCGGCTCCCCCCTGATCACTGTGATTTGTCACCTATTGAGTTAATCTGGAGCATAATGAAGCAAAAAAATTGCTAGCAAAAATATGGGAAGCGTGTCTCTTACTTCTCTCAGAGAGCTCACTAAGCAAGCCATGGATGAAATATTTCAGTCAGAATGGGCTCGTGCGTGTGATTCCCGTTTGGACTGATTACCTGGTTGGGTTTTTTTTCCGAGGTTTTCCTCAACCGTAAGACGAATGTCAGGTAATCTATGGCGAATCCTCGGTCTCATCTCGCTATCATCAATCTCATCGACGCTAAATGATCTAGTAGTTGATACAGCGTCGTTAAATAAGCAACTAAAACACACTGCAGTCTCAAAACAACGAGTAACTTCCCTTTCTTACATAGATAAGCTTGACAGACCAGGGAAAGAGAGATGCTGTAATTTTGTCAAGGAAATTACAATTACTACATCAAGACGTGCTACAAAATAAAGAGAGCGTACATGTCAGTTGCCATAATGCCTATTCCACTAACTCCTGAGAAAACTTTGCCTCTTGTTACAAAAGAAATATGTTTGATCAAAATCTGTTAGATAGAAGAAAACTTATTAAATTTGTCTGAATTCACCCCTATAATAAGGTAGTTTCCTTTACACAAATATAATTACCTAGAGCTTGTATACAAAACAAATATGTTACCCTTAACTAACGTACAATTTTGATAAAAATCTGTTTCGTATGAGAAAAACTACTAATTTTACCTAAATTCGTCCCTACAATTTCTTTTACACAAGTGTAATGAGAGTTTGCATACAAAACAAATACACTATCTATAACTACAGTACAAAGTTTAATGAAAATCTGTTACAAACTACTGTACAAAGTTACATGATAATCTGTTAAATAGGAGAAAATATATTAATTATATGCAGCCAGATTTACGTTTTGGACCACTGCGCGTCGCCGACCTTGGCGGCTAAAAGTCGTCCGTGTGTAAGCAGAAAACGCTGCCGCCGGTCGCGGGGACCGACTGCAATACAGCGGCTGCGGTAGGTCTGCCGTCGGGGTCAGCGCTCGTGTGTAAAGCAACCGGCGTTTTCCATTTAAATACATTAGGGCCCTTACACACGAGCGACTTTTAGCCGCCAGCGGCTTGTTGCGGGGATGCAGTCGGTAATGTATTTAAATGGAAAACGCCGGTTGCTTTACACACGAGCGCTGACCCCGACGGCAGACCTACTGCAGCCGCTGTCTTGCAGTCGGTCCCCGCGACCGGCGGCAGCGTTTTCTGCTTACACACGGACAACTTTAAGCCGCCAAGGTCGGCGACACGCAATGGTTCAAAACATAAAATTAGGTGTATATAATTAATATATTTTCTCTTATTTAACAGATTATCATGTAACTTTGTACAGTAGTTACAAGTAGTACATTTTTTTTTGATACAAACTCTGATTACGTTTGTACCTGTATAAACGAAACTACCCGCAATAGGAGGTGAGTTTAGAAAAAAATATAATAACTTTTCTCCTATTTAACAGATATTCATGAACCTTTGTGCAGCAGATACAGGTAGTATATTTGTTTTGTATACAAACTTTGATAACGTTTTTATACGGAAAACTACCCCTTATGGGGTGCACTTAAAGAAAATTAACAACTTTTCTCCCATGTAACAGATTTTCATAAAACTTTGTGCAATAGTTTCGGATACTATATTTGTTTTGTATACAAACACTGATTACGTTGACACAAGGAGAACTACGCCTTACAGAGAGTGTATTTAAAGAAAAATTAATAACTTTTCACCTATTTAACAGATTTTCATTAAACTTTACAGTAGTTACAGATAGTATATTTGTTTTGTATAGAAATTCTTGTCACGTTTGAGGAAAACTACCCCACATAAGGGGTGCATTTAGAGGAAATTAATAACTTTTCTCCTAAGAGATTTTCATTAAACTTTGCACAGTAGTGATAGGTACTATATTTGTTTTGTATACTAACTCTCATTACATTTGTGTAAAAGAAATTGTCCCATTGTAGGGGTGAATGTAGGTAAAATTAGTAGCTTTTCTCATACGAAACAGAGTTTCATCGAAATTGTACAGTAGTTAAGGGTAACATACTGTATTTGTTTTGTATACAAGCTCTAATTATATTTGTGTAAAGAAAACTACCCCATTATAGGAGTGAATTTAGACAAATTTAATAAGTTTTCTTCTAACAGATTATGATCAAATTTGTACAGTAGTTGGAGGTAACATATTTATTTTGTAACAAGGGCATTGTTTTTCTCAGAAGTTAGTGGAATATGTTTTTATGACAGCTGACATGTACGCTCTTTTTATTTTGTGGCACGTTTCGGTGTAATAATTGTATTTCCTTGACAAAATTAGCAGCATCTTTCTTTCCCTGATCATTCAAGCTTAGGTATCTGTGTAAGAAAGAGAAGTTACTCCTTGTTTTGAGACTGTAGTGTGTTTTTATTTTATTTGGTAATTTAACGACCTGTATCAACCACTAGATAATTTAGCGTCGATGAGATTGGTAATAGCGAGATGAGACCGAGGATTCGGCATAGATTACCTGACATTCGCTTACGGTTGAAGAAAACAAAAAAATTCCAACAGGTAATCAGTTCAAGTGGGAATCGAACCCACGCCCGAGTGCAACTCCGGATCGACAGGCGAACACCTCAACCGACTGACTCCGGTGACCTGCGGTATGTTCCTAGCTTTCCTTCTTTCATACCTTTCGGAAGATTCAGAAAAAAGTAGGTCTGCACCGTCTGTCACTTTTTTAAACAGATGATTGAATGATAACCCCGACATTATGAAGTAGTGAAGAAAATTATCTTCATGGGCTCGAAGCTCGTGAAAAAGACAGTGAAATTGGCCATATGCGCTCATTGAGTGAGAATCCAATGTATCCAATTTTTCTATGTTTAACACGTGTTTTTCTAGGACGGAGGAGAAATAATAAAAGTTCTTCCTCGACGTGCATTATTATAATGCGAGTGAATAATTACACACCTTTTGCAGTTCGACTGCCGCAGGAACGGACGACACACAACGCCCGTATCGACCGCAGAGTCGCTCGTGTCGACTGCTTCTGCCGTCGAAGAACCGCTCATGTCGGCGACAGACAGACTGCTTTTTGCAATCGACCTTGACGGCTAAAAGTCGCTCGTGTGTAAGGGCCCTTATAGTTAATATAGGAATGGATTCCGAGAACGAGTCAGAAACATTGCTCCATACTAGTGGTAGTGCCACAGAAACGGCCGACAGTTCTACGGAAACAGCTGAAGAGGATGATGGCAGAATGTCGGGCAGAGTCGCTGTAGACATGTAAGTACCATACTATGTATGCAAACTATAGGATTAAGCCTACGTCATTTTCATAAGTTTATTTATACATGCTTTAACATCTAGGTGACATCGCGTGTGTAGAATCTTTTGGTGTATAAGTAGGCCACGGATTATTGTTTGTTGAGTTTGCTTCTATTGTCATTGTTATACGATTATATGACTTGTGTACATTTTTAACTTAATTCAATTACATTTAATGTTTATGATAATAAGGTGGTGATGAATTATCTTATGTCAATTTCCAATATGGTATTTGTCTTTGTAACTGAGCGAAATCATGAAAAACTCACATTGGCCAGCCAGGGAGTTTGAACCTGGAAATCCAAAAATGCAAGTCTAGTGCTTTACCACTGAGCCACCTCGCATGCTATCTTTATTTCATTCGTGAACATATGTTGCGCGTTTAATTAGCTTCGAATTTTTCTCTTGCTACGTTCCTTATTTCCACAGCGATATCCTCATTTGTTCATCTTCATCGGCCGTACCTCTCGCTCCCTCGGAGTGCCTACGTGCACACGTCAAAACAGACAGTAACGTCATCACTGCTTTTCGGTAATCGTTCCTTGCGCGAGATATAAATACCTTCGTAAACAGCGTAATAAGCAACTGAATAAAAATTCCTTTCAGATTCAAAATCTGTGTTATAGTACAATAAAAAATATTTAACCATTTTTCTCAAAAATAAGTTTTTCTGCGTACAAATGCCATGACAAAAATGTCAGTACGTAACGGCGCGTTTTCTCTGACTCCCCTGCTAGGTCAGTAATAAGCGAGACGTTAGTGAAGGTGAATGTGCGTGTAGTTGCTGTTAAGACAAGTCTATATCAGTGTATTAAACAAGATTTGTTCTTGTTATGGCAAAATCATCAGCACAAAGACAACGTGAATTTAGGCAACGTATAAAGGAGTAAGACTGATATGAAGACTGAAAAGAAAAACAGAAAGAATTAGGAAGAAAAGAGCTGCATTCAGAAGAACTAAAAGTGGAGAGAACTTAAAGCAAAGAAAGAATAGAGAGTATAAACGTGCTCAAAGGTTGAGAGACAAATTGAGAAGAACTGAGGAAGGTGATGATCTTGCTGACATTGCGACGCCTAAAAAATTATTTAAAAGCAGACAGCATTATGGTAAATGCAGAAAACGAGTTGCAGAAGCACTGTCCAACTCTCCAATCAAACGAAAAGAACTCATTGCTAATTTAGCAACGAATGAAGGCAGAAAACACAGGAACATAAGTCGAAAAACTAACTACCGGACAACATTCACACAGCAATTCTCCAGTTCTATGAGAATGACATATCATACCAAGCTCCTAGGAGAGAAGATTTCAAGAGAGTTCGTATTAATGGCGAAATCCAAGAAGTACACATTAGATATTTATTGGTGTCAGTGAATGGGGATCCGGAATTTTCGTCACCCGGTGATTTCGTCACATATTACATTTTGTCACTACCATATTTTGTCACCAATTTAATTTTCTCATCACTATTCGCCACCACAATTCCCTCCCCCCTTCGTGTCGCTTTCCTTGATACCTATATAAAAATAATGATAGCCTACGTACATGGAATTGTTACATGCGTACCAAGGAAAACCTACTCAGAACAAATACTTGCGAAGCGTGGCATAGACGTCTCAATACTTCAATGGGCAACGCACATCCTACCTTTTATCATGTGCTTCAGTTACTATAGGAGGAGACTGCAAGGATACATCAGAACATTGAACATTAGAAGCACGTCAGTCTCCACCCAGAAAAAAGAAGAAATACACGTCCTTCGATAACAGAATTGCAAATTGTCGATAGGTATGAAGCCTAGAACAGAACATAAAATCCTTGGTTACCTACATGTCATAGGTCACAACTTCAGTGGAATGTTTGGTTGAAACTCCATAAAAACAAGATGAATGTATGTAACTTCAAAATCCATGTTAATATTAATACAGAGCATTTAAATAATTATACAGTGATGGTTTTGAACTCGTAATAAAATCAGCCTAAATGTAATTATGGTGACGAAATCCCCTCAGTATCAAAAAATATTTATTTAAAGTAGTTCTTCCTCGAGTGGATGACACATCTTTTGCAGTTCGACTTCCGTCGAAAGCGACGACACACAACGCCCGTATCGACTGCAGAGTCGCTCATGTCGACTGCTTCTGCTGTCGAAGAACCACTGATGTCGGCGGCAGACCGACTGCTTTTCGGAGTCGACCCTGGCGGTTAAGAGTCGCTCGAGTGCAAGGGACCTTAGTGTTCTGCTTTCTGCCTGTGTTATATTGTACTTGTATTTGTACCTCTTATCGTTTGGTTGGCTGATGACCCCAGTCAAATGTCTCTGCATTAAATAATAATAATAATAATAATAATAATAATAATAATAATAATAAATTTTGCTGCTGCTGCTGCTGCTGCTACTACTACTACTACTTTTGAATTTGTATTAATTATAGAACTGGTTGAGTAGTAGAAAAAGCCACAAGCACTTAACGCTTCCACATAAATCCGTATTTCCATATTTTTATTGCATATAAATCCCCACAGTAATGCATATAATGTGACATCAAAAACTTTTTCCTTGCATTTTAAACTATGTCCTGACTGTACCTATGCAGTGTAAAATATTACCATGGCAACTAAAATTTACCATTAAGGAAAGCCTGCATGGTATAATAAAAAAAAAACAAGTAGGCTTACAATAAAAATGTAAGGAAAAAGTTTTTGATGTCACTGTATTTCTAACAAATTTCATTTGAGCCCAAGACTCAGTAATGTTAAACATGCCAGAAAAGAAAAAGAGATGGCAACGTCAAATCTTGATCAGTTTGAGTGGAATGGCTCTTCTAGAGTAGGAAAGTGAAACAATACAGCTTCATTCCATGTAGCAGCAGCAGCAGCAGCAGTAGTAGTAGTAGTAGTAGTAAACATCATTATCATCCTCATTCTGACAAGTATTAGGCCGAGTAGCCTGTTACAGTTGACGTCTTGTTTTCTGTTCATCTCATTTGAGGTCTGCCAATAGATCTTTTTCCCCTCGGTCGATAATTTTATTTAAAATTGCCTTTGAAAATCTGTTGTTGCTCATTCTGTTGACGTGATTTTTCTTGATATCGCCAAATGTACTCCATCACTAATTCAGCGCTGAGTTCCTCCATGATATCCTCATTCCGCTTGTGGTCGAATTTATATATCCCGCGTCCTCTTCATGAATCTCATCTCATGAGCTCTTAAGGTCCATGCCGTAAGACAGAACTGGTCTTGCGAGAATATTATACAGGTGTAAACGGGTATATTTCTGAACAATCAGGCTTGAAAACGCTACTGATTACTCTCACAGTTTTAGTGTATTTGTTGATTCTCAGTGAGACAGACTATCCCTTTCAGATTGAAAAAAATAGGTTGTACCCCAAGTAATTGAATTCATTCACCCTTTCCAGAATTTAGCATAATAATAATAATAATAATAATAATAATAATAATAATAATAGTAATAATAATAATAATAGTTACACCCATAATACATTTAAAGACTAATATTCTTTTCATTTTCCTGAATTTCAAAATATATCATACTAGTGTTTAATCAGCACAGATGTTATCTATACTAGTAATTAAAATTGTACTCAAAATGTTTCTGGTAATTTTCGCTTTTGCAAAATTAACTGATGCTAACATGTATAATTAACTATCCTGAGACCAAAAATCACTTTTTTTTTTTTTTTTTTTCAAATTTTTGTTTGTATGTATGTTGTCTGTCTCTCTGTATGTTTGTTACCTTTTCACGCGATAATGGGCGAACCTATTTCTATGAAAATTAATATATAAGATAAATTAGTTTCCACTTAGATTTTAGGCTATATGGTATTCAAAATAATTTCCTTAACAGGGGGGGGAGGTTATAAGGGAACCTTTATCTCACTTATTACTGATTTTTTGATAAAAATGTTACGCAACAAAAGTTGCTTTAGAAATGTTTCTAACAAGATTTATTCTACACAAAATTTTAATAGAACAGATATTTAACGAGATATACGAGTTATAGAATAACAACGCGTTTTCTGTCAGTTCCATCTTAATCAAACTAATGTAATAAAGTGAAAACATAATATGACTCCGCTCTTATTTAAGGTGGCCTTGTAATCAAAATGTTTCTGGTAATTTTCGCTTTTGCAAAATTAACTGGTGCTAACATGTATAATTAATTATCCTGAGACCAAAAATCACATTTGTTTTGTTTTTTTTTTTTTTTTTCAAATTTGTCTTTGTATGTATGATGTCTGTCTCTCTGTATGTTTGTTACCTTTTCACGCGATAATGGGCGAACCTATTTCTATGAAAATTAATATATAAGATAAATTAGTTTCCACTTAGATTTTAGGCTATATGGTATTCAAAATAATTTCTTTAAAAGGGGGGGGGGGAGGTTATAAGGGAACCTTTATCTCACTTATTACCGATTTTTTTTATAAAAATGTTACGCAACAAAAGTTGCTTTAGAAATGTTTCTAACAAGATTTATTCTACACAAAATTTTAATAGAACAGATATTTAACGAGATATACGAGTTATAGAATAACAACGCGTTTTCTGTCAGTTCCACCTTAATCAAACTAATGTAATAAAGTGAAAACATAATATGACTCCGCTCTTATTTAAGGTGGCCTTGCATAACAAAGGGAAGATACTCATTTAACACTATTTTTATACTGATATAATTTATTGTATTCTACGATAAGCATATATAAATGTTTATCAATATTAATATATAAAGAGAGAGTGTGTGTGTGAGAGGTAATCTCAGAACGTTCTTAACCGATTTGGATAATTCTTTCAATATTGGAAACTGTAGTTCCCCTAGATTAACATAGGCTATACTGCCATTACGGTAGGTAACTCCTAAGTGAATCGAGGCCTGAGTACAATGAGTCATAAGAAAGGAAGCAGATTCTTATGCATAGAAAACTTGATATATCGAAATATTGTATTACTCAATTTTATTAATATAGATTACGTATTTGAGTGAGCCACGGTAACGTATAGGCCTATTTAAATTTTATTTGATTCATACATTTCAAATTTTTTTTTTGTCCACAGAACACAATCGTATTTTTACGAGTTTTGTCGTAAAAAACGAGTATCTTCTCTGGACCAAAAATACAATACATATGGAGTAAAAATTAACATTTTATCGTTAAGTTCACTAGAGCTGAGTTATTTTACAAAGTGTCACGAAATGACGTTCCTGTGCTCGTCATTTACCCATATTTGATTCCTGTGATTCTTAAAATAATACTTATGTACCATATTTACTTTCATTTGTTTTTATTTACGTAAAAAGTGATGCACAGTGTGGTCAACACAAACAATTATTTTCGTACACAATCCACGTTACATTGACAATAGTTTGAAGTGATTTATTAAAAGATGTATTCAAGACTAATTTAGAAAAAAAATGTTAAACGAATTATCCTTGTATAAAAAACGGATGCTCTGAACCAAATGATCCTACCTTAATTATGTGCATATGATAACAATTAAGAAACATGTTAGGAATTATACTTGCATATGTGCTCTCTCTGGACCAAAATACCGCATTTTAATTATTTAAATACCATTTCAAATAAGAAATAACTGTTAAACGATTTATCCATGTAGCAAAAACTGATGTTCCCTGGACCAAATGTCCTATTTTAATTATGTAATTGCTTTAGAGCATCGTTTCCCAACCTGTGGAACCCCAAGGAGTTCGCAAAATACTTCAAGGGATTCGCCAAAACTTTTCCATAATGGCGGGTTTCGAGGTTAGGCCTATTTATTGTTTCCTTCATTTCTGCGGCATTGTAATAATAATAATAATAATAATAATAATAATAATAATAATAATAATAATAATAATAATTATTATTATTATTAAATTAACCTTATAATGCCCCTTGTTACATATGTGTAACATCGGGAATTTATCATATTATTTCCACAATAAATTAATATTTACCGCGAATGCCTGATTTACAGTTATGTAACAACGTTAGGAATGCATTTGATTTCGCTACAATGGAAATTTAGTCTGCCAGCTTCTTTGTGTTCTAACAATACTAACAACAGTACCGCAACCCGACTAAGGAACGGTTACAAGGCGGTCAGGCCTTCGATTTTAGATGTTAATGTGGAATTTCAACAAATTTATATTTAATTTTGTATTTTCAACAATAGCCTAGTTCTTCTTTCCTTGTGGCAAATGCAGCAAGATGTCAGTTGTGTATCAGAATCGTTTCCGTTCACATTAAAATGGATAACTGGTTGCAAAGTGGAAGTTTGAAAAGGACACAGGGTTTAACAAAATCGCAAATTAGTATTGTGTCAACATGTCATTCAGCTTCTAGTGATGTGTAATCCGACAAAAATGAACCGTATGTAAAGAAAAGAAAGTACGATGATATTACATTAGCTTTGGATTTTCATATATATATGACAAGGACTGTCCAAGACCACAGTGTGCTGTTTGTGGCGACATTCTTGCTAACAATAGTCTGAAACCTTCTCTACTTAAACGCCATTTAGAAACTAAACACCCCACCCACGTAAACAAATATGCTGATTTTTTTACACGAAAAGCTAACGAGTGGAAAAATGATTCAACTACTTTTGTATCCGCTGCAAACAGTGACAATGAGAATGCTCTTGAAGCGTCTTATCGCGTTAGCTACAGAATTGCTAAAACTGCAAAAACTCATTCAATAGCTAAGATTTAGTGCTGGCATGTATAAATGATGTAGTACAGTGCATGCTTTGAGAATCTTTCACAAAAAAAGTCAATAAGATACCATTGCCCGATAATACGATCAACCGCCGGATTAAAGACATGGCAAATTATGTCGAAAATGAAATTTTGGATTTTTTTTTTTTTTTTTTTTTTTGCGATTCAACTTGACGAATCGACTGATGTTGCCAATTTAGCCATTTTGTTACTTTTCATCCAATATAGCCTATTAATGGAGAGTCTAGAAGAGGAGCTACTATTCTGCAAGCCCTTAAAAGAGAGAACTACGGGAGGAGATATATTTAAGTTAACCGATGAATACTTTCGCGAAAATTCAAGAGACTGGACTCGCTGTGTAGACATTTGTTCAGATGGTGCAAAATCTATGACAGGATGTTACGCTGGGTTTGTTGCCTAAGTGAAATCGGTAGCGTCGAACGCCTCTTTGACACATTGTTGCATTCATAGAGAGGCTCTTGTTTCTAAACGCATGCCCGATGGATTGAAATGTGTGCTGGACGATGCAGTGAAAATAATTAATTATATTAAGGCTCGCCCTATAAATTCCCTCATCTTTGCAGTGCTTTGTGAGGAAATGGGAAGCATTTATAAGTGTTTATTGTCCCACACTGAAGTTAGATGGCTATCTCGAGGTAAAACTATTTCCAGACTGTATGTGCTTAAAGACGAAGTTTACGTTTTTCTCACCAGCCATGCCTTTCACCAAGCAAAGTGCATGGAAGATGAAATCTGGCTTCAGACTTTAGCTTATTTGGCAGACATTTTCTCAAAAATTAACAGTTTAAACTTATCTCTCCAGGGGTCAAAATAAACGTTTATAGCCTATTGTAATAGATCGTATCGAATCATTCATTAAAAAACTTAATTTTTGGGAAACATGTTTCAATAGCAATCAAACCGAGTGCTTTGATACCCTTCAAGACTTCCTGGTGGAAAATCATCTTTCTTTGGACGAAAATGTCAAGAACATGGTTAAAGAACATTTGAAGGTACTTGGAAAAACCTTCAGAGAATATTTCCCTGCTATGTCTAATAATAACAATTGGATTCGCAATCCCTTCGAAGAGTCAACAATTTTAGAATCCACATTAAGCGTAGATGAAAAAGAGCAGCTTCTTGAAATTTCCACTGATACTCAGTTACAGAAAAGTTATAAATCTTTGTCATTAATTGGTTTTTGGTTGAGTTTAAAGGAGTTTCCAGTTTGAGCGAATAAAGCCATAACGGCTTTATTACCCTTTTCATCCACATATTTGTGCGAAAAGTCGTTTTCTTCATATGCCTACTTAAAAAATAAATACAGAAACAGACTTTGTGCTGAAAGTGATTTGAGACTTTATTTAACTTCTGTGGTTCCTGACTTCAAAGCTCTGTGCCATGGAATGCAGGCGCAACCTTCTCACTGAATTCCAAGGAAGAGGTGAGTAATTACAATGAAAACTTGTATTTATTATTGCAACTAGGCCTACACGTTGTGTAACTTTTAAGCCGTAACTATAGGTTTTAACCGTTAAGGATTAAGTTAATTTAAGGTTATTAAACCTTTTGCTTGGAATTAAATTTTATGCATGTCTACTGTACGTATATTTAAGTCGAAAAAGGTTGGGAACCGCTGCTTTAGAGTTTCATCTGGTATTGTATGAGGTTTTTTTTTCTTCTTTTTTTCTTTTTTGGTGGGATGAAGGTCGGTGTTTGGGAAGATCTACAAACCACAAGTTGTGCTAAATATGTTATTTTGCTAATTATCCAGTATGAAGTGTTGTCTACTATACAGAACTGTTCAGTGATTATAGAGTGTCTCTAGAGTGGAGTGTTATAATTTTGAGGTTAGTTTTAATTATTCAAGTATGCTTTTTATCCCGTGTGTGGTGTAGGAAGATATCGAAGCTGCACCTTATTTTGTAGTGTAGGTTGGACATTAATAAATGATGTGCCCCATTTTAATGTTTTATATACTAGATGACCCTGCGCGGTTGTGCCCTACTTTACGGAGAATCATAGTAGACAGTCAAATTTAAGCCAACATTTAAAGTTCAAAAATAGGCTTATTATGTAGTTGGTAGTCTTCTTCCAGTTGAGAATATAATCCCTCAGTTCTTACAATTATTATATTTTGTTTCAGACGCTGACCAATTGTCCGTTACGTCTAACATGTATAGTGCCAAGCTTAAAAAAAATAGAATTTGATTGTACCCCAGAGTGTGTTGCTTGATAATAACAGTTACATTAATAATTTCAAGGAAAAAATTGTTCCGGGGCCGGGTATCGATCCCAGGACCTTTCGCTTAGCGCACGAATGCTCTACCAACTGAGCTATCCCACAAACTATACACGACATCGTCGCAATTCTTCCCTTTATATCCACACAACTCAAATGGGCTGACAAGATGCCAGAAACCCAACTTTGAGTGCACACAATTCTGTGCGACTTAAATTGTGGCTTTCTGTTGACGTACCTACAGTAACGAATATATTATGCAAATGAGTAACGCAAGTAGGAGATAGTTCAGGGAGCAGTGATGAAGGAAGAGGGGAAAACAAGGTGAAAAAACAGTATGACTTAAGGGAATGGTGTGGAGGGAAATAAATCGTGAGAGAAAAAGCTAAGACCTAAAAAGTAGCTATGTGGAAAAGGGAGTAGTGAAAAGTGCAAATAATTAGAGATGTAGAGTGAGGAGGAGTTACAGTATTTTTGGTATAATGATGGGTTAGGAGTAAAGTAGAGGAAGAATTGATGAAAGACAAGAAAAGACTAGTGGAAGAATTGCAATTATAAATTAAAAATAAGTAATGTCCCAATTGACTTTTAAGAGAGACTTGTAAAACGGGGAGACGGCACTGTATACTAATAATGTGAAGTGGCGCCTCACCAAAAGGTATATTGCTTGAAGACAAATATATACATTCATTCATATTATGCAAATCTGGCTTTCAGGTAGAAGCTGCCTGTGAAGCAGGCTTTAATAATTTCAAGGGAAAAATTGCTCCCGGGCACTCAAATTAGGTTTCTGGCGTTTTGTCAGCCCACTTGAGGTGTGTGGATATAAAGGAAAAAATTGAGACGGTGTAGGGTGTAGTTCCTGGGTAGATCAATCGATAGAACGTTGGTGGGCTAAGCCAAAGGTCCCGGGATCGATACACGGCCCCGGAAAATTATTTCCCTTGAATTCAAGAGAAATATCGATTCGGAACCGGTGTTACAATCTGATTACTATTTGTTTAGTCCAGTGTTTAGTTTCCTTTGGTTGGCAGCACTGCCGTAAGCAAGGCGGAAGTAGTTCTCTCCGGCCCCCTCGTCCCATTAAAAGAAGGATCAAAAAAAGTTTCGCGGATAGTACTCAAGGGTGTAGTCGTAAAAAAATATTGCCAGCGGTTTCACGAAAGTTTATTATTACTATTATAAAACCCCGACAAGACGCTCTTCGAGACACCGCATATAAAATGCGTATTTACCGAACTACTGCTTATTAAGCGGGTATTCTAATTTTTTTAGTTACATACAGTACCTACTATCTTTTCCTTATTGAAATAAATTATTCGTGAAAGTAGTACAGTATACGCCATTATGTAATACGTCAAAGACATGAAGGCCTATACTGCCGATATTTAGGCCTACTTAATTCTTTCGTAAAAAAAAAAGTATTTTATAGTTGTTTGTCTCATATGTGAACCCTTACAATGAATTAGAGAAGGCGTAGGAAAAGAGTATTCTAACTGTATAGACTAAAGATTCGACTAAGAGGGTGGAGTATTGTATGTAGCTTAAGTGCGCAGGAAAGTACTGCGTTATTATTAGTAGTAATGCCGCTGCTATTATAAATACTACTAATCAATACTTATGTAAATCATTATGTTCACATATTCAATCAAAATAGCTTCCATATTTCCCTCTCCTCCTCTTGTTCGCCTTATGTTGTTTGCCATGATCGGTGGTCGTCTGCTCAGCGGTGATACAATAACCATGATCTAACACAGCCCTGGGCAAAAGAGGGGAAGTTAAAGGGACCCCGCCCATGTCCTTTTCGCTTACACTCCTTATAAACAAATGCAGAGCAAGACTCTGTGCATCAGCGGTGGATTTTAGGAGACCAGCAAGAGCCGAAAGTTCGCAAAAGCCTGATACAATCCGTCAATGACTATCTGTCTGCCTTTAACGCACCAAAACATAACTGTCTCAGCCGGGGAAGATGGTGTGGAGTTAAGGGGTGATCTATAGTAACTCAATCGAGTTAATAAGGCCCAGGCCTGATCTGAAGTATGGTGCGGCCAAAGACGTTGTAGTTATATATCTAGACTAGAGACTTGCAAACCTGCGCACACAACCGGTTTAGATTCGTCCGGTCGGGAGCTCAAGCGGCTACGATGAACATCGGGCCGAATAACTCTGTTGTCGAGCGATTACGCCTGATGTATTGCAGAGTAGACAGAACATCAGGCGCATTTACATGAAAATAACGTTTTTCGAGTACACAACCGGAGTAACAAGGAAATTTACATTGTCTTATTGAAAAAAAAAGTGTTTGCAAGTATTCTTACAGTTCATTCGACACTATAACACATATATTTTCTTTATTATTCTGAACTAGCAGTAACTTTATAAGTATCGTTTATATTTTAAACTTTAGAGTTTTACTAATGAAAGTTGCTTATAGATATGTTAAACAATGTTATAGTTTTTCACAGAACAAGACGTGCACAAGCCATGTATATTTTTCTTACCAATAAACGCTATATAGCTGGCGTTTTTCCATACCAGTGTTAAACAGTATACGTCATAACTTCTTCATTTGATTACGTCGTAACTCTTTCTCGTCACATATTGACTGAATCTTGTTCGATTTGTATAACCCAATGATCGATATTACATAAGTTCATATAAGATCGCGAATTATTTAAAACACAAATCTCACACAGAAAGAAATGGTAAGGAGGAATAAAATACGATCTCCAAATAACACCAGGTACATTTCATCATACAATAACTTTTTTAACATTTTCTCAGTAGGCTATACAAACAGAGTAATAATACTGAAGGATATTTATTTTGTTTAATTACAAAAATATGTTTGCTTCAAATAGGAATACAAATAAAATTTGACACTTTAATACATTTATTTTTGTATTTCGAACTTGCAGTAATTTGACTAGTAATAAATAAATGAACAATGGACACAGTGACATCGAAGGAAATAGACGTAATGTATAATGTGAAATATAATGTAAACATATTCAAAAATATAATTACAATTCATTATAAAACAAAATAGGAAATAAGTACATAAGTCCATTATGACGTTTGTACTTTAAACTAAAAAAAATATATAGGCCTACCTCTAAAACAATAGTTGCATGCTTTTTAATTATTGTAATCAGTTGCAATATTATTTATTAAGAAATCAATTTAAAAAGATAAACAGTAATGTTATTTTCAACAATACGATTACTTTGGCTCCCAATGGTGATTGTTCTGTACAAAATAAGTATAATTTACACATTTCTAAACTACGAATAACAAAAGAATAGCAAGGTTTAGAAACAAATCATTCTGTATAGAAAAGATCTACTTCAGAGAAAACAAGTGTCATTCAAAGAACTATTTTATTACACACGTGCTAATATCAACTATTTGATGTTCACAATTATTATTATTGCCTATTTTCATAGACTACATGATCAGAGTTGACTTCTTGTGTTTATGTATTAATAAATCTGTTTTACTAGTCTAAAGTTAAGCTCGGTGCAAACACTTATTCATGGAATGGCCAATATTCGTTTCACAAGTGTTGCTAGAGAGGCTAGAGTTGTTTGGTGATCTTTCCATCAATTTAGTATGTAGAAAATGAAATGAGCATAATGTGTAATGTGAGATATAATAAGTAAATAAATCCAAAATAGAATTACAATTAATCACAAAACATAAAATTAAATAATTATTAACTCTAAATGCATTCCTCCAAAACAGTAGCTATTCATATACAGGGTAGAAGTGAAATAACCCTGCAGATTGTACGGGGCGATAAAGTTCACTTAAATGAATGGAAAACCTATATTACGTTTAATTCTCTAGTCAAAGTAAACATACTAAAAGCATTGGTTGTAGTAGGTTTCAGAAGATACAAAGTTATTTTTGTTTTAGTTTTACTATTGATAGAGTTTACTGTTTTTTAAGTGTGTCATTATTGTAATATTATAATTCAGTTTTCTAGTGTAAGCAAAAATTACAACCTTGGTTATTTGTGGACACCGAAAGTTTTTTTTCCTGCAATTTACGCTTTACTACGTCTGTAGTTTCACGCTGCATGCTGTTTGTTCCTCTTGATGATCCGCAGCTATAATATCTGGATGGTTCACTGTGATCTTCATTTTATACGCCAGAGCCGTCCACCCACAGAGAAATCAAATCAACTCGAATACACGTTAAACCGAATACTGAGGCAGTACGCAAGCAGATGTACTTCGCATACTGCCTATAAAGCCAGGCGTTCAGTAGCACTATGCAAGTTTGTTCGGCTTTCAACCGGTTTTGCAGGACTCTAATTTCATCATACAGGAACTCGATGACATTTTGTAACTACACAAATGGTGTAACAATTGAAGGAAATTTAATTTTCCTAATTAAAAAAAAGTGTTAGCTTGAAATTCTTAGGAAAATATTTGGGGCTAAGAGGGAAGAAGTTACAGGAGAATGGAGAAAGTTACACAACGCAGAACTGCACGCATTCTATTCTTCACCCTGCATAATTAGGAATATTAAATCCAGACGTTTGAGATGGGCAGGGCATGTAGCACGTATGGGCGAATCCAGAAATGCATATAGAGTGTTAGTTGGGAGACCGGAGGGAAAAAGACTTTTGGGAAGGCCAAGAGGTAGATGGGAGGATAATATTAAAATGGATTTGAGGGAGGTGGGATATGATTGTAGAGACTGGATTAATTTTGCACAGGATAGGGACCGATGGCAGGCTTATGTGAGGGCAGCAATGAACATCCGGGTTCCTTAAAAGCCATAAGTAAGTAACTAAGTAAGTTAACTTGAAATAGGATTATAATTGATTGGACACTTCGGTACATTTATCTTCATAACTAATATATAAATCAACTAATGGACACCGGTAACAAAGGAAATAATGCATAGATGAAATCTGACATGTAAACTAATACAAGAATAAAATAAATTACAGTTACTTACAAAATAGAAGAGCAAATGTGTACACACTTACTATTGTAATATTCATACTTTAAACTCATCATACATAGGCTTTAGAATATGCCATTAGGAAAGTTCAGGGTAACAGAGAGGGTTTGGAATTGAACGGGTTGCATCAGTTTCTTGTCTATGCGGATGACGTGAATATGTTAGGAGAAAATACACAAACGATTAGGGAAAACACGGAAATTTTACTTGAAGCAAGTAAAGCGATCGGTTTGGAAGTAAATCCCGAAAAGACAAAGTATATGATTATGTCTCGTGACCAGAATATTGTACGAAATGGAAATATAAAAATTGGAGACTTATCCTTCGAAGAGGTGGAAAAATTCAAATATCTTGGACCAACAGTAACAAATATAAATGACACTCGGGAGGAAATTAAACGCAGAATAAATATGGGAAATGCGTGTTATTATTCGGTTGAGAAGCTCTTATCATCCAGTCTGCTGTCCAAAAATCTGAAAGTTAGAATTTATAAAATAGTTATGTTACTGGTTCTTCTGTATGGTTGTGAAACTTGGACTCTCACTCTGAGGGAGGAACATAGGTTAAGGGTGTTTGAGAATAAGGTGCTTAGGAAACTATTTGGGGCTAAGAGGGATGAAGTTACAGGAGAATGGAGAAAGTTACACAACGCAGAACTGCACGCAATGTATTCTTCACCTGACATAATTAGGAACATTAAATCCAGACGTTTGAGATGGGCAGGGCATGTAGCACGTATGGGCGAATCCAGAAATGCATATAGAGTGTTAGTTGGGAGACCCGAGGGAAAAAGACCTGTAGGGAGGCCGAGACGTAGATGGGAAGATAATATTAAAATGGATTTGAGGGAGGTGGGATATGATGATAGAGACTGGATTAATCTTGCACAGGATAGGGACCGATGGCGGGCTTATGTGAGGGCGGCAATGAACCTTCGGGTTCCTTAAAAGCCATTTGTAAGTAAGTAAGTAAGTAAGTAATACATAGGCTACCTCTGAAAGAGTAGTTGTTAATATAGCCTATGTCTTTTAATTATTGTTTATTAATTATTAATTCAAATTGTACTTTATTTTTAAATTTATCATTGTTCCGTATTCTCTCCGCAATCATATTGTATTTTTAATTTAACCTCTGCTTTGTATTCTCGATCCTAGTGGTCAGCCGTAGATTTCGGCCAGGTGTCCCAAATTGTGAAATTTGTTGTAAGTGGATGTATTATTATTTCACTAATAAATCATTTTTAAGGAGATAAAAAGTTATTAATAAAAATAAAAGCACTCTTAAGTCTAAATATTGTAGCTTCATGATGCATGCTGTTGCATTACCTGAATCAATCAATCAATGGGAAGAGAGAAGGAAATATCAATCCAAAGTACATTATGATAATCGCGTCCTTGCAGCGATTCTTGGAACTCCTGGATGGCTCAATATTATCTGTCTTTCGTGATCCAGAGCCGTCCAACCGAGTGAGACTCGGACATTCGTCTAACCGAATATTGGACTACTCCGCGAGACAGAAGAGCTTCTTCACATACTGTCTATAGCGCCAGGCGTTCAGTAGCAATATGTCTCTTCCTATATCTTGTAACCGGTTTTGCACGACTCTAATCTAGACACACAATTGGCGCTGGTGTCGTGTACAAATTTGAAACCTCTCGCGCAGGTTCGCACGACGCCATGTTTTGGGAGCACAAATGATTGTTTCTATAAAGGATTCGGAGTTTAGAGTATATAGGCGTTTTCTTAGCAGACATCCCCATTCACTGTAATATAACTAAACTTATTTACGTATTTTCTAAGATATAATAAGTACATATACATACATATCCGTCACGTATTAGACCCTACAGGATCTGTTACGGTCTCATGCCAGTGCTTGCGTGGTCTTCCCAATTTCCTCTTTCCTCGTGGTACTTAGTAAGAATCTGTTTAGGCCATCTAGTGCGATCCATCATTTCGACATGTTTTTTCCACTGAAGTCGATATTGTTGAACAAAATTAACTATAGGATCCATTTTTAGTTCCCGCAATATGTCCACATTTTTACGGTGTTTCAGCAAAGAGCATCCCGCTGTTCGTCGCATGAACAATAAGTACATAAATACTGTAATTAAGCATTGCTTTAAATACAGGGTGTTTCAAAAATACGGGGCATAATTTCAGGTATGTATTTCCCACATGTAGACAATCAAAATAGTTCATTACAACATGTGTCCGGAAATGCTTCATTTCCGAGTTATGGCCTTCACAACATTGAAATTCACCCGAACGTTTTTCTTTCCGCAGGTCGTTGTCATTACAGAAGATGTTCAAAATGTCCACCTCCTGCTTGAATACAGACCTCACATCGATGTCTCATTGACCTGCGAACACGATCCCAAACTCCAGGAGTATTGCGTATGTCCTCAGAACATGGCACAATTCGATTCCGAAGGGATTCCAAATCAGGCACCGGAGACGAATAAACCAATGATTTTAAATGCCCCACAAGTAGAAATCGAGAGGGTTCAGATCAGGTGAGCGTGGAGGCCAAGCAATTGGGCCACCTCTACCTATCCATCAATCAGGAAACCTTCGATCCAAGTACCGGCGAGCCGTACGACTGAAGTGTGCAGGAGCGCCATCATGCAAGAAGTGAATGTGTTGACGATTGATCAGTGGAGTGTCTTCTAAAACATGAGGTATGGTGTTTTCCAAGAAGTTTGTGTATGCCTGCCCCGTAAGTCTGTTTACAAGTACATGGGGTCCAACTAATCGATCACCAATGATACCGGCCCACATGTTGAGGGAGAGCCGCACCTGGTGATGAGATGGAACAGTTGCACGTGGGTTTTCATACGCCCATACATGCTGATTGTGGAAATTTGTTATGCCATCTCGTGTGAACTGTGCTTCATCTGTAAATAATACCAAGGCAGGAAAGTTCGGATTTACACCACACTGCTGCAAGAACCACCGACAGAACCTAATTCGTGCAGGGTAATCTGCTGGTGACAGGGCCTGTACACGTTGCAAATGATAAGGATACAATTGATACTCTTTCAACAGTCTCCAGACAGTCGTATGAGGAACATTGACTTGCAACGCTACCCTTCGTGTGCTGATAGAAGGAGTCATGTTCACAGCCTCTAGAATCTCCTCCTGTACTTCTGGAGTTGTAGATCTTGGTCGTCCCCTTCCCAAACCAGAAGAGTTAAATTTTCCATACTCGCACAGACGGTAATGGAGACGTACAAATGTCTTCCGATCTGGACATTGTCGCTGTGGGTATCTCTCCTGGTACAAACGACGAGCCAGCGCAGCATTGCCGTCCGCCTTACCGTACATGAAGTGTATCTCTGCCAGCTCTTGATTTGAATACATGTCGCACAGTCTAACGCCTACACAACACTGAATGTAACCTTCGCCTCGGAATGAACTGTCAGAGTGCCCTCTTAATGTCTCCTTTGACGGCAACGACCTGCGGAAAGAACAACGTTCCGGTGAATTTCAATGTTATGAAGGCCATAACTCGGAAATAAAGCATTTCCGGACACATGTTGTAATGAACTATTTTGATTGTCTACATGTGGGAAATACATACCTGAAATTATGCCCCGTATTTTTTAAACACTCTGTATAAAAGATTTATATTATTCATAAATAGACTTATTAGTTTATTTCTATTTCTAATGACCGAATACATGGACTATTTTTTCTTGTGTTATTTTATATGTTAGAAAATACGTAAATAACTTCAGTTATATGACAAAGAGGAGGATGTCCGCTAAAAAGATGTCTAAATACTCAATGGCATTTTACAAACACATAACGCACTGTAATAATAATTCCCAGTGTTTTGAGAATCAGAGGCGATATGACTCTTCAGAACTTTCAACTGCAGACATTCATTACAGTTCCCTCATTCTTACATCACTCTCAATGACAGAATATTGTGAAAATGTGATTATGTGCATTGCTGGCTTTGTTGTTAATATTAAGAAAATATGGTGTAATAAATCTAGAATTCTAGAGATTCAATTTATGGTACGTACCAGCAGTAAACAAAATCTCTTTTCTTTTTCTTTAACGAGAGAACAGAAATAGAAATATGCCGCTTAAATGAAAGAGCGATTACACAGATGGTGACAAAATAATGGCATATTACCATCCAAGGGTGTCTCTTGCATCGTGTGAAAAACAATGTGATAACAGTAGAACACTTGTACAATCTTTCTACTATAGGAATATATTTTAGAAAATGGGTCCCCAGATTCCCACGAGAATCACATTTCAGACTTGTTAAACTGACCATAGAAGTACTGTTGAAGACTAATCTTGGACAGAAATGCGACGCGACCCTACTGTTCGCGATAGTGACCCCTAGTAATGCTAGCCTGCCACCAGATGTCTAAAAATTGCGTTCTGTTCCTACCTCACAGAGGAAGCGATTGAGCAAGTCATGTCAGCATCACATTCAGGTGTATTATCACTGTTCTCACTACCTTTAGTGCCATCACTGTCATCAGTATTACTAATGTTATCACTATCACTATCACTACCACTGTCGTAAGCCCCCTTAAATTTATAATAATTAGGCTTGTAATGTTGGGGACCGATAGAGTGCGTTACAGTGGCTTGAAGTTGACTATCCGTTCATCAGTCAGTACTCTAGCATACATAAACAGTGTACCTGCTGAATACTCCGTTCGCCAGTCACTACCGTAGCATGCATAAACAGTGTACCTGCTGAATAATAATGCCGAAGGTTGAAGGTTCTCAGGCGCATATTTTTGCAGCGGAATTTGGTGAGGGTTTTTTTAAGTGAATGACGCGAATACTATATGTAAATTATGCAATACAAATATACGAGGTTACAGACGATATTATATACAGAGATATTGTAGCACAAAAAAATAAAGGAGAAAACTCAAACCCACGAATAATTCTATGGTAGTTATTCTGCACATAACGAAAGGTACGTAAAAATATATCTTTGTAATGCTATGTAGCGTATGTTTACTTTTAGATATGTCCAGATTTGGGTGAATCTTCCTTTTGGTATGGCCAGTATAGAAAATTAAAAAGGAACAATGAAAATACCTTAGTTTTGTAGTATGGAGTAGTAGAAACTCGATGTGATCACTGGGAGAGGTGTGGTCCCACCCAACCCACCCTAAATAGGTACCTTACTTATATAGGAAAATCGTCCTGCTTGAATGAAGGCGGCGGCCATATTTCGTCGTTGTGGCGTAATTTGAGGTGGAGTGGGAGAATGATTGCAGTGTCGCCAACTGGGGTAACCATTCATATAATCTTACACACCTAATCTAACCTAACCTAACGTACTACACACCTATTGTAACATTCCTCACGTTTAGGACCTGTTGTAACATTCCTCACATTAGTTTCATTTCGTTTGCCGATATTGGCATCCCTGCTACACCTATAGCCTGTCGTCTGCTGGAAGTCAGAGTCATCTAGTGGAAGTGAAGTGAAACTGCGACTCTGTTAATTACGTTTCCAAAGTTGATTCTGTATTATCTGCAAGAATTATTGTGTCATTGTAGTGATAATTGCATATATATATTGTACAATAAAAATTGAAATGTGTCGCGGCTGTGATAAAAGTGTTCAAAATTGATTTCCAGCGCCACAATCCCAGTGATAAACGTGTGAATATTCGTTAGGAGTCCGTTGAAAGTGGCCATAGGAAAATGAAGACTGACCCAGATTTGTTTATGTGCTCCTTGTTATTCGTGTAATCGATCGCAGAACCAAGTCAATGTCCTCGTACTAGCTCACGTCCCCGGCCTATGTACCATACTGCAGTCAACTTCTATAATCGGTCCCCAACATTACAAACCTAATAATTTTATTAATCATATACTGTATGATTGGAGTCCATGTTTTTCACAGTACCCTATTATTTTTATATATTTTCAATGCATCAACAGAATTCTTCTCAGTTCGTGTGGACACTTACACACTCACTTTGCCAACATTTTCGAAATGTCATATTGCTATTCACCCAGGTCTCTTCTATATAAAAAAAAATGATTGTTCCTTGCTCCGGAATTCATTTATTTGTACCAGATATATCGATCTCCAGTCTACGATGGGTGAAATTATTTTCAGAACATATAATATTGAACACGTGCAATGATAATACACAAGACTCAATACGTTATCTGTTGTTTTTGATTCCCCGCTTAGCGCCGCTTCTTCACCCCTTAAGTTCCAAGACTGGAATCAACAGTACCTTACATAAAGAGCTACCGTGTAGCTCAGTCGACTAAGGCCTGCCGATATAGAGTTGCGCTCGGGCGCAGGTTCGATTTCCGCTTGGGCTGATTACCTGGTTGGGTTTTTTCGATATCCCCAACCGTAAGGCGAATATCAGGTAGGCTAATCTATGGCGAATCCTTGGCCTCATCGCGCGAAATACCATCTCGCTATCATCAATACCATCAATTCTAAATAATCTAGTAGTTGATACAGCGTCATTAAATAACCAAATAAAATAAAGTTTAAAGAGCAGATGTCAGCACACAGCTTAAACTTGCCGGTACAACACGACTTTACATAAAAAAAGTTGTAAGACAACATTTAACGAAGTCAATAATAATACTAATAATAATAAATCAACAGGCAAGATGTTCTGTAAACTAGACTTGAGTTCTATTATATGACTAATTCATGCATGTGACGTTTATTTCCCAATACAGGACAGGTGTCATAAGTTAATGCATGGTAGGCCTACTTATATTTCAAATTAAACATTAGGTACAATTGTCAAAAGAAAAAGTGGCCGCTCTCTAGACACAAAGTTCCCTTCGGGTATCTCCGCTACAATTCGGAGACAGGTGATGTTACATGTTGTTGGACCACGTGGCCTGATATCTACAGTCAGAATGAAAGTTTTTGCGTGTTAATCTGTAGCGTAATGGTAGCGTTTCGGGCAAGTGTTCGTAAGGTCGTGCGTTCGAACACAGCCTAATGCTTTTTATGTTTTTTTTTTTTTTAGGAGAGAGAGAAAATATAATTGTTTCTGTTTCTTTCATGACTGTTTTAGTAATTAACATCAGGTTCATGAGTGTCATTATTTATTATGACATTATGGCTGTAAATGGAAATAAAGATTATTTTCTCAACAAAAATATCTTTCGTGGCATAAACAAAACAAACTTACAGGAGTCTGCCTTAAAAAAATTAAAACAAAAGATAAAAAAAAAAAAAAAAAAAAAAAAGCCACGATAAGTCAATATTTAGTCCATCTTCCTCGGCTCGATCACATCTTGCAGTCGAGTGAGCATGGAATCGACTAGTGTTTTCAAATACCGACTGTTCTCAGTCACGGCATCCCAGGGACCACGGACGAGCTTCCACAAATCATCAGGGCGTCTTGGAGGGGGAATGGGCCAATTTTTCCGCTGTTATAATTTAACAAAGGATGAAAAAATCGGGCCTAAGACTTTTATTCTTTCCGTGGGTTTTAATTCCATGAGGATGGTTTTTCGTCCTTCATCCCGCATCACACGGAAAGAAAGTCAAAGGGCCTCATGATCTTGTTCGTGGCCTGTGTTGAGGAGTGTTGGAGAATGCGCTGTCTTCACCGGGCGTCAGATCCGCCATCACGTCTGCTACCTTGCTTGTGGTCGAAGTCTGAACAGTGTCAGTCATCGATGTTTGCAGGGTCAGTCAAGTTTCGTGGTGGTCGGGAAATGATGGTGTTGGTCGTCTTATGTTTGGGGAAAGCGGTGCTTTTGTGGGTCGCATGGGGTTAAGTTGGAAGTTTTAATTGTTTCTTTGAGGTTGATAGGTCTTGGTCGCTGCTGAATATACAGAGCGTTTGCGTCACGCTTGATCCGAAGAACGCGGGAGGAAGCAAACCTGTAGAGCGCGGGATAAAACGGGTATTTTAGATCCGTAATCTCCGGTGTATTGCACTCATAATTTTCATTAAATAAAATTAATGGCATGCACACAATCATTATTTTATTTCACTAACCTGTGTTACAATAGTTGCTGAAAGTGTTGTCCATTAGTATTCAGACATTTCTGACATCTTTTGATGAAATTTGAATTCACACGGAAAAGTTCTTTGTTATCCTTCTAATTTCTGTTCTAAAATACTGTCTTTCAGTTTATTGATGGTGTGTGGGTTATTTGTACAGATTATTTTTTAGGGGTCCCCACAAATAATAATCGCACGCGGTAATATCCGGGGAATGTAAGAGACATAACCCTGTAGAAATAATTGTCATCAAAACGTCCCTTATAGCCTCCAAAGAAGCACCTGCAGTATGGGCTGTGGCAGAATCTTGTTGAAAATATGCATGCTGTCTCTCATTATCAGATAATTGTTTAAAAAAACTGTGCGAGTATTTGCATACGATACCTCTCTGAATTTACAGTATCTTAAAAAAATATCGGTTCTATTACTCGATTTGCTGTTATGGCACATCACATACCAATCTGTTCATCATGCAGGTGAACTCTGTGAATCAATCGCGGATTTTCTGTGCACCAGAATCTATTGTTCTGTGAACATACATAACCATGTAAATGAAACCATGCCTCATCAGAGAAAATGATTAAATGTGGATCAACAATACCATCAACAATGTTTTGTAAAATTCAATTACAGAAATTTACTCGGCTTTCGTTGCCATGCGGCACGGAGTACGCTATAGGCCAATTCACACGGGGATAGTTTACAGGAGTCAAGTGCTTGAAGCAAGTCGATTTTCCCCGTGTAATATGGTCGGGACAATTAAGTTTGTGACTTGGCTGTCAAGCAGAATTTGAGTTGACGACTCGTCAACTTTTGTGTCCACTTTCCCATCACGTGATCAACTTGACTCCACCACTTTCCACGTGTGAAGTTGTAGCAAGTAGCAACTTACAAGCAGATATTCTGGATAGTGTTATTGTTTAAATTAACAGTTAATTAATTTAGGTATCGAATTTGAGATTAATTTAACTTTCAAACCCCACAGTTTAACAATTACTAATTCTGCTTACAAATCACAAATCACTTGGGTTTGTAATTCGAAATTATTCAAGCAACCACCTGTTTTAAGGTTAGACCTACACCTGGTTAGAAGCAAGTGAAATGTGCTACCACAATCTAGTATATACAGTCACGAAGTTCAAAACTTATTAAATATGCATCCATAGATAGTTGCTGAGCACCAGGATCACTACTGTCGCCTCATCACAGACCCTTTCCCTAGCAGACGATAAAATGTATTGTACTTTCGATATCGTGTTCCTTTGAAAAAATTAACACCTTCCTTCCACTATTGAAATGTGAAATACATAAGTTTTAGCCTATATATTATTTTCATAAAGCATATATTATATTTTATAAACTCACCTTCCTGGATCTTTCGGAAGGATAACTCTGATCTCTTTTTCTTACAATTTATAGTACTACAAACGTCTCCTTGTCCCATATTATTATTCAAATTATTGTATTTTAGTCAATTACAGTTAATACAACCGATAACGAACATTTCACAGTTTACACAACTTTTCACAACAGTGCGAAATACGGCACAGTCAATGCCTTTTCGATCTAGACCAGGCTGTAATGTATGTTCGGGTTTTCTATTTCCGTGTCTGGAGCTCGGTGAAATATTATAACTTTATTGCGTATCACTGCTAAGTTTTATTTAGTGTAATGTGTCCATAAGTTCCGTTTACTTCTTGTTGCATAATATGTCGCAAAAATAATCACAAAACTGTGTTATTTTAATGTGAAGACAATTTTACATGTTAACATAATCTGTTCGCATCAACATTTTAAGTTCAGAATGGAAGCTATTTTGAGGTTTAATAAAAAAGAATTTATATTGTGATTTTAATTTAGCACATCTACCTTTCTTAATTGTAGACAGAAAATTTACCATCCCACTCCTATGAAATTAGTGTACGTACGCTTGTATTACTTCATCTCTTAGGTAGTAGATAAATACAATAATTCAGTACCGATTCTCAATTGTAGTATTAAAATACAGACAAATTGAATATGCGGAGTATCATACATGACATTATGCTTAATTATTATGTATAATTGCAAATAAAGGAATATAAGTTAAATATAAACATAACCTATAATTTCCTTATGACATAATATACATATGTAATGGCAGGGCATTGGAGACCACTAAAATTAGACAGAAAGGGGCAAGTAGTACAGTAAACATAACCTATAATTTCAACATATCTCAATATCCGTGCAGTGCAACTGAAAATTATTGAATTGTGCATAAATGAATGTACAAGAATTTCGCAATATTTAATCGAAATAAAGGCAGGTATTACACATACGAATAACGTAATTTTCACTCCGAAAATAATATTGCACCTTAACTCGCAAGTGAATTATGTCTGAAGTGTCTCATAACCATTGTTTTAAATTTTATTAATGCAATTACACTACATTCTAGAGAAATATATGTTACTCTTTATGTATTCCAACTAATTTATATGGTTGAATCGCCGCCCTTCGTGATCGGGTTAAGCGAGTCACATGGTCTGCCTTATGGCCTGTATTAGATCACAATGGCAGTAGCACAGTCCATTGCTTTTAGTACTCACAGCGCTCCAAGCGGCTAGCAACTATCATGAGAAATGCAAAAAATCATCCCAAGCTTCGTGATTGTATATACTAGACTGTGGTGCTACAATAATTTGGAAATCTCGTTGCAGAAACAACGTTCATTCTATCTAGTTGATACAGCATAAATTCCTTTGGTTCCCATATTATAAGATATTCAAAATACCTTGTCCATTCCAGATTCCAACTACTTAAATTATTGAGATGAATTTTTTGTTCCCATACGTTCAATGACGGAAAAACGACTTACTCGATATTTCTCAGAAAATTATGAACAAAAATAATACAGATTCCACTAAAATACTCAAACTAATTCCAGTTTATATCCCTCCAAATATATATAGAATAAATTTGATATTTAATATCTCTAGATCGAAAAAAATATCACAAATTTTCCCTTGTTTTGGCTCTAGCTACAATTTATTATCAATTTACAAAATTTCTTATTATTTTTTTTTGTCAATACTATAACTGTTTTCGCTGTAAGAAAAATCCTCATGTAAACATAAGCACGTGGCTGTCATATCGTGATTGGCTACCAGTCGAAACACTCACACGACGCAGGAAAATATAGTCCGTATTTGGAAACCACAATCTTGTATTATTTGAAAATAAAAAATTGAATTCTAGTTGTTAAACACGATGAAACATATAACTTCACTCATATGTAAAACGATATGTAAAAGAAAAGCTATTTTTATATTTTGTTATGTACTATGAACGCGGATGAATACCAACAGTAATACCGAGGTAGTCTGTTCTTGTAACAAGCTGGCGTTACTTGAGCTCGTAGTTCACGTAAGCACGTGGTACTGAAGTATGGCTTCTGTTATTAAACATAAGAGTGGGAAATCTCTCAAAAGCGGAGAAAAACAAATAGTTTTAAATGTATATAATAAGTTAAGTGAGTTGAATCCAACGTTACCTATTAAGCAGATCGCGTCATTAACGTCTGAATTTACCGGAGTGTCCGTGTCCAGCATATTCATGGCGCGGAAGGAAAAAGAAGAAACAGGTAAACTAAGAACACCAGGTAAGAAGAGGAAGCGTGATAAACCCGTGATTGGACAATGCGATGATTTTGTGAAAAGTGCTATTCGGTCAAAAGTTCACAGCTTTTTCTTCAAAAATGAGCCGCCTACACTTAATAAAGTTCTTGCTTGTGTTAACAGTGACCCCACATTACCTAATCTGAAACAAACTACATTACACGCTATTCTTAAAGATATAGGGTTTGAGTTTGAAAAAAGAAATCGTGTGAATATAATTATTGATAGGGAAGACATTATCCAATGGAAAAGACGTTACTTGAGGACAATAAGGAAATACAGGAATGAAAATAGAAAGATATATTACCTCGACGAGACATGGGTAAACGAAGGCCACGTTACCAATAAAGTCTGGGTAGATCATAAAGTTAAAAGTAAGAAACAAGCATTTCTTTCGGGCCTCTCAACAGGAGTGAAGAATCCTACGTCGAAAGGTAAAAGATTGATAATTGTTCATATCGAAAGTGATACTGGATTTGTTGAAGGCGGGCTACTGGTTTTCGAATAAAAAAAGACTGGAGACTATCATGAAGACATGAATGGAGAAGTATTTAACCATTGGTTTAGAGGAGTTCTCCCGAAATTGGAGCCCGGTAGTGTAATTGTGATTGATAACGCTCCGTATCATAGTGTGAAACTCGAGCGTCGACCCACTCGATCTTGGCTTAAGAAAGATATTGTAAACTGGCTAGAAAATAAAAACGAGAAATTCGATCCCAGTGTTTGTAAAGACGATCTTCTGATGTTGGTGGCAAAGTACAGTGATCTGTCCAGTAAGTATGTCGTGGATGAATCTGCAAAAAGTGCGGGTCATGTTGTTCTACGTCTTCCACCGTATCACAGTTTCTTAAATGCCATTGAACTCGTGTGGAGTCAGATAAAAGGTTTCGTAGCAAGGAATAATAAAACCTTCAAGTTACCTGAAGTTCGAGAATTGTTAGTCTCAGGCTTATCTGAAGTGACGGCCGAGAGGTGGCAAGGTGCAATCCAACACGTGATAAAGGAGGAAGACCGCATGTTCCAGCTGGAAGGGATAACTGACGCTGTTGTGGACCGTCTCGTCATAAATCCTGCCGACGATAGTTCTGACGACTCCGATTTGGAAGGAATAACTCCTTTGTCCGACAGCAATTGACCGTACACGCAAGTTTAAAATAATTTAATTACAGTAAATATAAAGTAAATGTTTCCTAAGCAAACGAATGCGTAGAAGTGAGGTTAGGTCTACTTGACGAGTAACGGGAAATGTTTAACATGAACAGAATGTACAACAGTAAGCGGGGACACGTACTGAGAATCTATGGCGCGAAACAGCGGCCAATGAAGCCTCACTTCAGTCACGTGGTATTGTTTACATTAGGATTTTTCTTACAGCGAAAAGATTATAAATAATTATAAGCTACATCTCTTTCATGTTTTCATTTCTTTTATTTCTATTGCTAATGAGCTACATATATCTATTTTATAACTGCTGCTCACGAGAATCATAATCAATAATAAATTAAATTGTTCATGCATATTTATGTGAAGAAGGTGCTTTGATGGGCATCTAGCCAGTGTACTTTTCCATAAGTCATAATAAATAAATAAAAATAATATACAGTATATATACACCTTATTGCAACATTTTTAGAATTGCATGAGATGTACGAACTTCCGTGGAATATAATATACAGGACGAGAAATACTTCAATAATAATAAAAATTAAAATTAAACAAGAGGAAATTATTTCAGAAACTTGTTACGAAACTTGAAAAACAAGTGTCCATAACATTAATGTAGAAGTGATTCACAAAAAAATAAATAAATAAATAAATAAACAGTGTACCTCCAAGCATACAACATTCATTGCGCGTTTTTTTTTCATGTTGAATATGGTTTCAAGTTTAGTGTTTCCGTGTGATCACAAATATGGTATCAAGTTAGAGGCTTCAAGCACTTGACTCCTGTAAACTATCCCCGTGTGAATCAGGTGTCTTCGCGCTACGAGTTGGCGCGGGGAGTAGATAGGCGGGACGGGGGAACTTTACGCTACACTCTGACCTGACAACTTCAGTCCACTTACTTGGCTACACGGGAACGGAGTCAGACATAAAAGATTCCGCATCTTCGGTGCTGTCGCTATGACTATCATTATCACATTTTTCAAAATTTCTCGAGTATGATCTGTCCATGATAATCGTCTGTTTATGTTCCAGCCGTGTATATTAATTCGAATCTCTCAACAAAGCCATTAGCCCCACCGCCCCCATCCTGATGGACAACAATGAGTGTTCTGGACACATTTACGGTAGTCAAAACTCCCGTAACATTTTTATCGTGCCAGAACTTGGGAAACGTTAAATTGGTAGGCCTATCTATCCGCATTTCGTCCAGGTACAAAATCGGTTTTTCCACTTTCCTAAGCTTTCTTATTTGCTGTAGATAACTTCACGTATTCTAATTTACAATGTTTTTCTTCAATTTTTTTTTTTTGCTGCACACTTCTTCCACCTGAAATCCTTTTTCTTCAGTATTTGTCTTAATGTTGTCTTTCATTTCAAATCAATTTTCTCTTGTAAAAGGGTAGACGTTTGTTGCAGCTTGGTACTATTTTTTACTTGTTATTTAACGACACTGTAATAACTACTAGCTTCTTCAGTGTCGATTGAATTGATGATGGCGAGATGGTATTTGGCGAAATGAAACCAAGGATTCGTCATAGATTACCTGACATTCGCCTTCCGCTTGGCAAAACCTCGGAAAAAAACCCAACCAGGTAGTCAGCGCAAACGGGAATCGAACTCACTCCCGAGCACAACTGCAGATCTGCAGGCAAACGCGCTAACTCCTGAGCTACGCCGGTGGCCCTCTTTCTTTTTCAAATAAAAATTCTCAATTATATCTTTTTTGTCAATCTGCCGTCGAAGTCATCTACATTTGCGTTTCGGTAGTCTGGATGTTTACATTTTTTTTCTCCCTCAGGTGTCGACAACGCACTTTCTTCTGTGCAGTCTTTCACTTCATTCCTTATACGCTGTATTGTTCTTGTGGATAGATTAGAGTACTTTTCTATCTTTGCTGTAGGTTTCGTAAGAGGAATGCAAAGGCACTGTTGTTGTTTTTCTTCATCACAGAATTATTTTGCACTTCTAATAATATTCCTTTCTTCGCTATAGATTGTCAATCCTTGTTTCCTCTTTGTCGACATATTTACAATAAACAAAAAACTGCTATAAACCTAAATAACAGTATACAATAACATAATTTCTATTAACTATATTATTATCAACACTATTAACACGAAAAGCAAAGGATAACTAAAGCAATAAAAGATTTGTGGTATACTGAAAACAATTGTCTTGTTGAAACTAATAAAACACTACAGTAAAAACCCCACTATTATTATCACAAAGTCGCAAAGATTCAGACACGTGTATAGATGTTTGTGAAACAGGAATATTGCAGTGAAAAGCGCGGTGCGCATGCGCGACTGTTTCCCCTCCGTCCCGTCTAAGTACTTCAGCCGCCTTCTCCTGGCGTGACAACATGACAGGTGGGAAGGCTCCCACCTCTCTTCACGAAGAGCGTGACGTCACGAGTCCTCGTTGAGTCAAACATCGCACACCGTCCAGTCCGATTATTACGACTGGCAGCATTCCGTTACCATATAGACACAAAATAAACTGGTGAAAGTACAAATTTGTCGTTAATTAGATTAATATCAGTGTTAATCTATACTATTCTAAAAAAAAAAAGCGTAAATAATATATTAGCCATACAATAATGGTAATTACAAAATCTACCCTCTTACTTTGTAAGTTTTATTCCAGTGTTTTCAGTTTTCTTGATACGTCTGCCTTCTGCACTGATAATGCATATTTTATACCGTATTTATCCAATTGTTTCTTATGTTTTTCAACAAGTGGACAGTACCGTACATAAAATAAATGTCATGGTCAATTTCGGGCATGAACGATGTACAATCGTTTTCAGATTCCGTACTTAATATTGAAAACATTCTGATTTACTTCATTGTTATCCGAAATGACGCATAATACCTTCAAATCACTTTTTTCAATACTATGCACAAACTTTCTGTTATATCGGCCATTTCAGAACTTGATATTGTTTTCTCAGAATGAAGGGAAACACGTTCGAAGCCAGAGAATGAGCCATTCCATCTCAAATCGACCGAAATATATAGAAAAATTGACCTTACAATTTCTAAATACAATGAAACTTTTTTTTGTACGTAGAGAACTGTGATACAATGCTTTGTCCAAAGTTTGAGGCATCAGAACTTCATAGTGTTTAAATTAAAAATATTTAAATTTATCGTATTTTCATAAAATTAGCAATTTTAAACTGTTGTAGCTCCGAAACCCTTTCACCCAATAATCAAAATCATGGTTTATTTTGATGCTGAGAAATTAAAGTTTATATTGACATATAAACAGATTTTCTTACTTTTTATGGAAATGGAGAAATTTAGATTTTTCTTCATTAAGACGCCTTTGGCTAGGAAAAAATATTTTAAAAATATATAGTTAGATTCCGCTTTGAAAGTACAAATAAACACACATTTTTTACTGATGGTATGTTCATAAGAAAGTATTGAAAATATCAAATAAAGAAAAACAGTACGCGCGTGAACTAACCAGTTGACTGTGAGACAGGAGGTAGCCGAGACAAGCACGTGATGTGTCGTCTAGCAGTCATGGTTGTGCTAGCTTTATCACAGGTTTTCATAAACACAGGAGTAAAATGACGCCCAACGCTCGCTTATCTTCAGCTCTCGGCCAGTGCGTGCGGTATTGCGCCGTTCAAGTCTAGGCGTGTGAAAATAATCTATTTAATACCCTCGAAACTTATTGCCGTACCACTAAACAAACAATGCCGAATCCCTCTTAATATTGCAAGGTTTTTTCCTCAATTTTTTTTTTTTTTTACATTTTTACAAATGGCCAAAATGCCTAAAAGCAAGTAAAATCAGATTATCTGTATCTCTGTGTACAATAAAAGGATTACTTCTTAACATAACCTACCAAATGTCAGCTTCAAAATGAACTCTCGTTCAATGTTCTGCAGTAAACGGTTCCAGAGTTCTGAGCGCTGAAAGAGGCTTGTTTTTATAAAATACGCTAAATTTGTCGTTCAATAATACGAAAACCGTTTGACTTTCGATAGTATATTTTTTGAAAATGCACTCCCCTTGGCACCTTGTATAAGTAGGGACAAATTAGAGTATAAAAAAATGCGAGGTTTTTTTACTGATCGATTTCATATGGAATAGCCCGAATGCAAAAGATATTACTGTACTCCAACCAGGAGAAACTCTCAGGGGAAAGAGACGCAGCGGGGCAATGCTATGAATGAATGTTGATGTTATTAGACGTCATAAGGACACACGCGTGGGTACACACATCTCCATTGGCTAGCTCTCAAAGCAGAAACGATAACACTGATACACACATATTTATACTACCCTAGTTACAAAATTAGATCACGGTTAATTTCCTAGTCTTAGACATTCTTAGCGCGGGCTTTCGGTGGATGATCAGCGAACTAACATTTTTCGTATTCATAAACCAATGTTAGCTATATGATATGATATGAATCCTGTTTAGCACGCTCGTAGCGCGGGCTAGCGAAATGTCTATGAATAGCACCCCGAATCCCTCCATACAGGAAATAACATATGCATGTTTTTTTTAAACTGACGTTATAACGGTAATATTATCAATCTACTTCGCTCCAATAGATGACGCAATAGTAAGCACATTCCTTTCATGGTTAATCTCCTGGTTGGAGAACAGTAAGCACAGCTTGATTCAGGGATTATGGCCCCTGCAAAAAGTAAGTAAACAGACTAAAAGCGAGTTACTCATTACTACTGGCGGGCTGCGTCACACAGGTCATGCCGCGCAGTCATAACACCAAACACTTCCTTCTTATCTTGTCGCGGTACACTCGGTCTTGACATGACATGAGTGTCCCTCAACTTCGAGCATAGATATTTTCTTTCTTCCTCTTCCCCTTCTATGCACATTTGTGATTAAATTTATTTCTTATGACACGACACACAGCCCGCTCACTAGACGAACAACCAAGGACAGGGGGCCATTAACGCTGAATCAAGCTGTATCTGAGACTTGTTTTAGCCTCAATGAGGTGATCTCGATTTTCCGCGAAACCAGTGATTTTTCTATACCTGTAATCGATTCCCTTATGAACATATGTGGTCCACCACTGTGGAGCAACGGTTAGTCTGCCGTGAAACGAACGGGCTCGTGTTCAAATCCTGGTTGGGACAAGTTACCTAACAGATTTTTTCCGGGGTTTTCCCTCAACTCATTAATATCAAATGCTGGGTAACTTTCGGTGCTGGACCCCCGCCGGCATTATCATCTTCATATCAATCAGATGCTAGAAAACCATACGGTACTTAGATGTTGATAAAGCGTTGTAAAATGAACTACCTAAAAAAAAAAAATACGAGGCGCTTAGCGCACAAACGGCTCAACCCACAAAATTATAGCTATTTCTACTTTACCTCCTTGTAACAGTGCGCGAAATGCTATACACAAACGAAACTTGTGCTGAAATCTCATGGAAAAACTGGAAATGATTAGACTGATTTACACGTTTAAGTGAATAATATGAGAGTTCTTCAAAGCAATAAACTCGATAATCAAATTTTGTGGGTTGGGCCATTTGTGCACTGAGCGCCTCATATTTCTTCCAGTTACAAAATTACCCACTTTTCCAGTCCCAGACAGCTTTTACAAAATTATGAAGTTACAAGCTGCTGCAGATATTTAGGTTCAGGCAGTGACAATATTTTATTTCCTCGTAGTGCTTCGTAATACTTTTTTATTGCATGTAAATAATGAAAACTATCATAATCACGAGCAGCGAATAGACTTTTTTGATACTAAATCCAAGGAGAACTGTTTCCAGAAAAAGTCTACTTGTTCACCCAAACTATCATTATTAACATTTACTAAGGCTTCTTTTAGATTTGTCAGATTTGATTTACATTCTGCAAGTCTATCTACACATGGCGAAGCACTTTTTTTAATGAATTGGTTAACTTACTGCAGGAAACAGCTTCACTTTTGCAATAACATATTCGGTCCAAAAACATCACTTTGGTCTTTGTAATAAAGTGGGTTGTGATTAAAATAAGTAGAGACTTTTAGAGTTTGATCTACATTCATATAGCATTCTATAGTAGGAGCCAGCGATTTTGGCAGACGGATTTTGTTAATCTGAACTCCAGAGTGAGTTACTCACCAATGCAAGGTTGGCTAATATCTCTGCAGCAAGCAAACTGAAGCTGGAATGGGTAGGACTTAGATCCGAGTGGACTTGGATCGACAGTCACTTCCAAAAACTATACACATATACAAACTTACTTACAAATGGCTTTTAAGGAACCCGGAGGTTCATTGCAACCCTCACATAAGCCCACCATCGGTCCGTATCCTGTGCAAGATTAATCCACTCTCTATCATCATATCCCAACTCCCTCAAATCTATTTTAATATTATCCTCCCATCTATGTATCGGCCTCCCCAAAGGTCTATTTCCTTCCAGTCTCCCAACTAACACTCCATATGCATTTCTGGGTTTGCCCATACGTGCTACATGCCCTGCTCAACTATACACATATAGCTAGACTATATAGAACTACAGTAATCTGTGTGCATGTAGTATATGAAAAGGGACCAGTTCCCAGCACAGATTTTTCGAGATAATTCCAGTTGTTGCTGCATAGTTTTTTCCTCGTTACTATAAAGTATAAAGACAATCTATATAATAAAAAAAACAATCATCAACAGACTGACTGCTTCGTCAACTTAAATCTCCTTAACCCCTATAGTCTACGTAGGTTTCTGTTAACCCTTAGTAGTGCTGCTCATCGGAGTGACTACTACCGTGGAGGAATCAGAGATTACGAATAAAGCTCTTCACCAGTGATCTCCGGTACTACCGTAAGTGGAACAGGGGATAATACGGAGGGATGCGGTGGTTCGAAGTGAAGCAGCAGTTTGTGGACGTAGAGCTCAAGGACGACCGACGGTAGTTGTGAGTGGAATAAAATGGCACCAAATCGGATATCTGTAGCATGGAAATTCTTAAAATTTAGTTGAAGATGATAATAAAGTCGCACGCTGTAAACTTTGTGGGCGAATTTACTCTAAAGGTGGTGGAACTTCGAATTTGTTAGACCATTTGAAGCGATCGCACAATCGCGACTTGAAGAAAGTGCCGACAAAAACAATTACGCAATACATTTGATACGATTTCTTTTTAAAATGTTTTAGTGCTATTGTTCACAAAGGTCCACAGTACAGAAAAAAGTCTTGAAATTTTTCTAAAACGCAACTTTCGAGGCAAAAAAAAAAACATATGGAATACTTAAAAGACAATTTGAGTTATATTTTACTGTTTAGATTAAAATATTGAGTTTCAGAATGAAACTAAAGAAATGTGTGATAATAATATAATTACAATTATCCTTAAGTTGATATCCGCTTATATTTTTTATTACAGGAGAATAGTGGCGCGTTTTAGAAAAGGCAGTTGAAATACTGACACCCTTCAACACAATGATCACAATTCTGTCCGGTGAAGAATCCGAATAAATTAATTTGGGCAGTACACTTTAACCCATTGATAGCATTCCATTCTGAAACTCCCTTAATATATTTTACGTTAAACTAAACCGATTAGAATAATAATTGACAAAAACTGTTTGCGAATAAACGAGTGTTTCCAGGAGAACTACAGTATAAACGTTTACTTTAGCTACTGAAAAGCTTTACTTCTGCGTTAGTTTTGCAGTAGATTTAATGTTATTAATTTCATCAATGACATAAAACTAATACGCCATTCCACATATACTATGTATTTCAAAACTAGAAAAAAAAAATCTGTCAGCTAACGTAGCACTTCAAAAAAAAAAAAAAAAAAAAAAAGAGCTGAAGAAAGAGAGAGAGAGAGAGAGAGAGAGATAAACATAAAAGAGAGAATAAACAACAACAAATTACAACTTATCTTAAAAGATACGCGAACGTCAACGGACTCGAGTCACTACCTGATCCAATTAAAGGAATGCTCAGCGGAAAGTGTATGTCTGCGCCATAGTACATATACAACCTGCGCTGCATCAATCGGAGGTACTGTCGATGACACAGCTCATCTGCCCTGGAAGGAATGCGGAGTTGGGGTAGCAGTTTAGCACTAGTAGTGGATGGAGTGGATGGAGAGAAAGTTAGAAACACATTGTAGCATGCATTATAAAAACACTGACTTACCAATTCTGCGCCGCGTTACAATGGAGTAGCTAATTCTGAATCACTTTCATCATCATCATCATCATCATCATCACTGCTGCTCCTATCGCTATCGCTATCACTATCACTGTCACTATCCAAAGAAATAATTAGATTATCCACTACTGCAGGCAATGTATTATGTCGAAATCTGTATTGGCTCTCCACTTTTAATGTATGTTGACAATAACCCTCCCAGTCTTCTTTAGTTATTGACGATAAAGCCATTTCTGTAAGTTCCTTTAATCTTTGCAAAGATAAATCTCCTGTTACGTTATTTTCTCTCACTTTGTGTTTCATCTTTTTCCATGCTAATTCGATCGAGGATAAGTCACACATATAAGGAGGAAGTCTCAGTACATTGTGTCCAAACTCCACCAGCCTTCGGTCAACCCTAAAAGTCCTTTCTTGAGGCCTATGTTTCTCGATTAAGGAGAAAAGGTCGACTTTGTGAAGTTTTTCACAGACTTCAACTCCTTTTCTTCTCAGTCACTCCATCATGTCTCTGTTTGGCGCGTACTTATTTGGAGCCTTATCAACCTGAACGGAGTGATAGGGGGCATTGTCAATGACCACAACTGACCTTGGCGGAAGATTGGGAATTAATTTCTCATCAACCCATTTCTCGAAATTTACCTGGTTCATCTGCCCGTGGTAATCCCCGCTCTCAGAACCAGCTTTATAAACGAGTTCTGCGTTTCTTAAGGAACCATTTTTGCTACCCGCATGTAGGACGATAAGTCTGTTTCCTGCACTATGGTTTGCCTGTATGCCGAGCTCATCAGAATGTTGCCAACATTTCTTAAAAGTTAGGTTGCTGTCCACCCAAGTCTCGTCGAGATATACAATTTCTCTCCCTTGATTACGGAATTCTTCAATTTTCCTCAAATAATTATGTCGCCAAGCAACAATATCAGCCCTTTCAACTAGAATTTTTCTCTTAGACTGGGATTTTTTCCATTTGTAGTTCATCATTTTCAACAGTTTATTTAGTGACCTACCACTCCATGGAAAATTAACTTTATTTTTAATTACAGGCAAAAGCTTGCTCACAGTTGGCACTTTCTTTTCTTGAATATAAAAATCGTGGATAGTATTTTTAATAACACACCTACCAAAGTCATCAACATCAACACGCGTATGCTGTAGCCGAGTTGGTCGTTTTTTTCCAGGAGTCGAGAGAACTTCATTGGGGCAATCTCGGTTTCTTTCCAAATTTTATTTTCTAATTTGTTTTGCCGTATATTCAGACACACCAGTGTAATATGCCGCGCGTTTAGTGGTCTGAGTAACTAAATGCGTGAGACACTTGTGCTTGGCTTCATTATCACATGTTTCTATCACTTTCGCTATTATTTCACGTGCTTGGGAATGAATTACTTTCTTTTTCTTAGGAGGCGGCATGATTAGGCACACTTAAGTTTAAGTTAATAAATTTAGTTGCTATATACAGGTAAGGTTAGAAATACACTCAGTCTCTATATACACACGAACACTACGTACGAAATTATTCTGTAAGAATTACTAGGGCCTATATACACTTAGTCCATCGCACGGAATTATTCTATAAAAGTTGTTATATACACTTAGTCTCTATATACACACACAAACGCACGAAATTATTCTACTATATGCACTTATTCTACTATATACACTTAGTCTCTATATATATATATAGCTACGCAAACACTACACATGAAAGTTATATTGCTATGTCTCAACTTTGAATACCGGTATATATTTACACCAGCAATTCTATTAAGCAAACGTTCACTTCCGTCTTCCAAGTACAAATGGAAAGAGAGAAATGTTTTTTGAAGAAAGTAGGAAAGGGGATTAAGCAGAGTGCATTCACACCAAAAGTACCGTTAGCCAGCCGCTTGCTCCAAAGTTAGCCTCACACCCCTCTAAACACCACCCCTAACTTCCCCAAGGTTCAGGGCAGATGAGCTGTGTCATCGACTATAAACTGGAGGACTCCGAATGAAAGCGCGCAAACAACTGCTCTGGAGAAAAACCTAATCATAAGCAGCACTAATCCTTAGTGAATAGATAAGACTGAGTTTTACCAAATACAAACATTAAGAGATGCATGAAGGATGATGATGAATTTTGGTGTTCCATTAATGAATTATTGTGATGGCTGGAGTTATCTCTCCTTTTTATAACCCTTTTAACAGATTCATATGAAAATTTGTACTGGTAGTTTATTTCTATGTTGATTTTAGTTCCTTTCTTGGCTAACATATAAGGTTTCTCATTATCATTTAACCCACAGTAGTCAGAGATCCATCGGAAAACTACATTCTTATTTAAATTTTGAATTTGTTTAATGTTTTTCCATTTTAGAGGATGTAGTTCAATTGAAGGCTGTACTTAAGATTAGAGGACTTCGCATCTTTCTCCCCCTTTAGAAGCTGCACAATGATGTCATGGTAAGCTAAAATTTTCTTTTTTTCATATTTAAGGAAAAAAAAATGTTAAACGGTCATATTCCAAAACTAAATATTACTGCTGTTAAGTGAATAGACGGATGAAACCAGAGGTGGAGGTGATTTGTCCATATTTTGAAGCACTAGCCTAAGTTTTTTCCTTGGTTGTGAAGGTTAAGTGTGCAAAATTTGGTAAACATCAGTGAAAACATGTAGATTTGTATAGAGAACATAAATACATATTTCGACTTCTATAAATTAAATATACATTCCTTTTTTCCTTAGTGCAACAGCAGGGCTTACAACTTGCTGTTATTTTCCCTGACTCTACAAGCATAGCTAATGGATTTTGCTAGCGCCGAGAAGTGTAGATCACTGAGTTCATGAAAGACTATCCAAGAGTGCATTACACTCATAATGAATGATGATGGAGGAGAATAATGGGTTGTCATATTGTCATAGGGGAAAAAAATTCCACATTGTCTGGACTATGGGTTTGCCCAACACATCTAAATTCAGGGTGAATCAGCTGGGATTTGAAGCCTGGCTTACCTGACTTAAAAACTCAGAGCACTAGTACTGAGCAATTACGGTGTTTATGTTGATAATAATATGACTATGAAGTACTCATAAAATATTCAGAACTCTCTCTCAATATTTTAGGTATGATATAACTTAATAGCAGTTTAAGAGCTAATTACTTAACATACTGTAACTTCCTTTTCAAGGAAAACAGTTTAGCTTCCAAAGTTCATAGAATCTAGATAAAGATTAATTTTTTGGTCCTACAGAATGTCTGTTACGGTAACAATTAATATTAGAGGAGAAAAATTCGCTTCGGTGTTAAAATACTTCAATTTTAGCATTTATAGGTACATATCCTACACTCCAAATATCACGAACTTAAAAAAAAAAAAAAAGGGACTCTTCTTTCAGACACATCCCCACCACTTATTCCAATTCATAAACACATAGCGAAGGAGAATGAGAATCTTACCTTGTCTGGCGTCCTATTCCACACAATAACAGAGTGGCCAGAGTTGAGGAGGTTCTTCACAATTCCTGATCCCATTATGCCAAGGCCAAGGAAACCAAATTTGAGAGCTGAGGGAAGTATGTTTTTTTGTTTTAGTGTTTGTGAAACACTTTCTACATCCAACGGAGGAGTGATCTGAAAAGTAACATTGTCTTGTTATCCCTATATACAAATAAAATAAGCACATTAATTCACTGTAACAAAATGTTCAAATATGAAATCCTTGTGGATAGAACAAGTGAACATTTACCCATAGTTACTGTTTGTGCCTTTGTATTCAGGAGTTCTCTTCCACATTAAATAATGTATCTGAAAATATATGTTATGTTAATTGGACATATACATTCACGTGCACTATCATTCACTTTTATTACAACTCTTCCTTTTCTCATTTAACAATAAGAATAATTCAATATTGTCTCTGTGCCTTATGCAGTCATCTACAAATGCAATGTAAGTGCAATAAATGTACTTTGTGAATGAATTAATGATATTAAAGATTATCTAAAAATTACTGATATACAAAATTCTGCATAGCATTTCGTTCTTTAATTTTGGTCTGGAACTTCGAGTAAACTTGTGCATACAGTGCTTTAATATATTGGGCATATTTTTTAGAGCTGCATTTATTTTAATTTATTTCAAGGAACACTCTTTCAATTCATGCTTTTTAACTGTCTGGAAGGAAGTTCGAATTTGCTAGATTTCAACACTGAATGTTTCTCGACAGTAGGCAATTTTGGAAACATAGTTTGCTAAATACAGTATTGTTCAGCATTTTTTTATGAAAAGAAATGGAAAAAAAAAATTGTTGTAATTGTTGTTTATTATTATTATTATCATCATCATCATCATCATCATCATCATCATCATCATCATCATAATCATTATTATAGCACAACATATTTAATATGAAAATGAACTGAGAAGCATAGCCTAAAATGTTAGGGTCACACAACACAGTATACAGGATGATTCACGAGGATTTACCGTCTTTTATGGAGCTTATTTCTGAAGACATTTTGAGCAAAAAATGTCATATAAACATAGTTCCTATTCTCAATATTTTCAGAGTTACACTAATTTAAAATTGTTTTTAAAACACGTTTTTTTCTTTAGTTTGAAGGTAAACAATAATACAAAAGGAGAATGAACCATTCAGAAGTATCATTTCTTTAATTGGCAAGTATTATGAAAGAGTGATGGAGCGGAGAAAAATTCTCTCCGGCGCCGGGATTTGAACCCGGGTTTTCAGCTCTACGTGCTGATGCTTTATCCACTAAGCCACGCCGGATACAATCCCAATGCCGTTTAGAATCGTCTCAGATTAAGCTCCATCTCTGGGGTTCCCTCTGGTGGCCGCCCTCTGCACTACGTCATAGATGTCTATGAACGCAGGACCGAAGTCCATACATGTGTTGAGGTGCACTCAGATGAGTGACTGATTGGCCGGGATCCGACGGTATGGGCGCCGTCTTAAATCACAAAGTGATTTATTACGCATATCATATATATATATATATATATATATATATATATATATTGATGTACCGAAGTACATATGATATTTCCATGCAGATATTCTGCGTCATCACATGATGAAAGAGTGATGGAGAGGAGAAAAATTCTCTCCGGCGCCGGGATTTGAACCCGGGTTTTCAGCTCTACGTGCTGATGCTTTATCCACTAAGCCACGCCGGATACAATCCGTCGGATCCCGGCCAATCAGTCACTCATCTGAGTGCACCTCAACACATGTATGGACTTCGGTCCTGCGTTCATAGACATCTATGACGTAGTGCAGAGGGTGGCCACCAGAGGGAACCCCAGAGATGGAGCTTAATCTGAGACGATTCTAAACGGCGTCGGGATTGTATCCGGCGTGGCTTAGTGGATAAAGCATCAGCACGTAGAGCTGAAAACCCGGGTTCAAATCCCGGCGCCGGAGAGAATTTTTCTCCGCTCCATCACTCTTTCATCATGTGATGACGCAGAATATCTGCATGGAAATATCATATGTACTTCGGTACATCAATATATATATATATATATATATATATATATATATATATGATATGCGTAATAAATCACTTTGTGATTTAAGACGGCGCCCATACCGTCGGATCCCGGCCAATCAGTCACTCATCTGAGTGCACCTCAACACATGTATGGACTTCGGTCCTGCGTTCATAGACATCTATGACGTAGTGCAGAGGGTGGCCACCAGAGGGAACCCCAGAGATGGAGCTTAATCTGAGACGATTCTAAACGGCGTCGGGATTGTATCCGGCGTGGCTTAGTGGATAAAGCATCAGCACGTAGAGCTGAAAACCCGGGTTCAAATCCCGGCGCCGGAGAGAATTTTTCTCCGCTCCATCACTCTTTCATCATGTGATGACGCAGAATATCTGCATGGAAATATCATATGTACTTCGGTACATCAATATATATATAAGTATTATGAAGCCAAAAATGTGCTGTGAACTCCTTAGTTGCTTAGTACAAACATCTTTTTTCTATTTTTAACTAGAAAATTACTTGATGAACTAGTGGACTTACTCGTGTTAACACGAGTAAGTCCACTAGTTCATCAATTAATTATATTCAAGTGTTAAAAGTGGTGTACGCAAGATTCAAAATGGATCAGAAAATTACATTATTCTCACGCATTTATCATAACAATTATTACAAATCACACCACTTCCACCGACTTCATTATTTGCAGTTCAATTTTGCATCCTAATTTAGTCTTGGAAAATTTAAAACACATTTTTAAAAATGTAGCTGTGAGTACACTTGGCCACACGCTTGTGAACGGCACTCATCGCTGTACGTAACTGCATACGGCTATCTTAGATTTCTGTAGCGTTCACACTGGCTGCTGACTGCATGCTGACCAAGTGCATTCCAATAACGAAACGTAACTCTGTAAATATTGCGAATAGGACCCATGTTTATATGACTTTTTGCTCAGAATGTCTTCAGAAATAAGCTCCGTAAAGAACGGTAAATCCTCGTGAATCACCCTGTATATATTGCATACACTGAAAAGGAACAAAATCAATAAATATTTCAATGATTAATCAAGTGTTAAAGGAGTATATCCAACAATGAAAAATACTTCAAGCATTTTTAACAATAATGTAAAATAGGATACCAATATTTAAACCAATGAACTCGTATTTAAATTCCCTTCACTCAGACTGCACTCACATTTAATATCCAGTTTGCAGATTAGTTTGCAGTGTGATATAAAAACATTGATAGAAAAAATAACTACGCAAGATTTTTTATGCAAAATTTATCAGAAGTTACGCCGAAAGTATGTGCTAACTGATTAAGATGTCTTACTAAGATATTTTGGTATGGTAAATCTCGCGCGACCACAGCTCGTCAAATGATGTGATTAGTTTAAGTCAGTTAACACTTCTGCAGTATCAGTAGTGTTGAAAATACATATTCATACAATTTCGAGAAAACTTTTTGTATGATCACCGTTTTCTGTAGATTTCATATTTAATGTCTATTTTATATTTTTTTCATATTTTGTCGTGAAACGTCTATGTCGACCTACAAACTGGGCTAATGTGTAACATTTTTGTGTACGATTAATTTCTTAAGTTGATCATAGAGGCATTACCGTTGCTTTTGTTACTGCATCAACATTAGAGGACAGTTTTCAGATGAAATGTGTATGAAAGAAATTGATGATGTCATATGATAATAAGATAAAAGTACACTGTACAAGTGCAAGCTGCATGGCTCCCATGGGAAACTGGGTACTCGAAATTAAAACAAAAACAAAAATGAAATAATCCAATGTAATAATATATGTCAAAGTTGAAAATGGAATTTTCCAAAATGAGTGAAAAAGAACATGTGAGGGAGTGTAGACAATTGATGAAGGAACAATAATTTCACAAGACGAAGTAGTCATTTTACTTGGTTATTTAACGACGCTGTATCAACTACGAAGTTATTTAGCGGCGATGGGATTGGTAATAGCGAGATGAGGCCGAAGATTCGCCATAGATTACCTAACATTTACCTTACAGTTGGGGAAAACCTCGGAAAAACCCAACTAGCTAATCAGCACAAGCGGGAATCGAACCCGCGCCCAAACGCGCAACTCCGGATCGGTAGGCAAGCACCTTTGTTGACTGAGCTACGCCGTTGGCTATGTTGCTATTAACGCATCCTTGTGAATGTGATCACTGATCATTATTAAAGACAATGTTATGAAGAGCCTTTTAGCTATTTTAATAAACATTTTATTAACAATAAGTTTGCTTATATTTGGAATATGTGTGACAGGCCGTAATATAAAAAAGAGCCAAGACCTGTGAACTTAATTATATACCACAAATAAAGAATCACTAAGGACAAGATTTTTCTTAAAATAAACTTTTACATGAGCCATCCTATATTAATACATGATTTACATTCCCAATTCTACCAACACTTCCAAAAACGGTGAAAAACTTTTATATCACATTAAATGGGCATTACTTGGAATAAACTGTCGTACTTAGTTTTATATCATCCATGTGTAATACAGAAATACTCATCTCAAAACCATCATCATCCACTTACCGGTCTGCTGATATTTGCTGGTCGGTCCAAGAGATTACAGGCAGCTCCTTTCCTAGGACTTGCAAGTCCTGTGTCATTTGTAGAAAGAAGTGGCGAAACATCGTTCACTATCTGATGTTCTCCATCGTCCAGAGAATTGCTACGTATTTTCTTTGCAGGAGGCATTGTGATCCCACTGCCCTCTGTCACTGTGCGTTTCACTATTTTGCTGCCACCATGTTCCTACACATAATAATCGAACCTTAACTTTAATTGTTTGAAAGGTTTTAAAGTTATAATCATATGCTCACTATCCGCACAAAAACATTTTTACACATACAAAATATTTAAATGAAAAACAAAATATAAAAAGTCTGAAAAAACAATGCTGACATAAATTCCAGAAGTTTCCTCTTAATATACTGCTAAAAAAATAGTGAAACAGATTTTGGTTGCCTTGTACAGACCCAGAAACAAAATTTGGGCCATCTGAATTTTCCAAGTCCCAGTTATAACATACAGCACATGCTCAGTGCTCAAATTTTGTTTTTGGGTCTGTACATTCTTAATATAAGATATGAAGGAGAGAGAATATGACAGTCCAAAGCCATACTTTTAATAAAAACATTTTTTTTTTGTGTGTCAATTCATTTCTTGCACATACAGGGTTGCCAATCATCCGAAATTTTTCTGGACTATCAGGATATCAGTCCTCTATGCAGGAAAAAAATTAAATTGTTTTCAGGATGCTTAATGTCAAGAATTTTGTTCATTGCAATATTATATTTCGATATTTCAAAAGAGATCTGACGTAGTTTGCAATGGCTACCAAAGGCATTTTATAATTATACGATATACTTTTCGATGTATACAAGCAAAGAGTTTGTTAGATAGAACACAGAAGCGAATTCATGGTGCTCATTGGCGACATGGCTTGGTAGTAGCTTGGTAGTAAATCACCATTTGAATAACTTGAGTGATTCTGATGTGCATCTCTTTAAGAAGGAAGCACTGAATGTGTATCAGAGGGCCATTGACTATTTGCAAAAATGGTTTGATTATTATTCTTCACTTTAAAAATGGCGATGCATTGTACCAAGAGTACTGCCTATTGAAAGTTCAAGTTTTAAGAGCTGTTGTTCTCAATGAACAGTGATGCACCTATCGTCAGGTTGCCAAAGACCTCCACTTCATTTCTCTGTGTTAGTCATATACAGAAGAGAGCCAGAAGACTTCTACATACCCTTTGTTTGAAGATTCAACACAAGGCAGCACGATTTTGATTCTACCTGAATAGTTTGGCTATGTTGAAGACATTTTGGAACAACAAATTGTGCCTACAGTGATATATGGGTGCAGAATTTTTTTATGAACGACAATGCTACAGCCCATGTTGCCACCTTCACCAGGTACTTCCTCAATGAGCATTCAATTCAGGTAATGGATTAACCAGCAATTAGCCCAGATTTAAATCCAACTGAACATTTATGGGATATATTTAAAATAAGTATCCATAAGCCCCATTGAGTCTAAGAACTTGTAGAGGCAATGAATGAAGAATGGATAAATATATCTCAACAGGACATTCACAGGCTTGTGAGAAGCATGCCTTGTGGATGCTAAAGTATGATCCATGCTCATGGCAGCTATACAAGGTACTCGACTCCATATAGAGACCATGAATATCACTATTATTAGGATGAAGGAAGGGATTTCTTACTTCGCTGTATGCAGTGTCAAGGCTCACTTGTTTGTTTCCCCCCTTCCTTTTTTGTTTGATTTTTTTTTAATGAGCATATGGGCAAGAACTGTTTTTTTTTTTTTTTATGAAACAGGGAGTTTGAAGGATAACATTGTGCACTTTCTTGTTTAAACACAGTATACAATTATGGACACACAGAGTGACTGTTTGGGACCCCAGGATCAGACTGAGGAATGCCAGCAGGCAGAGAACGCACTGGGCAGACGAATTCAAGAGGACCTTCAGCAGTAGGTGGATCAAGATAGCGAAAGAGAGAATCACCTGGAACCAACTAGTGCAAACAGCTATAAGGACACTGAATTAGGCTGATCTTTCCCCGATTGGTTAACCAGGACTGCAGAAACTAGCTCCCTTTCAAATGAAAAAAAGCCCTTGGCCAATAGGGATGTACACAGGCTAATTATAATTGCAAATTTAACAGTCACTTTGTAACTCATCAACACCTACAGCTCTAAAAAGTTATTGTCGTACGATATTTTCATAATTCTCCTCAAAATATGTGATTGGTTCTCAGTCAATAAATTAGTATTAAATTGTAACAAAGCTAACATAATCCAATTTAAATCCTGACAAATTCAACTTCACAAATTTCAAGCCCAATAATTAACAGGTTCCTAATATAAACCACAACAACCAAATTTCTTGGCTTACAGGCCAACACTGCTACCTGTTACAATCAATTTCACTAACCCTCAAGCTAGGCACATTCCCAAACCCACACTGGCTGACTACACTAAGGTTCGCTGCATACCCAGGTTTCGAGCAGGCAACCCACCCACCTTGTCCCTAGGCCAGTCCCCTCCGTGTATTGTCAGCCGATGATCAGGGAATGCTGTGGAATGATGTAGATGCTAATATGGGGGAAAAGGGAGAAGCCCGAGAAAAATCTCACGTGCGACCTTGTCCGCTACAAGTGTCATTATAGATTTTACAATGAAAAAACCCAAACCTGACTGGAACTCGAACCTGGGCTGCATGTGTGACAGGCTAGAGGTCTGACTACTCAGCCAACAAAGGGGTACGAATACCATGGGATGTAAACAAATACAATACAATACGACTTAAAAGTTTTCACAGTAAAATTATCAACTGTGAGGATGTATTTTAGTTTTGACAGAGAAATGGACAGTCCTAAACTATTTGAAAACAACAGTCCTAAACTATTTGAAAACAAAGATTCTAAAGACTATAATTAAAAAGTACGCTACTTGAATAAAGGGTACAAGAAATCGTGAATTCTCGATTTAAAAATAAATGTTACATAATTCACTTCTTTTATCATCATCCTAATAATTAATATCTTACTTCAGTGGTTCACACACATAAATGAGTAAACAATCAAACGTAATTATTTAACAATAAGAGGCTCTCCAGCTCTCCCTTATCTGATTCTGGATGGAGGGGATAGAACTTGACTAAATTCATAACGAGAATAAATCTGTATATTGTGACAACGACGTGAGATTCGAACTCACGACCAGCGTCCCGCGAGAGAGAGCATATCGCGCGGGCTTCATGAAGCATGGTGGACGGCGCGCGGCGGAGAGGGGAAAGGCCCACGCGACGAGGGGAGAGTGCACGCGCAACTGCTGCATGCGGAGTAAGGGGGAATGGACCTTCCCGACCCTTCCAGAAGTGCGTCGAAGTGAAGATATCCAGATAATTCTCTACACACCTGTAGAAATTTCTCGCAACTATGATTTTGCTACAAAAGAAGAAGCGCCAGCGAACTCGAGCAGTTTTTCAGTTATTCAGTCAGTGAGTAAACCAGAGCAAGCAAGCCAGTCAAGCAAACCGGGGTTCGACTCGAGTGTGCGTCCGCATCTGCGTCAGCATCCGAAGGCCTGAGTTCGAGTGCAGTGGACCGCAGTTGGATGGACCTGAGTTCGAGTGCAGTGGACCGCAGTTGGAGGGACCCGAGTTCAAGTACAGTGAACTGTCTCTGAAGGTCTGTGGTTCGAGATACTGTGAACTCGAGTGACTGAGATAGAAGAACTGTGAACTGAGAACTGATAGTTCTGATTTGTAAATAGTGCTTTGTAAATATTAGTTAAGATTAACAGTTCATTGTTGTTCGTACTAGTCCAAGTAAATTGTCATTGTCGTCGGTGGAGTTTTATAACGAATATTGTGTTGAGTGAAAATCCAATTGTTGACGAGAGCGTTTAAGGCGAATTGTAGAAAGGAATTATTGTTGGAAGAATAAAACCCTGTTGTGAGTTAAATAAATTTACATTGGTGTCAGAATCGGGACATTATCGACAATGGAGAACCTACAGCTGATCCTGCAAGCCATCGCGGAATTGAAAAGCGATATAAGTGGAGTGAAGAACGACATAAGTGAAGTGAAAACGGAGATGAAAAGTGACATAAGTGAAGTGAAAGGCGACATAAGCGGAGTGAAAGGCGACATAAGCGGAGTGAAAGATCACGTCACTACACAAATCGAAGGTGTTTCGGCCCACGTAGATGGAACTGTCGCCATTGTGAGAGACGAACTTAAGGCCGATCTGGATAAACTAAACCAGAATTTTACAACTATAAACGAGACAGTAGCCGAGTTGAGACAGGATGTAGACCATTTCGACGGAAAAATCCGCGATCTCGAGCGTCGTCAAGAGCAGACGAGTGACGTGATGGACCGACATGCTGAAGAAAACAAGCACATACTCACGTTGATGGACCGACATGCTGAAGAAAACAAGCACATTCTCGCGTTGGTGGATCGCCAGGCTAGAGAACATAAACAGATAGTTGCCGAGGAGGTTCGACGTGCCATGCAAGAAGCGGCCACAGAGTTGAGGACTCCATATAGTGGCCCTGCAGAACCATCGCCTTCAGCCAGACATCACAACGTCAAGACGCCGAAGTTCGACGGTACGACGTCTTGGGCGATATTCCGTCGCCAGTTCGAGGCCACCGCAGCACATAATGGGTGGACCCCAGCGGAGAAGACTACTCAGCTGCTGACCGCGCTTCAAGGACAGGCGTCGGAGATTCTTCACAGCGTTCCAGAAGATGGGACAGCCGCTGAGATAATGGCGGCCCTGGAGGGACGTTATGGTGACCATCAACTTGCTGCAGCATTTAGGACCCAACTAAAAACGAGGGTCCAACAGTCAGGCGAGTCCCTACAAGAATTCGCGATGGCGGTGGAACAACTGGCCCATAAGGCCCTCAGGGGCCTACCTAATGATTTCATCGCTGGAGAGGCGGCCTACACCTTCGGCAGCGGAGTTCGAGACCCGGAAATAAGACAACAGCTACTCTTAGCAGAGCATCGCACCATCAACGCAGCTTTGGCGGCGGACCTCAGGATGGAGGCAGCCAAGTTGACTGCGAACGTCTCGGCATCGCACCGGATTAGGAGCGTCGCGGCGGCCGACGTCGAGGAGCGTCAACCGAAATCACCCGAGCGACGAAGACGAGGAGTGCCTACCTGCTGGTCCTGCGGCGAGCCTGGACACCTGAGGAGGGACTGTGACCGATCTGGTCACAAACAGGAAAACTAAAAGGGGCCGATGCGATGAGGGGCACGTCGGCGCCGTCATCACCATCCCCTCGGCTGATCTTGAAGACGGTTAACAGAAGATGCGACGATGGGCTGATTGCTGACGGATGGATAAGAGGCCGCCCATGCAGAGTACTGGTAGACACCGGGGCGTCGCTCACTATCGCCAGACCGGAAGTCGTGCGTGGACTACCTGGGAGGACGCCGCTGCGCCGGTATGTGCTACGTACTGCCTCAGGCGAGAACCTGCCCATCCAAAAGGAGGTTTTCCTGGATCTGACATTGGGAAAGAGGAGACTGGAGATGTGGGTGTTCGTCGCCAACATCACTGAAGACGTCATCCTGGGACTCGACGCCATGCGGATTTTCGATGCAACGGTGGACGTCCGGCGCCGTATCCTGCGTTTTGGTCAGGATGAAGTGTTCCTGAGAGACGTCGAAGACCAACCCATGGCCAGCAGACTCACCTTGGAGAATCAAGTGACAATCCCAGCAGGCTGCGAGATGGTGGTGACGGCAAGACTGGATGGACAACCTAAGAGAAACCTGCTCCTCGATTGGCAAACAACTCCGATAGATGGGGTTTATGTGGCCAGATCCCTACTCCCGAATCAGAAGGTGGTACCGGTGAGGGTCCTGAATGTCACCAATCGGGACAAGGAGGTGCCTAGTGGAACTGTACTAGGTAACGTCGAGCCGGTAGTGTCTGTGACGTCGCTGGCAGAAAACGAGGAGTGTCACCGACCACGTCCAGATCTAGACCCATCACTGAAAGAGCTGGCTCGAGAATTGCCGGCGAATTTAAGCAAAAGAGAAAGAAGACAAGTCCACGATCTACTGACTGAATTTCAGGACGTGTTCAGTCTGTCTGAAAATGACTACGGGAGAACGGAGAAAGTTCAGCACCGCATCGACACCGGAAATGCTCGCCCAATCAGACAACCTCCTCGACGCGTCCCTCTAGCTAAACAGAGGGAGATTGACAGCCAATTGGAGGGCATGAAAGCAAGAGGGGTCATCGAGGAATCAGACAGCCCTTGGTCATCACCTGTGGTGCTGGTGAAGAAGAAGAATGGGGACCTGCGTTTCTGCGTGGACTACAGAAGACTGAATGACGTCACCAGGAAAGACTGCTTTCCCCTTCCACGAATTGACGACACCTTGGACACTCTGGCCGGAGCAGAGTGGTTCTCGACGTTGGACCTCAAGTCAGGATACTGGCAGATGGCGCTACATCCTGAGGACAAGGAGAAAATGGCATTCTCTACAGGCCAGGGACTATGGCAGTTCACCGTTATGCCGTTCGGCCTCTGCAACGCCCCGGCTACATTCCAGAGACTAATGGAGTCCGTAATGAGAGGCCTGACATACGACACGTTTGCTGTACCTTGATGACGTCATCGTGGTGGGCAAGACTTTCAGCGAACAGCTGTTGAACCTGAGGAAAGTGTTCGAGAGACTGCAACAAGCCATGCTGAAGTTGAACCCGAAGAAATGTCATCTGTTCCAGAAGAAGGTCAGCTACTTGGGGCACGTAGTAGGGACGAACGGAGTGGCCACGGACCCGGAGAAGCTGCAAGCCGTCAGAGGATGGCCGAGACCGAGGGACTAACAGGAGTTGCGCCGCTGTCTCGGCCTCTGCACTTATTACAGAAGGTTCGTAGCTGGGTACGCCAACATCGCTAAGCCTCTAACCCAGCTGACCGAGGAGAAACGACAATTTCAGTGGACGGACGAGGCGGAGTCATCCTTCCAGTCACTGAAAGAGGCGCTCTGCACTGCTCCTGTACTGGGATATCCCATCCCTGCAAGGAAGTTCACGCTCGACACGGACGCTAGCAACGTAGGCATCGGCGGAGTACTCTCTCAGGAACAGGACGGGCAAGAGAGGGTGATTGCCTACTTCAGCCGAACATTGTCCAAGGCTGAGAGAAACTACTGCGTGACCCGTAGAGAACTTCTTGCCATTGTGGAAGCCCTGAAGCATTTCCACAAATATTTGTATGGCCAGGAGTTCCATCTGAGGACAGACCATTCTGCACTCACCTGGCTATTGGGCTTCAAGAATCTGGAGGGGCAGACCGCCCGTTGGGTTCAACGACTGCAGGAGTACAACTTCACCTCCGAACACCGACAAGGGAAGAAACATTCCAACGCTGATGACTTATCACGACGCCCGTGCCCGGATGACTGTAAACACTGCCTGAAAGTAGAAGAGCGGGATGGTGCCCACGCAGTCCGAGCAATTGCCGCCCAGCCGAGCCCAGGATGGGATAACGCCGCCATAAGGAGGGAGCAGCTGGAGGACCCAAACATTGGACAGCTACTACGTGATGTGGAGTCCGGCCAGAGACCAGTATGGGCCGATATCGCCAACCGTAGCACCACTTACAAGAGCTACTGGGCCCAGTGGGAATCCTTCACTGTCAAGGACGGTATCCTGAAGAGGATTTCGGAGTCGGCCGATGGAAGGACCCACATAGAACAACTTGTCCGGCCCAGGAGCAAGGTGAAGGAAGTGCTGGAGGAGACTCATGCTGGAGTAACTGGAGGCCACCTGGGAGCCAACAGGACGCTGGACAAGTTAAGGCAGAGGTTCTATTGGTTGCATCAGAGAACCGACACGGAACAATGGTGCCGAAGATGAGACACCTGTGCAGCCAGTCGCGGACCAAGGACCCGCAGCAGGGGAGCCATGCAGCAGTACAACGTGGGAGCTCCTTTTGAGAGGATCGCCATCGACGTTGCTGGACCGTTCCCGGTCACGGATCGCGGGAACCGCTACCTGCTAGTCGCCATGGATTACTTCACAAAATGGCCAGAGGTGTACGCGATTCCCAACCAAGAGGCTTCGACGGTGGCCGACGCGCTGCTTGACAACTTCATCTGCCGATTCGGGGTGCCCCGGGAATTGCATAGCGATCAGGGGCGCAACTTCGAATCCAACCTGATGGGAGAATTGCTCGAGCGTCTGGGGGTGCATAAAACCAGGACCACTCCCCTCCACCCACAGTCCGACGGCATGGTGGAACGATACATCAAAACCGTGGAGGAGCACCTGCGGAAGGTGGTGTCCAACCATCAACGAGACTGGGATGCCAGAGTCCCACTGTTCCTCTTGGCCTACAGAGCTTCGGTCCACGATACAACAGGGATGACACCGGCAAACATGGTCTTCGGGAGAGAGCTGCGCCTGCCCTGTGATCTGCTGTTTGGCACGCCACCCAGCGCCGACCAGCCAGCGACTGACTATGTGGCAGAACTCACCGAGAAGTTGGAGTTCACCAACTGGCCAGAGAACACCTCAAGATGGCCAGCGACAGGATGAAAGTGCGCTACGACAGATTAGCCAACTCTGCAGGATTCCAGGAGGGCGACCTGGTGTGGCTGTATCGACCTACCAGGACCAAAGAAAAATCACCAAAGCTGCAGCGTGCCTGGGATGGACCATACCGCGTGGTGACCCGGATCAACGACGTGGTGTACCGCATCCAGCGACAACCTCGAGGGAAGATGATGATGGTGCATCTGGACCGATTAGCAGCCTACCAAGGGACTGCCCGGGACGAGCAGTCCTAAGGAGGGAGCAATGTGACAGCGACGTGAGATTCGAACTAACGACCAGCGTCTCGCGAGAGAGCATATCGCGCGGGCTTCATGAAGCATGGGGGACGGCGCGCGGCGGAGAGGGGAAAGGCCCACGCGACGAGGGGAGAGTGCACGCGCAACTGCTGCATGCGGAGTAAGGGGGAATGGACCTTCCCGACCCTTCCAGAAGTGCGTCGAAGTGGAGATATCCAGATAATTCTCTACACACCTGTAGAAATTTCTCGCAACTATGATTTTGCTATAAAAGAAGAAGCGCCAGCGAACTCGAGCAGTTTTTCAGTTATTCAGTCAGTGAGTAAACCAGAGCAAGCAAGCCAGTCAAGCAAACCGGGGTTCGACTCGAGTGTGCGTCCGCATCTGCGTCAGCATCCGAAGGCCTGAGTTCGAGTGCAGTAGACCGCAGTTGGAGGGACCTGAGTTCGAGTGCAGTGGCCCGCAGTTGGAGGGACCCGAGTTCAAGTACAGTGAACTGTCTCTGAAGGTCTGTGGTTCGAGATACTGTGAACTCGAGTGACTGAGATAGAAGAACTGTGAACTGAGAACTGATAGTTCTGATTTGTAAATAGTGCTTTGTAAATATTAGTTAAGATTAACAGTTCATTGTTGTTCGTACTAGTCCAAGTAAATTGTCATTGTCGTCGGTGGAGTTTTATAACGAATACTGTGTTGAGTGAAAATCCAATTGTTGACGAGAGCGTTTAAGACGAATTGTAGAAAGGAATTATTGTTGGAAGAATAAAACCCTGTTGTGAGTTAAATAAATTTACAATATAATAAAAGTTAATTTATTTTGTGACAGCACTTTTCTGCTGATATTAACTTCAATGTCTCATTTGAGTAGCTCAGTGCCAGAGTTGTCTTAGACACAATTACACTCAAAAAAGTTATTGAAATTTAAACTAAGATCTCGGTTTTTAGAACTATATGCTCTCAATTGGAAATTATTTCTCATTTACTCTAATCTAATATTTATCCAGTACATCTGCTTTGGCACACATATAAATGATAATTTAGTCATTTTATGCAGAAATCTGCGACTAAAAAATTTGTGGTTTAGGCAACTCTGGCACTGAGCCACTCATTTGTGAATTGTGAATTTATTCTAAGTATGAAAAAATAGCAAGAAAATAGTCTGTTGAATCTTGAAATGATCATCATTGTGTGTTTGGTTTCACATCAAAACCCATTAAGTTTTTGCAATAAATATATATAATTTGTAAATTCCAGGATAAAATGACTAGTAGTTATTGAATATGAACAAAATCCGAGAACAGTTTACGAGAGGAAGTAGTATACATAGGAGATGGGAGAGACAAAACATTTTTTCACAGTATCAGGAATGTTGAAAACGTGTTTGCAAAAATCTCTAAATCTATTTATTACACGATCACAACACTTTAAAATCTATATACTTCATATGAGAACGTAAAAACAGATTAGCTTTCTATGACAGAAACATATAGCTGTAATATTTCGAAATTCATTTCATGCTTGTTCCGTCATTATTTAGACTAGAGGCACAAATTAAGATATTATATATATATATATATATATATATATATATATATATAGGTTTAGTAGGTACGTTTCGGCGTTTTTTTTTTATTTATTCGACTACATTAGTTTAGCACTCAACTGAGATAGTGTTAATTCCTCTACTGTAAATCCGAGATAATTGCCTTTTTGCAACATGCTTTATAACCATAAGGAAAACGATCTTAAGATCTTGCTTCAGTGGTTCACATATGGTTGTCTGGTTAAACAAACGGATAAACTAGCGTTATAAAAGCATAATGTACAGAGTGAGTGGAAAGAAACTGCCACATCAAGATTTTGTCCACCACAAGCTTCACAAAATTTACATTTAACACAGGAGACTTAGAATGGTAAGCAACCCATAAGCAAACATTCTGATGGGGGCAGATAAAAAAGTTAATTATTTTTCTTCCACCATGTTAATAATGTCAAAAAAAGTGCTTATACAAATTTTGGCCACTCAATCGCAATTAGGAGGCCATCCAGAAAGTGATCTTCTTATAGAAAAAAAGGACAATTGCATGAAAATATTTATTGAAACAGATACAGCAATTGTTGCGCTATTTATCAACATATCCACCACTGGAACTGAGACATTTGTCATGCCATGGGATCAATTTTTGTATCATAGAAGTCAGCCGCCTGAGATCAGAACCAGTGTTTGACTACATCTGCACCTCTCTCTGTTGATCCTATGTTATGAGAAATGTATCAATTCCGGTGAAAAATATGTTGCAAAATAGCTCAACAATTGCTGTGTCTGTTCCAATAAGTTTGTCAAAAAAATTGTGTTTTTTTTTTTCTGTTAAAGGCTCCTGGTGAACTTATTTTTATGGCCCTTGTAACTGCACTCGAGCGGACAAAATTTGTATAAGCATTTCTTTTGACATTATTAACATGGTGGAAGAAAAAATTTAACTTTTTTTATCTGCCCCCATAAGAACGTTTGCTTGTCAGCTCTCTGCATATGTGTGTGTGAGTGTGCCTGCCTGTTCCTGACCATTTTTCCGAAACCATTATTGCTGTTGTTGTTTAGTCAACTGTTCGAAGACAGGTCTGAACCTCACAAGTGATACCAAAAAGGCACCACTCATGAAGCAACTAGGCCAGGAGATAATGGGGTAGAGTGGCCAGTTTCTTTTCTCCTTCATTGCATACATTGTTGCCTAGCTACATACTACAGTAATCACACTTCAGATGCATACAAACAATAATTGTTCTTCCTCTGACACATATTGTCAGGTGAGATGTACTGCCTGATAATACGAGCAGATGTACATATCAGGCAGAACTTCGATCAGAGAAACTGTGTCGCAGCTAAAACGCAACTCTTCAGTGACCATTCTTTGTCAATAAAATGGGTAGTAATGGTGAGGAAACTTCTATTTTTGTATGGATCAGTCCATAAGTCTGCAGTACAGGCCCAACCACAATTTTCAGCCATATAAATGATTTTGGGCATCACCTTTTCTCTAATTTCATCTGCTCGTGCTTGAGTGTTTCTGGAGATAGTTGTAGGATGAGGAAGAACATCAGTAACATTTACACGTCCGTAATCTGCACCTATATTAATAAGTTCCTGAGAATAGTTTTGAAATCCTGTACCTGAAACAATCTTAACTGGGCAAAAATCACTCGTGCACATTTCGACACACTTCTATGTAAACTTCTATGTAACACTCTTGTTTTATATAAAGTGGTACATAATCAGATCTTCTTCTTTCTGGACGAAATTTACACACATGTGTCTTCAGATGAGTTGTAACAGAAGAGAATGACAACAAACTTGAACAATGTTTACATGAAACGTAACCCACCTTTTTATCATTCTGAGAAGTCACAAGTAAAAATTTGTCCCACACATCACTCTTCATACCTTCTTTAGCACTTGTATTCCTTGTTGAGTAGTTTCAATTTCACCACACCTTTTAGCTCATGCTCCATTTTTGACAGTGCACTATTTGCCAGTAACAAGAATGAATGCCTAACACTTGGCTTATACCGTTCAAGGATTTATCGCTCATGAGAATTTTACCCATCATGCATGTGTGCTACTTATCAGATTATGCTATGAACTACTTGGAGCTCGAGCTAAAACATCCGATGCAGACCTCTGATTTCACTCCACTTATTATCACCTAATTTTAAAACATTTCTTATTTTTCTGTAGCAACTGCTAATCATCACATATAATAGGGCAGAGAGAAAACACAGGAATTGGAACACTTTTCTAAATATCTCCTAATTTTTTACTGCCTTACTTGAAATCACATTCTCAGCTGGTTCTTTGCTTCAGCTCCCCTTCAGTTGCTGATTTGTCCCAGTATTCATAAAATCTCCCCTGCTCTCGTAACAGATTTCTTCCTAGTTGATTTAGCCATCTTTTCTTCTATTGTATAATGCAAAAGACACAACGGCAGTAGAGCAAAACAAACTCCTACACTGCAAGGCACTCTAAACATGTACTGCTGGCCAGACAAATATCATCACTGAGTCACCTTCTCAAAACTACTTCCAACCCCACAACTCTTACAACAAGTAATAACACCACTCCCCGAAATCTTTTAAGCTATTAGGAGGTACAGTAAACAATAAATATTAAGTCAAAATGAAGTATAATAAAACCTAAATTTCATAATTTTTATTTAAATTATTTAAACTTTAAGTCAACTGCGCTCCAGTGAAAATTTATTCTATGCAAATAAGTTTTCATGAGGTTCAATACAATGCCATTTCGGAACTTTTTATCCCTATTCAAAATAAATATTCGAAAAACAAAAATTTCGATCCACCCTACTGTAGGTTTGACATCACTTTCACAATTGCACACTGTCTGCTTAGTGCTGCCCAAGATGCAAACATGATGACTCCTAATAAATGAGATACCTGACTTCAATTAAAAACTTTCGTGCTGAAGTGCATTGTACATTGTAATATTACTTTACTATTTGCAAAAATTTGTATTAAAAATTGATAGAAATGTATGAGTTGGTTATAATGAGATTCCGAGAGTGGTGCCGACCACACCGCCTCATTCTAGTGCTGAGGTCATGGAAAGCATGGGGCTCTACCTCCATGCCCCCCAAGTGCCTTCATGGCATGTTACGGGATACTTTTTTTTTATATATTGAGATTCCATCTATAAAATTTGTCAGTCTACCAACAGGACTATGAAAGGAAGAAATTCACGAGAAAATGCTTAATGGACAATCTCCCATGAATAAAAATAGTTGTTACAATTGATTGTAACAGCAAGTTATTGCCTACTTTCAAGAGAAATCCATTTCTATAAACAATGTAGGCTTCTTTGTATCTTAAATTAATGACAGAAATAAGCTGAAGTTGTGATAGGCCAAAGGGCAACAAATTGTGACTGGATAGTTCCTGCCAAAGGGCAACAAATTGTGACTGGATAGTTCCTCATCACTTCCGCAGTTGTATAATTAATTTCAAATATCTTGCCTCTTAGTTTCAACTGGTCTTCTCTATGGTATCTACCGTTTCATTTGTAAGCTGTTTGTGTCTTATGACTAGGGAACGGATTTTTAGATAAATATTTTTTTCTGTTTATAAATAAATGACTGCAACTATAGCTCACGCAAGAAACGATTACCAAAAAGCAATGGTAGCGTTGCTGTCTGTTTTGACGTGTGTATGTAGGCATGCCTAGGGGGTGAGAGGTGCGGGCCGATGGAAGTACTGTCTCTTCCAAGAAGATGAACAAATGAGGACATCGCTGTGGAAATAAAGAATGTAGCAAGAGAAAAATTCGAAGCTAATTAAACGCGCAACATATATGAATAATATCGTGCAATACAAGATACATATTCACATGCAATGGAACAAACTAAAGTCGTAATGTAACTATCACAATGCAAGACTGATTGTATCGATATTTCTCTTCTGACTATACTCTTGAGTATCATTCAAGCTATCTCGTGACCTTCCCTGTCGCTCTCTCTTCCTGCATTGTTTCATTCGCATTCCTTCTGTCGGTATTCCCTGCTTGCGAGATCTATAATATTAAAATTTCTAAACAATAAATCATGAGTTTATATATGAAAAACTATTCCACATAAAAACACGCATTTTTTGTACAATTGTTTTATGTAACTACATATTTTAAATAATTTCGCTATAAATACATAAATGTTATTTCCTCTCTTATAAACATTTTTTTAACTCTTAAAATTAAATTTTAAAAATTCATTTCAAATACATAAATTAAAATTAACACAATGTGAATGTATTTCGTGATGTACGACTGAGAGGGTCCTCTATCTATTGCACCACACTTGTGAGCATGACCTTAACTCCACATGGCTATAGACGTTATATTATATCTCTACCAGTAACTGACCATTGACTTTAAAGTGGTTTATCTTGATCTTGAGCATCAGAGTACTAAAAAGAAAAACAAAAGATACCGTACTGTCTTCATTCCAATGCTCTGGCCACTGCTTTCTGATTGTGTAGCTGAGCTTTTAGACATACTTTTTCTGACTGATTAGTACAACCTTTCACTATCTCTTTTCCCTCTCTACAAACTATGATGCTGCACAGAGACAAAGATAGAACACAACATCAGTATTTTACTGTGTGGGAACTGTGAATCCCTGCTCCTTCATGCACAACACATGTGAATTTTTTTCAGCCATTCATATTGTCTTGATTAGATGAGCAGTATTTACGGAAAGTGAGTGGTGATGCTGAAAGTAAAGTCAAGTGCTAGTTCTCATGCCCAAATATATTGCTGAGCTTAAAGGAATATTTACAAGTGACGTGAAAATTCTATATTGTCAAAAACGTAGGAAACATAATAATAGCAGATCAGTGATCTCAAGTCTCATGGCATTTAGCTGGCAATAAGCATATCTAGGCCACTTCAAGTATAACCTCTAGACCAGTGGTTCCCAAAGTGGAGTTCGTGGTAAAAGTTGAGGGGGTCGTGAGGTGATTTAAAAAATAAAAGAAAAAGTCTTATTAACATATAATGAATTCAGAAACATTAAAATAAACAACATTTACCATTACAGTAACAAAAAATAAGATTCAGTAGTTATAAAGTAAAAAATAATTAATGTGTTAAACGTGCCTGTTTTTCAGAAAGCTTCTCAAACCTTGACTAAGTATTTGAATTACACAGTGATGTCACCTACAAGTTCAAGGAGATTTCTCACTTTCGTTTTGATGGCTACCATAGACGAGAAACTTATTCCGTATAAATACGAGGTTACAAAAAAAAAATTAAGTTTAAGAGCTTCCTTTGTAAGCTCGAGGTATTCTTTTGATTCAAAATTGGCCTATGTTCTACGAAAAAAAGATATAGTTTCAACATTCCATCAGTAGGTACATATTTCAATGACTTTTTTCCTTAATTTCTTTAAAATTTTGAACACAGTTCTCCAAAAATGAATTCAGTATTCATCTGTAACTTGTAATTGTTTAGCGTTTCTTCCGGAAAATACTCAAAATGTTGTTTCAAACAGTTATTTGGTTGGCACTCAAAGATTTTGAGTAAAATTATAGTTATCTGCAATTTTATAGGGATTTGTATTTTTCGAATGGGGTCAAGAACCTGTACGATAGTTTCTGTTGTTGAATACAAGGAGTCCTTTCTCATGAAAAACCCTTCAAATTATCAATGAACAAAGGACTGAAAGTACTTTTAAATCTAGGAATAATTCGAAATTCTGGGTAAGAATGAAAAATGAATATCCAAATTTACATGAAATAACAATCAGAGTTCTTCTTTGTTTTCCACCACACATCTTTATAAAACTGCATTTTCTGCCATCGCTGTGCTTAAAACGAAACAACTTTGTGTCTCTGTATGACTCCACTTCAATTCATCCCAGAATTAACAATCTAGAGGATAGAAAACAGCAACAAAAGGTTCACTAACCTCACTAAAACTTAAAAAATTGTCAGGTTAATAAAAGATAAAAGAACTAAGGTTAACTTTTTCAATTACTCATAATTATTGCTTTGTTAAGTGTACTGTGTACATTACATACAAAAATAGTTGGTGTGTGTAAGTGTGATGTTTTGCCAATATGTTAACATCCTCCTGCTACGTCCCCTGCTCACTCGGCTTCTTTGGTGAGTTACAGTGCAAAATCATTCTTCCCATTACCCTTTTTATTTCAAACCATCAACATTAAAACCAATTTAATAATACAATGATCAGTGTTGTAATTTTTTTTTTTTTTTTGGTGGATAGAAAGGGATAATAAGCCACTGAAAACGAGCATAAATTAATGATGAGAAATCTACAACATGCTACAAAATTTCATTAATCCGGTGACTGATAATTAAATTATTTGTCAACATTTCACACAGTTTTCGAAGTGTAATAATACTCTTGAATTCCTAACATTATGCCATACTTAATTATTAACACTCATGTCAGTTTAATGTATGAACTGTAAGAAATTGGAGAGATATTTAAGAGTAAATCTGTTGGGTCTGGGCCCTCGTCTTACAGAAAAAAAAAAAAAAATTACCAGGCCACGGTCTCTCAAAGGTTGAGAACCACTGATCTAGTCAAGTAATTTTAGCTGAAGCAGCTTCTTCTTCACAATCCTCACCTTCAAAATGGTTCTAAATATTATGCAGATTTGTACAGAACATTTCTTACGTCTGATATTCTTTTATATAAACTAACCAATCAAGGCCTTAGACAGTTCCTTACAAAATAAACACTAGAAGAATCTACAATAACAAAATGTTATCTTCCTGTGTGTTATGAACAAAAATTAAGAAAAATCAGAGCAGAATGTTGGGGGGGGGGGCAGTGCCGGATTTAGGCCTAGGCAACTTTAGGCAGTTGCCTAGGGCGGCAATTTTCGGGGAGGGGGGGGGGGCGACATTTTTTCTCTTTCTCTCTTCCTTTTTCCCAAGTTCATTTTACAATGAAATTTGTTTTTAAAACACTTGTTAGTAAATCTTTGCAGAAGTTTGTTCCTGAACAACTTGTGTAAGTCGGAAGTTGCATTGTCGCAGTCACAGCGAGAGTAAAGGAAAGTGTGCAGCTACATACAGTAGAACATCGATTAGCCAAATACCGATCAACCCAAAACATCAGTTAACTGAGAGCGTTCCTGTCGGCAAATTCAAATTTGCGCACGCGCCATGTAGTAGAAGTTCTGCTAGCGCTATTTGCGAGATTTAGCGGGGGGGGTCTCAGCTCTGAAGCGATAAAAGGAAAAATAAAAAGATATTGGACTTCTTTTACTAAACTGTAAGCTCCTATGACACTGGTAGTTTTTTTTCGTAAATGATCCGAAAAATCAGTTATCCAAACATTCCCTGTTCCCAATTGTTTAGGATAATTGATGTTCTACTGTAATAATTATATTGTAATACCGGTATTACATTATTATACTATGAAACTGCTTAAATTAACTGCTTGTATAAACAAGAATGCATGTTAAAAATCAAACTGAATGTGCGTTGCTATGAATAGTAACCATAACTCGCCATACTGGTTGGCCCAGATAAAAATAGCCTGCCTCCTGTTTGAATGCGAATGTGATATTTTGAATGCTTGAAATTAAATTATTATATTTTATCGTATCGTATCATAACGAAATAAGTAAACAGCTACAACAATGGATAATTTTATGCAGTAATCAATTGTTGGCATTCTTTCTGTCAGTATTTCATCAGTCGAATTACACGTTTCTGTTTGCATTCTGCAAAATGACTTGCTCGATACAAGAAAGAGTGGAAATTGTGGAAGCGTATGTGAGAACAGTTTTGATTAAGGAAACCCGCGAAATTTTCAGGACAAGTTTCCGGATAGAGGACAACTGGCAAAGAGAGCAATACAGAGTTTGGTATATATATAAAAAAAAATGCTGTGCTATGGGATCTGTACAAAATGTAGGCTATCTGAACATGATTAGACGTGTACAGCTTGATGTTGCAGGGAGTCACTTTCAACATTTTCAATAAAAGATGAGTCCTTTTCAGCACTTCGCTTCTGTATATCGTCAACAATACTATTTAATCAATTCCCAGCATGTGCACTATATAAGTCGATATGAAAGGTTTATTCCGAAAAGGAGTGGAGATTATTTTTCAATTTACTTTGTACTTCCTATCGGAGTAAGAAACAGATACAGTACTCGTAACAATAAAATTGTACCACCAACAAAACCAATGCTTAAAAATAAACCACAGCTTGGCTTTCACAAATCATTGTTTCATCAATGAATAAGTTTGAATATGTTTCTTTGCATCGAGTCTGATGTGCTTTGTCAGAACAACTTTGATGACATCAACAATGCTTTCTCTGTGAAGAACGTGCGAAGGAAATCTTTATAGTTCACAAGTAAAATGCATGTATTTTAATTCCAGCCGCTTGTTTTCTGAATTGTAACATTTCCTTTAAAACTAATTTAAACTAAACATGACCTGTATAATAGCTGCTTATAAAATGTTTGTGGGCATTGGGATGGCAAATTTTAGCACTGCCTAGGGCAGCACTATACCTAAATCCGGCCCTGATAAGGGGGGAGGATGGGTAAGCATAGATAAATGAACAGACTCCAGTGGTAGGAAAATGGGAAATGTTGTAGGTGTGCTAGAAAATAATGAAATTGCTTCCAAACAATGTTTTCTGTTAGTGTACGAGAAATATCAGTAACAAATCATGTAACAGTGGCTCGCTTATTCAATAAATTTATGCAGTTGTTATGGCCAATGGAGTCAAATTTGATTAACTTTTTGTTCTTCGTTACAGACGCTATGGCCTATATGAAGGAGGCAGCAGGCCTTTCTTTAAGCCTTCCAAATGTGATACATGTAATTTGCATAGTACGTGCTTTACATGGAGTCTCTGAAAAGGTATGTATCTTATACCTGAAGTACATAAATTAGTTTCAAATCGCAAAAAAGTGTTTATGAAATCCCCAACAAGAATTAATTTCTTGAAAACCAAAAATCCCTATCTTCACTCATAGTCACTCATTGGGGGACGTGGTTAAGTGCAGTAGCAAATTATGCAGAAAATTTTGGAAGTTTCGAATCAGTTGTAGACTAATTGAATTATGATGTTCATCAATTGAAATTCTTCAAAACTCGCTTAAGGGGGTTGACGGGTGAAATTTCTATTTTCTACATTTTTCAAGCTACATTCTTGATTTTTTGTACACATAATCATGGTGTAATAGATAATTTGGTGAAGTTTCATTTCTGTGAGTGAATTAGTTTCCGAGTTAACAAAAATATTTTGAAAAATTTGCATAATTCAAAATGAAATGTGTCGCTCAATTTTTCAGTAAAATGTTTTAAATATTTTTTGCAAGAACAGCGACATATTTAGAAAAACTTCACGCATTAGTTTTCCTATCTTTACTACAAAAGGGGGAAAATATTTTTATAACCACTGCATATCTAAAAATACTAATTTTCCATTGCCACTATAAATATTCCATTTTTTATTTCAAAAAGTACTCATTTAATCATAAAACCCATGTGCTATTTTGTTAACCACAGCATATAGAACATGCAGTAAAAATTTCATAATCCTAGCATCAAAATTGTAAGATCCTTTACACTTCGAACCTGATGAAATGTGCTGAAAAAAGTGTGCGAAAACAGCTTGTAAAATTTGCATAGAATTGAAGTTCAAGAGTGCAGCCATTTATATATGAGCCGTTGAGAGCAGAAGTGGTGTAAGTCAAAAATGGGTAATGAGGGTTAAAGTAAACATTCTGTAAAATACAGTGCAAAGCAGCAATTAATATTCAATTTATTTAAACTATTAGTAGTCAGTGGACAGCAAGAAGGACATATTAATTGCTATTTTGCGCTATATTTTACAGAGTTTTTACTTTAAACCTCATTACCCAATTTTGACTTACACCACTTCTGCTCTGAATAGCTCATATTATGTAATTTTTATGCTTTTGAGTGCCGCAGAGCATTGGAACTTGCTCAACATATACATAAGAAATTGCTGATTCATTTTTACAGGAAAATGAAAATGCCGTTTTTGACTGAAAATGATCAAAATTTTACCCACCACCCCCTTAAAGACAGTTCATTAAAACATTATTTATCTTACATATTTCAAGAGTCTTTTTTGTGTCACTCAATATTGAAATTAGAAACATAATAAAAAAAACCTGACTGAGGCAGCTAATATAAAGTGCATGACATTGAGAGGAAAATAATTTACTCAAAGGCCCAAGCCCAGAAGCTAAAAAAAAAGGCACCAAACCAGAAGCTTTAAAAAAAGTGTATTTAGAAAAAAAGTCACATTTACTATTATGTGTAAAGTTACGCAAGTTTTAAAAGTTCAATACTAGTGAAATTGAGAATTTGTGTATTAATGACATTCATTTGCTGAAGTATGCAAGTCTACCTTCTTATAATGTAGAGAGGTCCTTCTTCAGGTATCACGCATTGTCCTGAGATAACTGACATCGATCTGTGATGAAAAACATGGAGAAAGAACAAGGCAATTCTAAAGTCTTTACCTGGTTTTGGAGTCCGACAGAACAGTAACCCTGAAAGACATAGCAGAAATGCTTATATCAGGGAATAGAGTATCTCTCCAAGTTTGCATTCATAATAGGCACCATGGCATACTAGTAGAATTAGCCACTGGAGGGCAGTCATAATGAAAACATGGTGTTCAATGGTGAAAACAAAGCTTTCTGCATGTTAAGATCCACTATATGTGAGTCGATTGTGACGGTACGACGATTTTGTACGAAATGTCACCAAAAACCACTTGCAGACAAAACAATTCGAGCATGGTGCAACAAGTTTAAAGAGACAAGCTGTCTATATGCTGGAAAATAAACAGGCCGGCCAAGCGTGTCAGCTGAGACTGTTGAACATGTGCAAGAAGTATTTGTTAGGAGTCCTCAAAAGTCTACAAGTTGCACGAGTCAGAAATTGCAGATTCCACAGCCTATGCTCTGGATGTATTTTACCTAAATGATTGCACATGAACCCATACCGAATACAGCTGTTGCAGGCACTGAGTCCCAAGGATCACTATCTTCACCTTCAATTCTGTGTTAATTTGCAAGAGTGATGGTTTTGCAGAGAAACTGATTTTTAGTGACAAAGTCACGATTCATGTGTCCAGCAAAGTGAACTGCCACAATGTACGCATTTGGGACACAGAAAATCCTGGTGATGTGGTGGAACACTTACGTGATCCCCCTGAAGTGAGTGTGTTTTGTGCTGTTTCTTCTTCAAAAGTTTATGGTCCATTTTTCTTCGCGGAGCAAACTGTTACCGGTCCAGTATATCTGGACATGCTTCAACAGTGGTTCATGCCACAATCACATGCAAGTAGCCAGGACTTCATTTATCAGCAAGATGGAGCTCCACCTCATTTTCATCATGCTGTCTGCCTTTACCTCGATGCTGAAATTACACATAGTTGGATTGGGTATGATTCTCCTCTCCTTCTGTGGCCTCCATGGTCACCTGACCTAACCACATGTGATTTTTCTTATGGGAAAGGTCATGTGTCCGGCCTTCCTTTACCATGTGATTTAGCACAGCTGCGAAAGAGAATCACGTATGCAGTCGCTAGTATCAACCATCATGTTGGGACGTGTGTGGCAGGAACTTGACTACAGGATTGATGTCTGATGAAACTTAGAGAGATACGCTATTCACTAACAAAAGCTCCTCCACTATGTCTGTCATGGTTACTGTTCTATCCACCTCCAAACCTGGTAAAAACTTTAGAATGGCCCTGTATTCATTGCCCACTGCAAAAATCAATTACTTTCACCCATCAATGTCTTGTCATAATTGGTAAGTTTTTACTTTACATATAAAATTAGTTTCATTACATAATAATGATTCAGTACTTTTAAATTTTTTATAAATAATTTTTTATTTTTAGTACATTAAAATGAATACCCGTATCATAAAGATTTTAGTACCTAAAAATCTGTTCCCTGATTATCATCAATATTATGATTGAGTTGAACAAGATGCAACACGAAACATATATATTACGTATCTTCAGCTCTTCAGTCTACCTCTGAGGTAAGATTATATGAGTAACTTCAACAATATTTATGTTATACAATCCAATACACGGTACTGTCTAAAACAGCAGTAGGATTTTTTTTTTGTCTTAGGGTCTGCAATTCTTAATATTTTAATATAATAGTGGTTCCCAAAATCTGCTTCATGAATGCCCTAGGACCCATCAACAGTTATACCAGTGCAAATTCTTTTAATAACGAAATAGGAATTGTGTTGAACAGCAATTCGTAGCCTATGTCAAAAAATTCATGAAAAGTGAAAAAAACTTTTTCAATATATTTAACCACGAACAAATGTTTCACATATGTGAATATTTAAATGTGAAGTTTGTACCCATGTCTTGACTTAAGATGTGTTTACAGAAGATTTTTAATAGGAATAAAGTTAAATCTCATTTTGTTTATTTTTGACATATGACGACTGCTGTTCAACATCATCGATATTTTGTTTCACTTACAGTGGTCAGCAATGTATTGTACATTAATATTGAACTTCCCCTTTTAGTTATAGCACTTTTTTCCTAATAAAACAAAAATACTGCATTCATTACTTTACACATGTTTTGGTTTTGCTACTGTGAAAAAAAAAAATCATGATTTTTTACTAAAAAAATAAACAATGATTTTTTTATGTAAATCAGATTTGATTTCAATTGGATTTTTTTAAATTAAATTTCTGGTTATATAAATCATTCGAAAATATTCTCAGATTGGTGTATGCTTCAGTGTTTACGAAGTACCTAGGATGAACAATGAAGAATTAATCTACATGCTGTTTTAACAATAATTTGAATTGGGACATGATATATTACAACATATTTTTGAACCAGTTCTTCTGTCTTATAGCTGAATGCAACAGAAGGAACTGTTTGTAGCATAACAGAATTTTGCAACTTGTTTATCTAAGTCCTCTTTCTGTTTTTCATTTATTCAAATGACAAAAGGACTACGTTGACTTTGCTTAATTTTCAGAGATGGTCTCTCAGTGGTTAGATGATACGTAACTAATGATCTCTTGTTTTGATACTGAAAGTGCAATTACTGGACATGTCTCTAAATTTTTATCTTCATTGTCAGATATTGGAGTAGGACTATCCTAATTTGTTTATTTATCTTTTATGCTGTTACATTTTTGAATACGTAACTTCATTTCAGCAACTAATTCCTGCATTTCTAAACCATATGATTTGCACTTAGCTCATGTATTTTCTACTTGAAGTGAGAGGAACTAAACAATTTTTATCTGTCTCCAAACTGGATCAAGTTTTCGGCCTGGATTACTCATTTTAAGTTAACAGCAATGTTCTTGGTACATTTTTACAAGTAGAACAACGTAATACACTCAATAAAACGACTCTTCTCTTAGCATAGCAAGTTACTACTAGATGTTAATTAAAAATCACATAAAACAAATAGCAGTTTGAATTTGAACAACAATGGACTACAATCATTAGACAACTACAAAGCAAACTGATTTTTACCCAATGGGTTTGTCACTGTTAACATATAGAGTGTATTCGTAAGTTATTACTTAAAAAATTAATAATATACGTAATTTAAAAAATAATTAACTGTTTTATCACGAATATAATTCGATTTAAATAATCATTTAAATCACTATGATTCAAATCATTCCACTCTGCTGTAAAATCTCCCTGATATTCACAAAAGCAGATAGTAAAAAGGGAACAGAATTCTTCAATATTCGGAAAAATAAGGTCATAAAAGAGGATGGAAAAAACTCTGACTTTTCGTAATCAATAACTAAAGAGAAATGTTAAAAGGGAACTAACTTTTTTTACATTATACAGTTATTTTTCCTTAGAGATCCTTAAATACCCACAGTCAAATATTGAAAAACAGAACTGATCTTATAAAAATAAATAAATAACTGAACTTGTGCGACCATCATCTTTTGTCTCTAAGATTTCTCTCCAAATTAGGATTGCCAATCATCTCATATTGTAAGGGATTTTCCATATTTGAGAATCTAAAAAAAAAAACATCCCATATGAACCTGAAACGGGATGGCATAAATCCTGTATTCCACCATTTTACCCAAATACAACTTAAAAATTGTCACTCTCACAAAATATGCATTAATTTTACCGCCATATTCTTCTGAGCGAAAAGAACCACAACTGTACATTTCTGGCTCCCATTGTCAGCCACTTCTCTCCCTCCTTTCTCCTCTCTTAATAGCATCTCCAATGTTCTTTAGACTTTGCTTTTTTTCATTTTGAGTTCCTGGTACTGTTCTGTGGTAAGTTGCTTTCTTAAGTTTAAGATTAAAAAGAAGAAAATGTCTTTTTTCTTTTCGAGTTGCTGGTACTGTTCTGTGGTAAGTTGCTTTCTTAAGTTTAAGATTAAAAAGAAGAAGAAAATGTCTGATTCACCTTCATGTAAAAAGAAATGCATGTGTTTATTTAGACAGGTGAGAAAAGACATTTCCCTGGTTAACACGTGTTAGTAACTGCTTCAAAGCAAAATGCATACACTGCAAATGTGAATTCTCAATATCTCATGGAGGCGAGAACGAAGTGAAACAGCATGGAACTACGTCCTTACATAAAGTCACACTCCAACAAGTCAGTGCAAGTGAAAGATGTAAAATAAACAGTTACTTTGTAAAAGAAGGAACTTCTGACGAAAATTCAGTTACGGCCTGCGAACTTGCTTTATGTTACCATAATACCGAACATAGTTTAATTTATAATAATTTCGATTGTGGCACAAAATTAATTCGTCGGGTGTTTTGTCATTCAAAACAAGCAAAATAACAAAATCCTGTGAGAGAACAAAGGCAGAAGCTATTGTAAAGAACATCTTAGCCTCTAAGTGTTGATTTTGTGAATTTGTTGAAGTCTCCACTAAGTGCAGAAATATTTTTCACTTGCCACAGATGCATATAACAAATGAAACAGAAAAATTTTCCCAGTCTGTCTTAGTTACTTCGACCCCTTCAAAGGAATCCAGTGGAAGATCAATACTACAGGTATTAGTTCCATAGCATCTCCAGCGTTTAAATTTATTAAGCAATCAATTTTTTCGTTTATTTTTTGTAGGTTTTGGACATTATTGAAGAAGCTGACGAATCTTCATCTAGCATTCGTGAAAACTTAAAACAATGCATTCATCAGTTTGGTCTCTTGTGTGAAAAACTGGCCTCATTTCTGCAAACCACACCAATGTAAACTTTGGAAAACATAAAAATGTGTACAAACTTTTCCAGAACGAAAATAATCACATAATAAAAGCAAATTGTAAAGCCCACATCATTCACAATTGCTGCAAACACGCCTGCAATGTTTTAAATTCTGATATAGAAAATGTGATTTTAAAAACATTTGGTCATTTTTCATATTAAGCTAAACGAAGAGTAGAACTAATATCAATTTTTGGTTTGTTGATTTAGAATATAGTGAGTAACTAAGACATTTACCAACTAGTTCTCGTATGAGTTTTTGAACTTCGATCAGAAATTTATTCCTTCATCTCTCTTCTGGATATCTGAGAAATATAACGTGGTTACAGCAAATAGTTTAGGCCTACCTTGCAGATATTTGTACTTAATCTCTAGTGTGAAGGAAGAAGTCTCAATATTAACTATCAGCGATGAAATTATAGCATTTCAGCATAAGCTTAAATTTTCGAAGAAATTAATATACGGGAAAGCAAAAGAAATGTTTCCCAACACTCTGTGATTTCTTAGACAATACAGAAACCCGTCTCAATGAACTTTAGTTAATAACTTTATCCATTATTTTCCACCCTTCACTGGGCAAGATAACTGGATAAGAAATTCTTCCAGCACTTAAAAAATTTGATGATATGTCCGGAAAATTTTTCGAGAAATAGTTGCATCTGTCATCGGTTGCCACATCAGAAAACAGATTTAGCAAACTTCCCTTCATTGAATTCTGGTGTAGCCTTCTTGAGGAATATTCTGAAAATTCAGAAGTGGCCAAACTCCTCTCATTTACAACAAATCTGTATGAGGCACTATTTTCGCGATATGCAACAAAATCAAAATAAAATCATCGCCTAGACATCACGCCAAATATAAGAATTCAATTTTCTTCGATCTTTCCCAATTCCAAACAAATTTACGAGATGAAGAAACAGCAACTATTCTACATATTTGAAATTATAAGGTAAGATTTTCATACTTATGCATGTAATTACTGAAATTATAGAAGCATTATTACTACTGCTCTATACAGTAGACAGAGCTGCATTGTAAGCATGTCCATTTATTTCTTCTTTTTATTTAATTCGTACTTAGTATGACAATTTACACTCTAAATTGAGTTTCGAAACATGGTATCAATATTACAAATTGTAAGGTGTTAGACCAGAAGGGAAGTTTGTTAATTAAAGAATTCCATGGTCTCAATTTCTTGCCAGCAGTAGAGCTCCATTGTATTTATGAACTCATGGCTAAACATGGTAAGTAATGTATTCTCATTGTTAAATAAGGAATATTCAGAATAAGAATATCGAAAATATGCTTAAAAGAGTATTTGGTATATTCTAATCCTTAAGTCCCCAATGAACGTGGCATGTATTATCTACACAAAGTCTTTTATACTGTTCCCTAGAGGATCCACAAGCAAAAAAGTTTGGAATCACTGTTTTAATATATTAATTTCTTGGTTTTAACATGTTGATATCTTTAAACAAATTCTGTTTCATATTCAAGACACATACTTCGTGAATTCATGGAATATCCTGATGATGATGATGATGATGATGGTCAATGGAGAAATGGTGTATTGCTGGTAGGAAAAACCCACCACCAACCACCATTTTTATCAATCACAAATTTCAAGTGAAATCACCGGAATTTTCAAACTTGAGTTGCTGTAGCTGTTTCATTAATGATAATTTCTTTGAATTACGACGAGTTAAAAGTTCCTGTATTTATAATGTCTTTACTATGTGTGGTGGCTACTTTCTCCGAAATCACAGAGTGCACAGAAGATATGAGTGACTGAAGCAGGTCTATAAGAAAAAAAACTGAATGAAATCAGAAAAGAATACATTTGAAAACAAACCAGACAGAAAACTATTAACAGAAAGACAGCATGAAATATTATTAGAACATGCAGACCATCTTCAGCAAGGTCAAAAGAAAGCTAAAAAAAAGAAGAAAAAAAAATTATTCTAAAGGGAGTCAAGTCTGTTAAAGGACCATAGAATGATGTGGTGGTGCTGGTAAAATAAAATTAATTATAATTTTTCTCCAGTACTCATCACTGAAAAACAAACTATAGCTTTTTTAGGAAAGAGAATATCTGTCAACCACAGCATATAAAGTTCTTGTAGACTGTGTTATAAATAACATGTATTTTCATATACGTCCATGAATGAGTAATTTTGATGGGATAATGAGGAGAAACTAGTAGACAGTTTTAAGAATTGAATGCATATTCTGGAAACTTTGCTACTGTTACAAAAAAGCCAACTTAATTATATCATACCTGGACAGCTGGTTCGAATAACTCGCAAGACATTGCATAGTTCTCTGCATGACATGTACTAGTACACATTTCACCACCATCATGCTTACTAAAAAGTAGCAGAATTTTTTGGGATTCTTCTTGAAAAACTTTTCGCAAAGTTTCTTCAAAACTTTTATTAAAGTCCATCTTGGTCAGCACTGTAGTTAGCTGCTGTCCTAAAATATTTGTCACATTCCTAATATTTGCGCTTCTATGGGAAACATTGAGACTGGTTTCCCCGCCTCTATTTCGCTTCTTGCTACAAACATCAGCATTCTGAATGTACTCCTCTTTACTACAAAGTTTTACGAGACGTTCCTGGATCCTGCTTGATCTTCGTTCTGGAGTAGTGCCAATATATGGCATATATAAATCAATAATTCTGCGATCAAAGTCTTCTTCGACAACTGTATCAGTAATTTTCTGCTATAAGAGATGAATCGTATAAAAATAAATTAGTTTCAGGGGCACAACAACTCTTATTTTCCAAACTCAGTCCTAAAGGCCTTCCAATGCTATTTTCATTTTAAAATTAATAGCACTTTTAGCATTTATTCAACAGTCAGTGATAAGGTGTTAATCACAGAAACTTCGTGAAGTATGACTTTCAGGCATCACACTAGAATTTGTTAGATTTACGAGCCATCTTTCAGTATGCTCTGAACTAGGAATAGAATTCTTGACAAACTGAACATTAATATTAAGAATGTGTGAATTAAGTATTCTGAACATAAATCTTTGTGGAAGAACGTTCATAAGATTGACATAAAGAAGCACAATTCAGAGACAATAGAACTGCCTGTTAAGCGAAGTAGGACCTACTTAAAATCTAACATATTTTATTTTATTCTATTTAACTTCATAGTTACGAGAACACTGTATTTTTTTTTATTATTATTTTCTTAAATAAGAGGAACAGTGTATACAATGTTTATATTCTAAGATGGAAGGACATTGGCAGAAGAGCAGTTTGGCTTCAGGAAGAGAAAAGGGATGAGAGTTTCAATTTGACTACTACGAACAAATTTGACTACTACGAACAATCAGCTAGAGATACCGGGAGAAGAATAAAGAAGTGTATATAACATTTGTGGACTTACAAAAGACATTTGACAGAGTTAACTGGAACAAACAGATGGAGATCCTGAAGAAAAAGAGATTGGAAAAAGAGAAGGCTGTTCAATATAATCTTTATATGAAACGAGTCAAAGTCAGCAAAGGAAAAGAAATGTCAGAAGAAAGTGAAACAGGGAAAGGAGTACAACAATGCCCTTTATCACTTACCCTGTTCAATATCTACTTGGAAGATTTAATGAAGAACTGTTTTCAGAACATGGGAAGTGTGATAGTAGGAGGAAGAAGAATAAAGTGCATAAGATTTGCTGATGATATGGCATTGTTAGCAGAAGAGGAGATGATACTAAGGGTTATGCTACTGGAGCTAAATGACAGCTGTAAGGGATGAATATAAATGCAAACATGACAAAGACCATGATTGTGGGGAGAAAAATGAAAAAAGGTAAACTTGCGAATATTAAATGAGGCAGTACAGCAGGTAAACAGCTTCAAATACTTGGAGTGTATTATGAACAGTAACATGAACTGCTGCCAGGTAGTCAAAAGGAGGATAACAATGGCAAAGGAAGTTTTTAATAGAAAAAGAAGCATCTTCTACGGACATCTGGAAAAAGAACTTAGGAAGAGACTAGTGAAGTGTGAAGTGCTTTGTGTGGAGTGTGGCATTGTCTGGGGTAGAAATATGAACATTATGACGAAATGAAGAGAAGTAGGCTAACTAGAAGCATTTGAAATGTGATTATGGAAAAGAATGGAACATGTGAAATAGACAGACAGAATAAGAAATGAAGCTGTGCTGGAAAGTGTGGGTGAAAAAAGAAAGATGCTGAAACTGATCAGGAAGAGAAAAAGAAATTGGTTGGGTCATTGGCTAAGAAGAAACTGCCTACTGAAGGATGCACTGGAAGAAATGGTCAACAGGAAAAGAAGATTTTAGATGATAGACGACATTAAGATATATGGATCATATGCAGAGACTAAGAAGAAGGCAGAAATTAGGAAAGATTTGAGAATGTTGGGTTCGCAGTGAAAGACCTGTCCTTGGGCAGAACACTATGTATATTTATAGTCTGTAATGTTTATAATTCGTACTTCTATTAAGTACCTATACATATATGGAAAGAAGAAATAAAATCACGAACCTGCTACATTAAAAAGTTTCGTCAACCTCAAATATTCTGATAGATACATGCTTACTACACCAGAAGAAAGTAGCTACATTGTTGTAGCAAGTGATTAATTTGATAGAAGATCATTAATTATTCCTTAGTAACGTCTAAAAAACTGCATGATCTTAACAAGTTCCTTTTCAAATGGAGCAAACAATAGTTTGAAAGAGGGAGGACAGAATCTGACAAATTTTCTCATATCATAATAATAGGATTATTATTAATACATTTTCAATTAAATCACTTTTAAAACCAATTAAAAATACCGTGGATGAAGTCATGGTCTATTACTATGAAAATTTTCAACCTAGATAAAATAATTACCACAGATCAATTTTTCATTCCTCGAACATAATATTAACGAAAGAGATGAGCAAATATAAGTCTGATAAACATTAAATATACGACCACTTCATCTGTATTGTGGAACAGATATACGAAGATGGATCAAAAAGTAATGCACAATAATTAATAATTTTAAAAAATCCGTTTAATAGGTAAACAAAAATAAAAAAATACACAAATGAACTTACATCTTTTAGCTACTTTTCTATACAGGCGACAAGTATCTCAGCACATTTCTCCCATCGTGGTACCAGTTTCAGTATACCTTGTTCATAGAAGTCCGTTCAGTTGGAGTATAGCCATCTGTGGACAATTGATTGCATTTCTGCATATGTCACAAAGCGATGGCTGGCCAGGAATTTCTTCTTGGGACCAAACAGATGAAAGTCCCATGGTGCAAGGTCTGGAGTGTATGGTGGATGCTGGAGCACCTCTCAACCAAATGTGTTGATTTTCTCACAAACAGGAGCTTCAATATGAGGGCAAGCATTGTCATGAAGTTTGACATCGTCAGCATTAATGTTACGGCATTTGTCATGAAGGGCATGACGCAACTTTACCGATATTTGAATGTAGACTGCAGCATTCACAGTGGTCTCATGTTTAGCAAAGTCCACCAACAAAGGACCATGCATATCCCAGAACACTGTCACAAACACAGTCACAGTTATCACTCCATAGAGGCCTGCTTTGTTTCGGGTGTGTAGTGGTACATCCAGGACTCACCACAAATGACAGTTCCTTTCAGAAGGTCATGCCCTTCTGCAGCGTAACACCTTAAGTGGTACAAGCATGTCAACACTTGCTGGCCCTTGTGGTCGTCTGTCAGGTTCTTAGACACCCAGAGAGCACTAACTTTATGAAATTTCAATGTACCATGCACGATATCATACACAGCACCGTATGAAATGTTGAATTGCTCAGATAAGGTTCGCAGTTGGATCTACTGGTCGTTCAAAATTGCTGCCTCAATGCCTGTAACATTCTGCTGGGTTGCAGCTGTTACCAGCCACCCGGAACGTGGCGAATCATAAAGATTCTCATGGCCGTCTGCAAAGAATGCTCACCACCTGGAGATGTTGCTATGGTCCATACAGTCTTCCCCGTACACACCACACATTTCCCTGTGAATTTCACTCGGGTTATGTCCTTTAGCCCACAAAAATCGCACAACACTTGCTGCTCTTCACAAGTTGACGACAGTAACTTGCACGCCATCTTTGTTGCGTAGCTCACACTTCTCTCTCTAGAGCTGCACATGTAAAACAAATTGTGTCTATAGTGAAAACTTCAAACTATATCTTGGTGAAATGTCAATATCCCATCCACAATACCAAGACAGAAAAAAATTACTGTGCGTTACTTTCCGATCCACCCTCTTATTAAGAAACAAAGATGTCAGACAGCCTGTTTCAGAGCCACCTCCCACAAAAGCCACACATTGTTATGGAAGCAATTATGGAAAAGGAAAATAGAGTAACTTCGGCTATGTTCAGCACTGCCATTTTAGTACAATTCCTAATTGATATTATACTTCACTCAAGTATATTCAGTAATATTATTATATATGCTTTCAGGGTTGGCATGGTAATTTACTGTTGCATTTTTTACTTGGCATAGAAAAGTTGTTAAAAATATAATATAAAAACTGCTTCAATCATATTACATTTTAAACTTCAATTGTCTTATACATTTCAGCACAACATCATTTTCTAAAGATTGTCTGTTCTTTCACAATTAAAGAAAACTGAGAAAAATGGTGATTTCGAAATTTTAGCAGCATTAAATTCCTGGGGTGTATTTTCATATGCATGTAAAACAGATTACTGTTTTACCCAGAAGAAGAAAAACTGTACAGTCACCCTTAATCACAATAATATTAAAATATTAATCACCAGTATGGTATTGTAACATAAGTGTGTAATATATTTCAAGCATTTTCTTGGAACATTCAAAGCTGAGCCGGTTTCTTGTGATATTATGGACAAAGCACCAATGTGAGAAAAGTCTTTCAAGTTGGGCTGAAGAAGCTGGGATATTAAATAACTTCAAAATATTTTCTGACAGCAGATATTGTGAGTAACAAAGTACAAGAATGTTCGTGGAGACCTAACTCACTTCTTCGTAAGTTCTCCAAACATGCCAGTTATCAAAAGTGTTGACAACTAGTTCTCCCCAAGGGGCCAAGCTTCAATAAAATGAACTCCTCTATTTGTTCATGATGGTTTCATTCGGTTTCAATTCCTGCTACACAGGGGCAGCAAAACTGTTGGTATAGGGAAGACCAGGTAACTTGATACCCTAAGGGTGAAACCTAACCATTTTTCCCCCATTACTACAAATGCTAGTGGATTATGGTGATTTTCTAGTTTGAAGGTTGAATTTTCTTTTGCCAACTTCGTTTCGAATTTCGATACTGACAAATACTATAAATGGTAGTGATTTTGTAACTGGTATGTTGGCAGCTGAGGCAAATATCGACAATATTTGCCGGTACTGGAGTTCCATGAAATTAAAATTGTACTAGATTTCTCAGCCGGTTACTGGAAGATAGTGAAATTCGAACTTATTAATAATTAATTAATATTAGTATTAATATTAATACATAATAGTTATTTTATGTGTTGCGTTGTGGTTATAATTCAAGAATAGTCAGATAACTACGAATAAATATAATATACTTGGGCGTGATAATACACGTGGGTAATGGATAGAAATATTATTTCAAATTTTAATGAATTTCATTCGTGTTTAGATTTTTATTACAATGTCAAAAAAATGAAATAGTGTGGCAGTGACTCCTCCAAGGAAGAAAATGTGTGGCATTCAGAGTACGCTTCACAAATCTGTAGTTCACATGTATAATGAGTTGAAGAAAGAAGATAATGAAGAAGGAATTATGCTAACGGAGACAGCAATTACAACCAGAATAGGAAAATTATTAGGAGTAAGTATTCTTAAGCATACATTTCAAAGTGGTATTCAGTTTTAGGAGTTTGCACTAATAATTTCATGATTGTGGTCAAACAAAACAAATTTTTAGGTTAGGCGTAGATGTTTAATCAAGTCAGTGATTTTCATATTGCCAAACTAAATACATTTAAGATACTGTAATACTGCAGTAGGTGATAGCTTAAATACATTTACAAATTAGACGAACAAATAATCAAACAGCACGAAAGTAAATTTCCAGTTTTCTCTTTTGGTATTAAATTAACCATTCATATCACAATTTACATGCCACATCGGCCGAAGAAAATACAAGTCATATTGTAATTATTAACTTGATATTGCAGCAAATATTACATGAATGTTGGCCTGTTATGGTGCTTAAAAATAATTCAGTTTTATATAATAACTATATAACATACTCTATAAAGCATAGGAACATTGATTCTGGCTGAATAATTTATTCATGACTGGTCTAAGTAATATTAAATATGGTGTTTCTTCAGAAAAGCTACCCCATCCAAAGTACTTGTTAAGATATAACACTCGAGAGGATGAGGACGCACTACTGGGAAACTAACCATTTCTCTTCGTCCTGGACCTCTCGCATGTTATATTGGTAATTAGTAACAAGTTTGAGGGAGGGACTACAACAATGCATTAGAATATACAGGTAAGTGTCAAAAGATTTTTGTGCTGAAAGTATTTGTGGCTGTGCACTAAAACCACGTGTTCATCACTATGTAAATATCACAGAAATCAATTAAACAAAATAAAATTATGCCTTCTTTGATGTAGCTTTTCTGGAGAATTACCTAAATATTAGCCTACTTAAACCTATCGTAGACCCAACCTAACATGTTGATCATTTTCTATTCATATAGCTGTAAATGTTGGTATCATGCATGAATTTTATGATATAACAATTTTTAGAAGTGTTATGTTATTGTTTGTTATTGCAGCTTGGTTTTACTACTGCTAGAAAAGTGATAAATTCACAGAAGGGGACCCCACTTGTGACACCAGGAAAACATAGACTACGTAAACATCCAGTGACTGATGCTGATGATTTTACGAAAGATGCAATTGCAAGATTTATTTATGACAAGTTACATAAAGGTAGGGAAGTTACAGGAATTATTGTGTTGATTTATGCAATGTAATTCTGATATTAGTCATATGTATAAAAATATGGCATAATTTTCATTTACTGTTACAGGGGAAGTACTAACAGCAGCAAAAGTTCTGGAACATATGAATGATGATTATGAAACATATTTATTTAGAGTATCCTTATCATCGGTGAAAAAATTTTTGAAAGAGATGAAATTTCTATGGAGCAAAGGGGATCCTTATACACATGTACGAGAAAGTGATGTTATTCGTTTTTAAGAGAATATATAAGAAATGTGGAGCGTGAGAACCCTAAACCCGTAGTATTCTTGGATTTTTATGAATGGTAAATTTCAATGTATTGTGAGACATTGAGTGATTGAATTTTTTACTAACAAATAGGTTAACACTCATGTGGAATATGAAATTGCAATTAATATAGGCTACTAGTAATGAATTCAGGTGGGAACAACATGTTTTGCAATTAATAGTTTCATATTATAACTAGAGGTTAGTTATAAAATTCTTGAATGGTTTTCCTGTCTTTAAAATTTTTGTGTCTCTTAGAGTGTCAATGTGAATTGCTTTTCTCTCTCTGTTTTTTTAAGTAGGATCACCCACTTATTCATGAAATAAACCAGGTGAAGTTTCCAGTGACATGAATGGTGTTATTCGTAGACCAACAAATGAGGGTGGAAGATTAGATGCCGGAACGAAAGGTGGATTTATACTCGGTAAGTTATATTGATTTATATTTTACATAAATTTGGCAAGAGTAATTTTTTTAATCAGGGTACAAAAATATAAAAATTGATGACTAAATAAAAACGTGGGAAAGCCTTTCACCAAAGAGGATCTCATGTCATGTTATGTTATGTTTTATTTTCTTTATTTAAATGCTGTGAATTCATGTGACGTAATTATATGCCCAGGTATAATTTTTATTGCAGGTGCTGATTTAATTTTTTCATGCAATTGAAAGAAAAATCAGGACTACCATAGTGCTATGAATAGCCCTGTAGTTGAGAAGTGGGTGCAAACACAGTTGTTGACCTGAGAACATTAGGGTAATGCGTTATTGTCATGGATAGTGCTGCATATCATAGCAGACTTGTGAAAAATCAGCCAACAACAAAATGGAGGAAAGAACAGCTACTGGTGATTGCAACTGAATATAATAGATTTGTTGTACTAAATGATAAGAGTTGATGGTGTGAAATCACCTTTTGATATTACATTGCAATATTAATTTCCATACTTTACAGTCATTATTATTATTATTATCATTACTACTACTACTACTATTACAACCGTTTCTTTTATTTCTCATAATTAGGCATATTTATAGATACTACTTTTTTCTTTCAGGTGAAATTGAATCTACATAAGAATCCTAAGACAACAGAGCCTTGCCAATTACTGTTCTGAAGCGGCCTTGTCTTATGTGTTGTGTTTATATACAATTAATTCTTTCAGTTTTTTTTTCCCTTTAATGTAATGAAGTTGTTGGTTGATTGATACCAAGTGTTCAGCAGTTGATGTCATTTGTTATCTTGCACTCCAATATTTAACCAGATGATTGAAAGCTGTGTAAAGTTAAACAGTCAAGACAATGATCCATATCTTCATTGAGATTTCAGAAATGGCATGGGGAGATTCTTAAATATCAGTTCTTTGTAAATATTTGAGACAATCATGGCCTGTGATAATATGAGTACTGCCACTGTAGATTTTCATAGAAGTTCAGTTATTAAATTAGGTGTATTATTTTTACTATGTATTGTACTATATTTTTGTTTTGCTTAATTGATGAATTATATATGCTGTAAATTGAATAGTAGACTGTATGCCTATAGCTTAACTGATGAATTGTATGTGCTGTAAATTAAATAGTAGGCTGTATACCACAAGTGATGAATTGTTTATGCTTGTAATGTGAAGTAATTTGCATGATATTTATTATCAATTTCTCTACATTTCAACTGATTGAATTGTTTATACTTTTAAATTGAATTAACGTGCTTGCTATGTATTATATTTTATAGCTTAACTGATGAATAATTGTTTAGGTTTGTCAATTTAATAATCTGAGTGCCATGTACTTCATATTTTTAGTGGAGCCACCAATGTAGCTTAGTCGGTAGACTCGTTGGCCTGCAAATTCAGAGCTGCACTCGAGGGTAGTTTGGATCCCCCATTTGGTCTGATTAGTTGGTTTCTTCTGAGGATTTTCCTCCATCGTGGAGCAGATGCTGGATGGCCTATTGCAATTTTTTCATTTGCTTTAGAATCGTTCCGATTTTTGTTACCACATTGTCATGTTCTGATCTTGTTATTCTTTTAACAGTGTGGTAAGATGCAGGTATAGATAACCTTACAGTAATTTTGCTACCTTTCAGCTACCTCATTACCTCCCACTCCATAAAGTTCATGGATCCACGGCAGTACCAGTCGTCGATGTAATTCGACCATTTTGCTTAAAATATTAAGACACTGTAAAATATTGAGATTTCATGCTGTTACGTCCAATACTGCAGCAAAAATATCTGATTTTGAATCTGATAGTATGACAGCCTTCTCAGATTTATGAAGTTGATACTGAAGATTTTGTAAGCTTAAAAGTGTATCTAAATTTTCACTATCAAAATTAGTCAGTGTTTGAAGTTAGTTAGTTAGTTAGTTAGTGGCGTTTAAAAAGGGCGTGTCAGCTACTATGGCTATTTGCGCCCTTATCTAAAATCTTTCACTAAACACAAACACAATACAATAACCAGAATGTTTAAAAGAAATAAAAAGCGTTGTCACGGTTAAAATGGGGCAAACAAGTGTTTGAATATAATTCCCTGTAAAAGGGAATATACTGGTATTGTACTACAACACCACTACATCTATGGCTTGGTAAACAGGATCCATCTATAAAAAATACTGTATGTAGTCACTCACTGACCAGATCATTTATCGTTCCTAATGATTTTTAAAATGTCTGGAGAAGTATCACATTTCTTAACATCATCTGTTAAAGTTAACTTATATACTATTCATTTTCAAATAACTTGGGATTGTCTTTTATTAGTAAAGTTTCCCTTAATTGAGCAAGTTTGAGTTCTCCAAGTAGGTCAAAAAGTCTGTTGGGATTTTGGCTCAGTTTATTAATATTTGTGGACTGTGATTTTTTGTTCTAGACAACCATATTATCTGCAAATGATGAGATTATCATAAAATCTATTTCTTTAGTTAGACCATCGACATTAATATTGGAAAATGTATTCCTGAAAACAACAATGTGGGAAGCCCAGATGAATCTGTCTCTATTTACATATTTGTGACAATGAATCAAATAATCAAGTCACTGACCCAGTGTAACACTATATCATGGACACCCTAAGTTTGCAATTTCTTAAGTGATTTATATCTACAGAGCCATATGATCCTTGAAAATAAATTAAAATTGTTAAGGTGTTTTGTTTTCTGTTTAAAATATCTTTAATATCTTGACTAAAATTTAAAATCTGTCCATTTGTTGAATGCAATTCTCTAAAGTCAACTCAATAAGATGAAAGTTAGTTACTAGATTCCAGGAACCAATTCAATCTATGAAATCATCTCTTCCATAATTTTGGCTATCATACTAGTAAGTGCTATCTGTCGATAACTCGAAAAGATATTAGTTGAATAATTGCTTTTCAAAATTGATGTTATGATAGATTTTCTCCAGACAGATATTGTATTTTAGATGAGATTACAAGATAAAAGTAGTGAGTTTGCTTGTTTGCCAACATGTTTAAGGAAATCAGCATGTGTATTGTCTGGACTTGGAGATGTTTTGGGTCTTATGTTATTAAATTAATAGTAATATTCAGTTCTTGATTAAATATTGTTATATAAAGTAGATTGTAGATTTAATATTTCTTTCAATTTTTCCTTAATAGTCTGACGTACACAGATAAAACTAACACCCACACCACCAACTAATCTAATAGAAATTAAAATATAATTAAATGCAGAAAAAGTAATTAAAATTATAAATACACGTAATAAACCATAACCCCCTAATTTCAACAATATACTATTTTATTCCCTTTTACAGCTTGTAGATAATTATTAATTATAGTTATTACTTATTAGCATAATATTTATTGAACTTATTGGCTATTTCACTTCGTTTGAAAGATGTTATTGTGTACAAAAAGCATTTTTTGATGATCGTTTCGTGCTGTATGTTGTGTATAAATCTATGATTTCTGGCCATCTGTTCTGTGTAATCCATCTTTTGTATAGAATTAATAAAATACTCTTTTGGTAGTAATTATTTTATTAATTGAGTATTTAATTTTCACCAGCTCACATTTCTTGAATCATTTGTTTTTTCTTATTTAAATTTAGGACACAAGAGCCAAAAAGAGACTTCACAGTTATGTATCATACATTTTTTCAATGACAGACGTGGAGTTGCAGAAATAATAAGTGTAAGTGTAACATTATTAAGCAATTTACAAACAAATGAAATCTTTAAAAAGGTTACTTATGGCTTTTAAGGACCAAAATTATTTTTGTAAGTTGATTTATTATTATTTCAGTTTTAGCCTAGTTGTATTATCCATTTCCTTACTAATTTCAAAAGATAATCAGAAGTTCATTCGAATTCCAACCAAAAGTCAATTGGTTATTAATTTATCTACCTTTAGGAAGTACAGTATATGTACGCTGGAATCTTTGAAGTGAAATGACAATAATTTAATTGGTCTTGGAACAGATTTGATTCTTGAATATTATATACTATACTTTGTTGTATATTTACGTCTAGTAACCTATTAATGCTAATACTAATAATAATGTGAAGGAATAAAAGAATAGAACATAGCAATACATTTCTCATTATTATTATTCTCATTATTATTGAAACTATTTAGAATAACCTTCCAACATTAAGGTAAAGTACGGTGAGTAAAGAAGTCATTCAGTACATAGGATCTTGATTTTACTACATGTGGTGATATCTGGTAACAGTTGGCAACACTGACAAGGCGGAAATATTTGCTGTTTGGGAACTGAACTTACGTGATCCTCACTATATAGTGATAATTTTTCCTTTCTTCTACATATGGCAAGAAGTCCTTATGGTTAACAGGTAGACAGAAGTCCATTCAAAATCTAACTGCATCTGTAAGAGTTGCTTCTTGTGTTTGACATTTACTAGCCGACTTACGGGATTAAGGACTGCGAGTGTAGCAGCAACTTCTCTGAGAAAGACACTATTAGAGGAAGGACTCACTTTAAGAAGGCAGTTTCTCTGTTTCATCAGGGGCAGCAACTTCCCTTAATGCACCCAAATTGTTAGTCACAGACAAACAGGTATCGCTCTGACAGTACCAGCAAGTTTGTGTCTGTAGTGAAACATATTTTGGAGCCACCATTTCGTTTAAGTTCATGTTCCCAACCAGGACGCTTGAAAACTTCAACTCCATGTCCATACGAGATAAGATTTATTTTTTTTCCAAGATTTCAAGTATGGTCATTACAGGTAGAATGCCACAGAGATCATGATTTTTACACATTTTTAACCATGTTACTGGCACTGTCTAAAACGGTAATATTCACATTGTATCGTTCTTTAGTTAGTTTTTATGCTTCACTGACCACATCACAAAGAGTTCACCTGTTTCTGGCGAACCAGACATGTCTACGCATCAAGAAAAACATTTCTAATTTTGCCATTACTGCCACATGAATTGTAAATAAGTGTTATGACATTTTTTGTGTTGAGTTTCATTTGTTTTTCCAATCATCTATCAGCAAAATGAAGCCTGAGCCGGTGTTGATGGTTGTTTCACTAACCCCATAATACATTGCATCCAGAAATTTATCAGAAAGCAGAACAAGAATTTTTCCGGGCTGAGAGGCCATGGTCTATGGGTGGTGTTGCTACCAGACGTTTCGTTTACTGCTGCAGAAGACATCTTCATTGGTGAGGTACTGAGGTACCCACAGGCAAAGTGATATCCTCGGAGTACCAAGGGCAATTGATAAGAGCAATTGATAAGAGCAATTTATCCAGGGAGGGGACAAACGCTATAAATAAAAACACTGAACAGGAAGGAAAATATCATAGTCACTGCAGCAGATAAGGAGAATGCAATGGTGATACTGAATGACAATGATTATAAACAAAAAGTAAGAGACCTTCCAGACCAAGAACATGCAAGAGAATTACTCGGGATCCGACAGCAGCAATTTTGAAGGAAACTAATCTCCTTATCATCATTTCCAGCAGATATACAAACGACTAACAAGAATGTATGACTTGAGGCTTTCCCGGCGTTTGATGTAGAATAACTCTTCTCGGGTTCTCAGCCAGGTGAGTTGGAGATTAGCTTCCAAGCTTTCGACGGCTAGCTCTGCCATCTTCTTCAGGGACGAAGTGATCACTTCATCCCTGAAGAAGATGGCAGAGCTAGCCGTCGAAAGCTTGGAAGCTAATCTCCAACTCACCTGGCTGAGAACCCGAGAAGAGTTATTCGACTAACAAGAAGTCAGAAATTTTACAACTCTGAGACTGTACAGCCTACCCAAGGTCCATAAACACTAAGTACAGCTCCAACCCACTGTCAATGTGATCATTGCCTCAACTTAAGTGCTGGTGAAACACCTCTACTAGGCACTACTAGTTCTTAATCAGAGACTCCACATATTTCATTAAGAAAATAAAGATGCTGAAGACTCGACCTGAAGATCTACTGGTCAGTTTCGACGTGGTATCTCTTTTTACCAGAGAACCGGTCAACAATACAGTAAAGTTACTAAACAAAGTCTTTCCAGAGAGCATTATAGCTATATTTCACCATGTACTGATCACGACATATTTCCAATGAAATCAAGAGTTCTACAAACAAATGGACGGAGTAGCCATGAAGAGCCCACTCAGCCCTGTGATTGCTAACTTCTACATGGAGTTTTTTAAAGATGCTGTCCTCAAGGCCACTGAATTGAGACCATCCTGCTGGGTAAGGGCTGTAAACGATTCGTTCGTAATTTGGAGCCATAGGGATTCAGCACAGAAGGATTTCTCGGACCACTTAAACAGTTTCCATACACAGATTCAGTTTACAATGGAGACAGAGAAAGATGGCCAACTACCCTTTTTAGATGTGATGGTATGCAGAAAGGTTGATGGCACCCTAGGACATAGTCTTCCAGAAGCCCACCCACATGGATAGATATCTGCACAGGGACTTGAACCATCCTGGCCAAAAACGGGCCATGATGAAGACTATTTGATTAAGTCAAACTAATCTCAGAACCATACCACTTCCAAAAGAGAATTTACCATCTCACATCAACACTGGGTGCAAACGGCTACTTGTCACCTGAGATTAAGAGAGCCATACAACCCAGAAGAAAACCAGTCAACCAGACTCAAGACCATACCGCTAAGAAAGACAATGCCTTCCTTCTGTACCACAGGAATGTGGAACATTGCATCAGTAGGATCCTGAAATGTCACAATGTGGAGACGATATTCCTGCCTACCACGCAAATCTGCAATATGTTATGGTCAGCCAAGGACAAATCAAACTTCTGTCCACAGAAGTATACAGGATCCCATGCTCATACAGTGCAGTGTACACTGGTATGACACAACAGAGTGTCAAGACCAGACTTACAGAACACAGAAGAAACAGTCGGTTGAGACAGATAGATGAATCGGCAGTGGCAGAACATGCACTCCAAGAAGGTGTACATGACATCTGCTTCGAGGACACATACATCCTCAGCAATATTTCACATTTTTTTCTCCTGGCTACATTGGGAAGTTATATTGAAATTCACGAACACCAGAACAACTTCAACTGCAAGGAAGAAAGTTTGAAACTTAATAGATCATAGTACCCAACATTAAGATGTACATACATAAAACATCCACAACAATCTAACACCAATGCCCCAAATGAGAACATTGGATCACTGAGTGCAGACTGCACAGACAACAGTAAATTACGTCCTGCCCCACCCTCTATAAATGTGGGCAAATGATTGGTAGCAGAATCAGTTGCCCATGATACACTGAGGAGTTTACTTGGCCCATGGGTACTATGCCAATGAAGATGTCTGCCGCAGTACTAGATGAAATGTCTGGTAGCAACACCATCAGTAGACAATGGCCTCTCAGCCCAGAAAATCCTTGTTTCCTGACACCGGCCATAAAAGCCTACATGCTATTATCACAAAGTGTTTTTCTGGTTGGTGGTTTATAGGAAGGCCGCATTTTTTCCAAACATTTTTAAATGCACTGATTCTACAACACTGGCTGGAATGTTACAGCACCAGCTTCTGAGTTCTGAGTTCCTTTGCCGACCTCATTATCAAAAAAGAAAGGACTTTTCCTGTTTGATGACTGTGAAGGCTAAGATTAAAAATGGAATATTACACACGCACACGTGAATCATGACACACAATTATGATGTGGATGTGGTAGTCTGTAATGTTCCAATAAAGTTTAAGAAAACGTAAAAATTTCAAAAGGGAGAGTTTGTTGTTACAGTATTTTTGTTTTATGTCATACTTAACAAAAAACCACAAAAAAGAAAAAGAAAAAAAAATTTTTTTTTTTTTTTAATTTATTTTCTTTTTTTTTTCCCCCCTGGCTTTTATTGTGTACTTTACAACGCGCAATTTACGTGTCATGTGAAAACATTTTAAAACAATTTCACAACCTTGCATGTATTGAAAGTTAAGAGTTGGGAAATCATTGAAAATGTGAGTGTCATCATATCTGGAAAACATTTGAAGATGAAATCAGGTCTCCTTTCATTCACTGAAGTTTATAAATTGTAATTTGTATTATTTTTGTCACTGTTTGTATTAATACTTGTATTTGTATGTACTATATGGCAGGATGGAAAAGAAGGTCCTAAGGCTTTAATCCTGTCAGATTAAATAAACAAATAATTTGGATGACTTCGGATGTATTCCTTATGGTCACACTGTCTATCAATGGCTCAGCATAATCCTCCAGTCTGACATGACTGTATTCAAAATATGATCACCTGAAGAAGTTTTATTTCAGAAAATGAAAAATAACATGATCACACAGAAGTACATATACATAGGTCACTAAGAAAGTTTTGTAATGCTAGGGAAACTTGGCCAAATATAATTAATGATAAAACACACATGTTAGGTCAATAGTACAGTGTTCATTGATTTGACGAAATACATTAAAGGTGATATGTTACAGTTGTATGAACACTAATAAGTACAATAAGTTTATTGAAGATGTTAGTCAGACATGTTTCGGAGTTGCTTCTCCATCTTAGTGACTAATTACAACGACAATGTGGTTCAGTTGTTCAAACCACGTTCTTGCTTGGCGTAAAGGAGACTAACCTCCACTACACATTTTGGAAATTCATGTGTTTCCTGTTGTCGATTGAAATGACGTGTCCATCTTGTCCTGGTTTTTTGTGTTTCTTCATTATGGCAACCTTAAGAATGGTGCCAGAAAATGCTGAAGAAATTTCAAAATGGGACATCATGGAACATAAGGAGCATCACCACAGGTAACGAAATGTAGCTTTATTATTATGATGTTGCAACCAAGGCCCAAAATCGAGTGTGGGTATTTGAAGAGAGAGAGCCAATGACTGAGGAAGTCATAAATAAAGAAGAGGATGATTGCAGTGTTGTCCACTTCATGGGGCATTGTGTAGTGAATTGTACTCAAAACACAATGCACGATTACTGCTAAGAGGTACAGTCAAGTATGCTTGCCTCAGGTCATCCAGGAGCTCAAGAATCTCAACATTTTGTTACTGCACCACGTAATGCATCTGTTCAAAGATCTAATCTCACATCAGGTTTTTTTTTTTTTTTTTTGCAAAATCAGGATTGTGTTTGATCATCCTCTATATAATACAGCCCTGATCTTGAACCATATGAATATGGACTCTACACAAACATAAAGATGAAGTTCAAGGGCAGATGTTTTAGAGCAGATTAAGAGCTCTTGGCAGCATGAGAAGAAAAGCGTTGAAAATTGCCTGAACAGAAATGGCAGAGTAAGTAACTGTTTAAATGAATGAGAAAGTGTGTGGAAATTATTTTGAAGATGTTTGAAAAGTGTAGCAAAATTCCAAAACTTCCTTAGTGATCTTTATATAAAAGATTTGCATCATATTACTTAAATACTGCATCTAACATTTTGTGCTACTTTTCCTTTCAAATAAAAACTCCATTTCTTTTAGTAAATAAATTATATTCCATCTGCATCAGAAATGACCCATATAACTGAATATAAACAAAATTCTTCCTGTAAGAGAAATCACTGTCCACAAAGATAGATAAACAAGACTGATCAAATATGCTCAGTATGATGAGAAAGTACAAAGCATGATCCTAAAAGTGAATCCTCTCATTTGCAGAAATCTATACGATGTTTAGTTACAATAGAGTAAATAAAGCATGTTCCTAAAACACACATGCAGTCTTTACCTAACTTGTAACAGTGAACATCTAACTTACCTTCTTGTTTTTTGATTTTGATTCCTTTTTTTCCGAAACAGATTCCCGTAATTTGTTGAATTCTGCATCAGGGTCCATGGGATCAATCATATCATTGAATTTCTGATGAAGTAAGAAAACAGAATTTTATTATTACCTATCACATGTATAACATCACACAAACATTATTTATTACAACATTTTATAATGTATCACTATAGTTACATTACTGTTAAGACAGAACTCTAAAGGAAATGATCTATCATAATATTAACAATACTATTAATCCTGTTATATGTCTTTCCTGAACTGCAGTTTTTTATATCGCAAGTAAATTCTTTATGCATATATTTACTTCTCAATAAAGTAAACAAATCTTTAACATCTTGTAGAAAGTGATATTTTAATTTCTCTTCAGTTTGTTCACTTTTCTTTGTCCTTCACCGATATACTGCTCATACACATTTTCATTGAAACCATTCCATCTACTACTGTGTGGACATTCACTGTTAACAAAGATCACTCACTGTAATGCTCAGACATATTTCGGAAACACATGTTAGTCACTGCGTAGCTTTACAGCATTCATTGTAATTCATGACTATCATCCAACAACACCCAAGTGTTAATTTTTGGATTGCAATTGAAATTAGATCTTTAATATCGGATTTTACATCAAAATTATGGCATACATAAAAGCAACCAAAAATCTGTAACTCAAGGTGTATAGCATATACAGATGTTAAAATGATATAAACATAAAAATAAGAAGAAATGAGCAGCAAGTATGTGCATATAATGGACACTAGAGGAGTCCTGCTTGCTGTATGTAGTTAACCTCTTTATACAGAGCTCTAGGTGGTATTGTTCACATTTTCTATTGCATGGTACACACATGCAGGTTTCTGCCAGTTCATGAAAACCCATTCGTAGGCATGTTTCATGATGGAAGTAATGAGCAGTGTATCTTGTGAGCACATATCATTGGGTTTGATAGGGGTTTGTCCAGCAATAATTTATCAATGTTTCCATGGCACTGAAATCAATTTTGATCTCGTTCCTTTTTAATATTCTTTCTGCCAGAAGTTGTTTGTGGATGCTGATTGTTAAAGTAGATGGTGTGTCAGTCTCAGTTCCTCTATTAGGAATGGTTCTCATGGAAGTTCATACACTAGTCTGGAGGGTGTTAAATTCGATACTCAAAGGGCTCTCTTCAGAAAGGTTGATACTTTTTCCAGTTGTATTAAGTCCTTCTTCTTACAGTGACTCCATATAATTCCTATGTCATAGGCTAGGATGGGGACAATTTTTTCTGTGAGTACTCTTTTTCCAGTATCTATTAGTAGTCTGTGTATGTGGATGATGTAATTTAAGAACTTCTCTTTTACATGCACACAGAAGCATGTGTCTATTATTTGGAAGGTCACTCCCAGATACTTGCAGCAATTCGATAAATTGCAGTATGTTGTTGCTGAAAGACACACTATCTTTTAGAGGAGCACGCACAACATATGTACACAAGGTGTAACAAAAAATACTGGGACGAACTTTAGGAGTTCTCCACACGAAAACAAGAATAAATAAATGTTCAAAATGTTTTTTTTTTCCACTCACTTGACATTAATTTTACGATTTGATACTTGATCCTGAAGATGAAATACAGCATTCTCAATAAGTTAAACACTAGACATCAGTTTAAGTCTACCATCAGGATCCACCCATTGCTTCCACATTACTGTATTCTTTAAGTCACACTCCTCAGGTACTAAATCCATAATATTCTCTTTGCATTATTTACACCTTTCTGAAGCATACTTTCTTTAAAATGCTTCAACGGCAATGTATTGTAGGTCCCAATCACCACAGCATGGCGAGTCTTTAGGCTGCGGATAGAGGAGAAGGCGTCCAGATATGTAGAGTAGCTGCAAATATATTGCATAAGCAGTCGTGATAAGGGGTGGTCCTCCAGCTTGGGGGTTTGGCGAAGGGTTAACAACCAATCACCGTTAAAAAAAAACAGCTTGTTACAAAACCCAAAATAAGCCTCGGAATGGGACTGATTTTCTGGCATGACCACAGCAAAGGAAGTCTTAAATATGTTAGGCAAATATGCACAACTATTAGGAAAAACACGGGAATTTTACTTGAAGCAAGTAAAGAAATAGGTTTGGTAGTAAATCCCGAAAAGACAAAGTATATGATGTCTCGTGATCAAAACATAGTACCAAATAGATAAAAATTGGAAATTTATTATTTGAAGAGGTGGAAAAATTAAAATATCTTGGAGCAACAGTAACAAATATAAATGACATTCGGGAGGAAATTAAATGTAGAATAAATATGCGAAATGCCTGTTATTATTAAGTTGAGAAGCTTTTGTCATCCAGCCTGCTCTCAAAAAAGCTGAAAGTTAGAACTGATAAAACAGTTATATTACTGGTTGTTCTGTGTAGTTGTGAAACTTGGGACTCTCACTTTGAAAGAGGAACAGATGTAAAGGGTGTTTGAGAATAAGGTTCTTAGGAAATATTTGGGATTAAAAGGGACGAAGTTACAGAAGAATGGAGAAAGTTACACAACGCAGAACTGCACGTATTCCATTCTTCACCTGACATAATTAGGAACATTAAATCCAGACCTATGAATGAGCAGAGCATGTAGCACATATGGGAGAATACATAAATGCATAAAGACTGTTAGTTGAAAGGCTGGAGGGAAAAAAATCCTTTCGGGAGGCTGAGAAGTTGATAGGAGGATAATATTAAAATGGATTTGAGTAGGTGGAATATGATGGTAGAGACTGGATTAATCTTGGTCAGGATAGGGATCGATGGCAGGCTTATGTGAGGGTGGCAATGAACCTCTGGGTTTCTCTAAAAGCCGTAAGTAAGTAATAAAAATTATAGATGTTTAAAAAACGATATATAATGATGACAGTAAAGGAAGCATTTTCTATGTTCATCAATGAAAATCCAGACTTTGATATGAAGCTTAGTAAATTTTATGAGTCACACCCAACATATGTCTTGACATCCTCAGAAATGCTACACAATGTATGCGTTTGTCACTAGCATTCTAATTTTCAATTCACTGTTGATGCTACAGCAAAAATAGTTCCTAACTTTTCACATGGAAGCATAATGCTTTTAAAGAAAGTATGCTTCAGAAAGGTGTATGACTATAAATAATCCAAAGAGATTATTGTTGATTTAGTACTTGAGGAGTGTGACTCAAATAATATAGTAAATGTGGAAGCAATGGGTGACCTAAACTGATGTCTAATGATGGACTTATTGAGAATGCTGTGTTTCATCTTCAGGATCAATTGTCTAATAAATCGTAAAATTAATTGGTTTGTAAAGTGAGTGCAGGAAAACATTTCGAAAATAAGAAAGGTAACCTGGATGTCGGAGATTTGGTCCTATAGTTTGACTGTACAGAAAAATACTCTGTGGTGAGTCAGGACGAAATTCACATGTGTTGCTTGGCTAGAAGATGTAACTATGTACTATGCAGTGGCAAGCAATGACTTATCTCACGATTAATATTCAGTACTCTTCAGCAGACAGTGATGAAGAAACAGATGTGGAAATGCCATTGAAGATAAAGAAAAGTTAAATAAAGGAAGAAATGTACTATTTGATTCAGTTTGTTGGAAAAAGTAACACCCAGAGAAAGCATCAAAATGTTGGAATATCTTATGGAAGTTTAGAGAATGAAGAAGTGAAATTAATGTTTATGACTGTTGCTAACAGTTCTAGTGGAAAAGTGTTCAAAATTAATTAACTAGATGTGTCATATATATATTTTTTTTTAAATCAGATTCTAGGTAGCCTTCCTGAACCCCAATTTATTCAGTTTGCAAGAAGGATTTTCTATGAATTTCCTTAAAGAGAAAAAAAAACTGGGAACAGTGATAAAATTAAAAGAATAAAAAAGTTAACGTTAGTCTTAATAAATTAAATATATGCTTTTAAGTAAAAGTATCAATTATATTGCTAAACAGGTCCTAGTATAGAAAATAAATAAAAAATGTTTAAATTTCAAGTAATCTGGTATTATCTAATTCATGACCCTTCAATACTAAAACTGTCCCATCCATTTTCCCTCACGTAACAGAGAGTAATAAATTCTGGAGAAAAAAAAAGTATTATTTTAATTTAAAGTTTTATGTATGTTTAAATAAAAGACTAAAGAACACTATACAGGGTCTTTCTAAAAGAATGAACTGATTTCATTAAGTATATTTCCCGAACAAGATTGCAACCAAGATGCATGTATTTGACTGATGTAGCAGTTTTGTTCCCTCTCCTACAAGTGTTCAATATGACCACCACCCGCAGCATGGACCACATCCAGGCGATAGGTGAATTCCTCCCAAATGCATTGCAACATACCACAATCCACTGAGTTGATCATATGTGTTATCCGCTCTTTAAGGTCATCCAGTATAGTAGGTAGTGGCAGAACATAAACATTGTCCTTGACATATCCCCGCAGGAAGAAGTCGCAAAGAGTGAGGTCTGGGGATCTTGGAGGCCATGTGGTAAGAGCACGATCCTGAGCATTCCTGTGACCAATCCACCATTGAGGCACTGTTCCATTTAAAAATGCTCGCACTGGCAAACTCCCCAAATTTTCTTCTGAAGTTCGGGGTTGGCTCTTTCCCTTACACAAAACATCCACTATCCTTAAACTGTTGGAACCACCATTAGTGGGAGAGGAGCTGTACTGCACATTGTTAAATCTCCTATGGAAAGCACGTTGCACTGTGACCACAGAATTGGTCCCCGCAAACTCAAGAACACAACGCTTTTTGCTGAGGTGTTGTCTTTCAGAGACTCACGCAGCAAATGCTGTGAGCAGCAGGTCAGGTTGGGTCGAGAAGAGGGGGCATGACAGAGCACTCTACCGGCAACTATTTGAAACTTGAAAATACGCTCTTTGTAATAACATGCGACTCGTTCTGCTACATTGCTTGCGTACTGCAAAATAAAGCTTCGAAATCGGTTCATTCTTTTTGAAAGACCCGGTACTTCACTGTATTGACAAACTTCAAACAAAATCACAAAAATTTCACCTTAAATATACAGCAGTGATGTGAATGTCTAAAATGTGTCCCATGTGTTACATAATGAAATTATCAATTTGCAGCTTGCTTTATGATACATACTACTTCCACTTTTGACAAAGTATAGGTCTACACTGAATTGCACACAGTTATGACAATTTAATTTTGAGAACATATTACAAAATTGCTACTTCGTATTGAAGAGATCTCTCTAACTGTCCTGTCCGTTACTGTAGAATAGATGAGATGGTAAATCATCAGCACACTTTGATGGTGAAATACAACAACTAACATTGCACATAACAGATTTTCAACATGTTATTTCAATGAATCCACATCTGCTCTGCACGCGATTTCAGCTGATTTCCATATCATAAATAATAAAACAAAGAATGTAAAAAAAAAAAAAAAAAAAAACTCTTCCTCTTCTGAAAATTTCGGGAGAAGTTATTATAGTTTCCCAAAGGATCCCAACACACTGTGAAATCAATAACATACTGAAATCAGAATTTATGACAAAGAGCCAGGGTAGAGTTTGGAAAACCTTAACAGTTGATAAGAACCTAATACCAGATAGCTCACAAAAGGAAACAGCAGCAGCTTTTAGAATGCAAAAAGGACAAGACTGTATGACTGTACATCTGTTTAGAATAGGCATATACTCATCTCCACAGTGTGTATTATGTAACAATCCAACATCTACTAAGAACAAACTACATTCAAAATGCCTAGCAATTACCGAAGTGGAAGTGAATTATCACAACTTGCAAAATACACTAACCAGCAAAAAAAAAAAAAAAAAAAAAAAAAAAAAAAAATTGCTATAAAATTAGCAACCAAAATGATTAACACAGGGGGCGTCAAGTGAATACACTCTCGTGCGTACGTACAAACCCTCAAGCCCTGACATCCGGCTGCGGGCAAGGGTAGCTGCTTCCACAGTGCCGGAGCTAAGAACTTGTATGTGAACCAAATTTGTGATAAAAATATAAATTAATTTCAGCTTTTAACTGAAGCACACTTTCACTGTTAATTGCACTATACTGAAAACAGTACGCCATACAATTTGGTACAGTTAACTAACTATATGACATAAATTGTTGTATGTTTGCATAACAATGAAACAAAACAAAATACTGTATACACTTTTATACAGATTAACATACTACGAAATAAAACTGTTCACTGTTTGTCTTCTTCTCATTGCTATACAGTTCAATTAACAAAATAAAACAACAGTATAAACGTTGTTATTCAAATCTCTAATAATAGTACTTTTTCTTATACATCAGAGATCCGTGGCGATTTTTGCAGTTTTGTGTTAGTAAGCAGCTTTTCAATTCGTGAAGCTATTGTTTGAGTACCACCAAATCGCAAACATGCTTTGAAGTGTTCTTTACTTAATTGGCTTCTGTGACGTGACTTTGTAAACTTCATTAAAGAAAACAGTGTTTCGCTTACATAGGTTGTCCCGAACATGCACAACGATCTTGCAGCGAGATTGTGCAGTTTAGGAAACCTTTCTCGTGGAAAACAAGTAAGAAATGGTTAATACTTTTTCTGTTTTGATACTTATCCTTTAGCTCAATATCGCTTTGTAAATAAAATATTTATAATTGTAGTTCAGCAGGAATATCCAGGACATTCACTGAAAAAGGTGTTGCAAATATCTTAAATTTTTGTTCAAGTTCTGTAATTTGCTGATATCTACGTTCGAAGTCTTCGCACAATTGTTGCATTATTCTTATATTCTTCCATGTCCAAGGCTTCTAACAGGTTTCCCATGTACATCCATAAATAAGGCAATTTCATTCCTAAGTGGGAGAAAACGTTCCAGAACTTTTCCTCGACTTAGCCACCTTATCTCGGCATGGTAGAGTAAATCTCCATACTCACTGTTAATATCATCAAGTAGTGCCCTGAACTCTATGTGATTAAGTCCTTTAGACCTTATGAAATTAATTGTTCGCACAACAACATTCATTACGTTGCTAAGGTTCATGTGTTTAGCACATAAATATTCCTGGTGCAAAATGCAGTGCACCGGTGCCCCCAAGCGACCTCGATAGGTTCCACCACTGATAGACTGCAGTGTACAACTGTACTGCCCGCAGTGGAAGCCGTAAGCAGGCCTGTACACCCTCTCGCGATCTTGAGTCGACCTGGCGGAGCCTGGATTAACATATTGGAACATCCATCTGAAGGGCTTGTGGAAAAAATGAGGATGTGACCATCTTTAAGGTGGTTTATTGAATCCTAATCGCCAAAGTACTTATCATTATGATTTCACTAACATTAGTAATTGAAGCTTTTAAAGTCTGCAACTTTATGGCACCCTTATTGATTTATCTATGAATATAGGAAGACATCTTCAATTATTGACTAAAATTTCAGCGAGCTATTCATGCGCTGTCATAAGTAAATGTGTCTCTTAACCATGAAGATGTCACAAGGACACGTTTATTGGTGGAGGAATGGACACAGCCATTGTTATGTCGGAAGCATTCATCATGCAATGCAATGCAATGCTATAGAGAATTCAGGACACAGGATCAGGCTGCAGAAGGAGCACAAGTGCCAGGAATGACAGATTATGCATGATTGTCATACCACAGAAACTGTTTGGAAAATATCAGACATGCAAGATTGAGTGGAAAGTAAGGAGGTTTGAAGATGCTAATCTTCTGTCCAGAAGACCTGCATATGGAACCAACTTGAACTACAGCACAGGGAAGCACATCTTTGTGTCGAGGCAGAACCAGGGGGTGCACTCCACAGAGCAGTGGACTTCTGTCTTCTTCACTAATAAGAGCCACTGTATTCTCATATCTGCTGATGGACGAGAAAGTGTGTGTGAAGAAGGCCTTGAGAGGGGTATTCACTCATTGCTTTCTCCAAAACAACTCCATTTGAGGGCAGCTCAGTAAAGGTGTAGACTGACCAGCAATTAGGTTCACACTGAACTGGTCTTCAATTGCAGGACCCTCAAAGGTACATTGAAGAGACCCTGGATGACCCTGTGATGTCCTTTTCACTTTTCATTGGCCAGAATTTCATACTGATGCATGATAATGCCTGTCTACATACCACTCGTGCAATACCACATAAAGTTGGGATACGAACCATGGACTGGTCAGCTCGGAGTCTCGACATGAATCTTACTGACATCATGACATCAACAACTTGGAGCAGATAAGGACATCATTGCTGGAGGAGTGGAATCTCATCCCACAGGAAGCCCTCCAAAGATTACTGGGCAGTATGCATGAATGGCTACAGCCATCATGCATGTCAGGGGTGGAAACCACCATTCCTAATGTTTGACCTCAAGAGGAGTAGTATAAAAATTAATTTTGTTTTCTATGGTCTTAAACTGACAAAATCGTGATGAGAGGAAAGTGTAAAAAAATTTGTAACATTTCAAGATTTGCGAAAGTTAAAGACAACTGTAAGTTACATGCATCCTGCTAATAATGTTTCAGAATTTTCCATAATTGAACATGTGGTTTTCATAAAACTACCATAAATACTTGAAGAGAAATAGCTTATTGCACTAAATTAAGATCTTTACAAACATGTGGCCCTCTGAATAAAGCCCTGGCTGATATATCCTATTATCAGGCAGTGTGTCACTTGAATATGTGTCAGAGAAAGAACTATTGTATACATCTCAAGTCTGTTAGTGAACTATGTTTCTAGTCAGTGATGTATGCAATGAAGGGGGACAGGAACTGGCCACCTTGGCCTTTCATCTCCAGGCTTAGTTACCTCAGGAGTGACATCTTATTGGTATCATGAGGTTCCAATCAGTCTTTGGACTGCTGACTGAACATAGAGTGTTAAAAAAAAAGTATCCAATATTTTAGGTGATAGTATGCATCAAAACAAGAAAAAAATGTCGAATAAACATGGGTCTTACAACGCATCATACTTTCTGAGATCTGAACACTGTTCATAGCAGGTGCTCAATGTGACGTCCATTTATAGCAATGCATTTTTCTGTCCTACTAGGCTACTAGATAATCATACCTTAGTTGATGGAATAATGATACATCACAAATACTGAAAACAAAAGTCTGGTTGCAGATATGAACGTGGGTTCAGCAGAGATGGTGTTATGAATTTTCGTAATCAACATGTGTGGGCTGATGAAAATCTCCATGCAGTTGAAGAAATAAGGCATCAGCACTGATTCTCAATCAATATATGGGCAGGCATTCTTGGTGATAGATTAAGGGTCATATGTGCTAGCACAGAGATTAATTGGGGCTCATTATCAGGACTTTCTTATTAATGTATTGCCTTCCTTAATGCAATATGTGCCATGTCAGCAAAGACTACAAATGTGGTTCATGCATGATGGCACACCAGCAGATTTTCTCCGCAATGTGCGAGAACACCTGATGCTGACATTTCAGGACCATTAGATTGATCGGGGAGGCCCCACACCTTGGTCTGTTCATTCCCCAAACCTAAATCCCCTAGACTTTTGGTTATCAAGAACAACCAGGTTAATTTCAAAGACTGTGTGATTCCTTATGCCGAAGGGCAGAGGGATTCACTGCCATGAATGGATGTCACATTGAGCACCTCCTACGAACAAGTGTTCAGATGTCAGAAAGTATGTGTTGTAGGACCCATGTTTAGTAGACTTTTCTTGTTTTGATGCATACTACCACCTCATAAAATATTGGATACTTTTTTTACACCCTGTATAATATAAAAATGTAAAATGTAAACTTTTTTTAACAGTTTGTGTATTATTGGCAAGCAAGACTGAGAATGCTGAAACATCATTATCCAGATCATTAGACTATGACGACTCCTACTATACTATTATGGCACTTCCATTCTTGCATGGTGCATGTCATACTTTCACATGCACTGATAACGGGAGAGGTTTGACAGGTAAGTCATACTACATTTTAAGATCACTATAAAACATGCTAATACAATTGTTCGCAAACTTTCTGAAGGCACGGCCCACTTTTGGGTGAGACTTCTGTTTGCGATCCCCTCCCCACTACCATACTGGTTCTTGACCCCCATTTGCAAAATACAAGTCCCTGTAAAATTGCAAACAAGTATAAGTTTACACAAAATCAGTGGATACCACCCAAAGTACAGGTTTAAAAAATGGCTTTCCGAGTATTTTGCGGAATGAATTCAAAACAATTACGACAACCAAACATGGATACTAAATCTCCGTTTTTAGACAGTTGCATTCAAGTGGCTTAAATTGAGAGAGAGAGAGAGAGAGAGAGAGAGAGAGAGAGAGAGAGAGAGAGAGAGAGAGGACGCACTGGCATATCTACTGATGGAATGTTGAAACTACACTTTTCTAACACAGCGTAGACCAATTTTGCATCAAAAGAATACCTCGAGCTTGCAAAAGAAACTTGACATCTGCAAACTCGTATTTATGCAAAATAAGTTTCTAGTCTATGATTGTCATCAAAACAAAGGCGAGAAATCTCCTTGAACTTGAAACTGTTGTCACTGTATGTATCAAATAATTAGTTAAGATTTGAGAAGCTACTTTCTGAAACATAGGCACAATTATAGCATTAATTACTTTTTACTTTATTACTGTCTTTTTAATGTTAAACGTTTGTTTTTGTGTTTCTAAATACAAAATTAATGTATGTTAAAATGGCGATCTTTTAATTTGTTTTGTAAATCATCCAGCGACCCCTCTCAGCTCTTTACACGACTCCCACTTTGGAAATCACTGCGCTAATGTATATGAACAGAACAATGTTATATTACACTAGGAAGAGTAAGCAGTATTTCACAAGAGCAGATTCCAACTCTTCAAAGGACTCAAGACAAATTACTTATCCTCCACTCCAGTCTGACCGGTACAAGCACTTTGTTTCTACACATTTTCATATGTTTGTTGCCTAGCTATACTACTATTCCTACTAGTGCCACAAACACCACCACCATCATAATGCAAGTTATGTTATATTGCCAGTACTCGAAAATTTGCCTCATCAGAAAATGTTTCCCCAACAATAAATCAATTTTTGTAATACCATTACATAATTACTCAGAAAACACAATGCAGAGCTGATGACCAATTATGGGAGTTCCTAATGAAAGCAGATATAATAAGCATTATATTTATTTTCTACAGCTTCAGTATCTACAGTATGATGTGCAGGTGATTCCACTGTCTGTAGCCAATTGACATTGACTGATCTGAGGATTCACAGTGAGAGCAGCAAGAATGTTAACATTTCATCATTCACTTTTGACTTCATTTTCATGCGATTCCTGTCCTTCAGATGTACATTACATAGCCATACTCCCAGCTATAAAAATTTCAATGTGACATTTGTATCCCATGTTGTTCATAGAACATATCAGATGCTAGTAAATAATGTCTCCTGCATTCACCTTATACTTAAAGAATTTTACCTCTATGTCGAATCGTGCAATATTTCTCTGTCTGTAAGAGCTCAACAATTAACACGACCAGCTATTGTTAAGATACTAGTTGGTTTTGAAAATAGATGGTTATCAGAATGTTACTACTGCCTTCCTTTCCAAAATTTCTTACTCGGGTTAACAAATGTATTAAAACTATATTAAATCCCTGCAGTGGCTGCGTGGTCTAAACAGCAAGACTGTCATGTAGGCAAATAAGCTGAAGTTTTTCTCAGAGTTGGTATTATTTTCAAACAAGCTGTAACTTCTTAAGATCTCACTTTAGAAACAAGTGATTAAAACAGAAGTTTCCCGATCTGTTGAGGAGAAACAGATTTTAAAAGAAGTCCATCATTCCATTTAAAATATCAGAGCTGTCTCCCATGCTCCATGAGAAGGGAATGCCATCCACAATGCAATCTGAGAGCTTCACCTGCTTTGTAGAGATTTGGAAAATTTTCCATTTAGTTTTATTGATACATTTATGAAAAACTAACTTGTAACACTTTATGTGGGCTGACTTTTATATATACCGTATGTATAGCACGAATTTTTATTATGTTGACACCATTTCTCTGTTCCTAGTTTCTATTTATTACCTGATCACCAGATCTGTGCTGTCCCTTCAGGGCTATAATCAGTTTTGGCAAAATAAACACTTGTACTCACTCCATTCCACCTGCTTTCCTCCAGACTTGTCTTTGCCCTACCTGTCAAACATCAGGCCATGAACCTATCGGAATAAGGATGCTGCCAACTTCCACAATGCACTATGTCATGTTTCTTGAATATTGTATATTATTAATAATGTGAGGTTAATCAATACTAGGTCTAATGGCTTTGATTGACTTTTATAATTATTTCGAGATAATTACATGGTTACAGTGGAGATATTTGTTGGTTAAATGGTAATTATGTGAATGGAATCTATTTCGTTTTTAAAGAGAAATGTTTTTGTAATGAATAATAGTAATATGCATATGAAAATAATTTACATATTTACAGAAGAACAAGAATTTATTATGCATGAAATTACAGAGGGCATAACCCAGATGTATCTGAATCTGAGTTACTATCACTACTGCCATCCCTGTCTTCACCCAAACTGATCACAAATCTAGCTAGCTACTTTCTCTCTGTGATAGTTTCTATCTGGCTTAAACTAGATTTCATGTTTCTGCTTTCAACTTTTGTTTCACCAATCCCCACATGTAGTCAGTAAGGCTAAGGTCGCAATTATATGGTGGAAATCGCAACACTGTATGACCGTATTAGTGGAGGATATGGTCAGTATATAATTCATAACTTCCAACAATTCTGCTTTCCCTCAAAGGTTACATCAATCACAATCATTGTTGAATTTCTATCTTATTCTTAGCAATACATTTTTGGACTGTATAATATTTCGCACTGTCCATCACCATAATACAGTAGACAGGTAAATTACTTATTACTATCTCCAGCAGTCATTTTTGAAAGTTCGTGCTGGTGTGTGATAATCACCTGTTTTACTTTTCAACTTAAAGTGGGTAGCGCATCATCAATGAAACCTTTCCTGCCTTCAGTGAGAGTGATTACAGCCCAGCACCAGCACTGTCATAAGATGTAATGCCAGAGACATCTTCACTTTGCCAGCATTTTTTTTAACAGTATAATGTGGGTGAATCCATGTTTCATCCAATACACAATATACTTTCCTTTTGTGCGATATTTTGCAATTTTTCTCAAATAACTATTTCTACATGCAACAATATCATTTCTCTCAATGAAAATACATCTAGTGTATTTTACATTTCTGAAACCTAGATCCAATGTCTCGAACCACTTTTTATAGCATTTCTTTCCACTTTGTAGATTCACCGCTTCTTTCGCATCGCAACCTTCAACAATTTGTTCAATGTCAGAACATCTTTCTGCAAAGTATAAAATTCTAGCACTTTTCTTCTTAAAATATATTGGTCCATTATCAATGGTGCCTTTGGTCTGTTCTTCCCTGGTAATATTAGCTTCTCATCTCCTGCATAGACATCCTCTCTCCTGACTTCCTTTATTAGGTGCTCTGACCTGCCTATATAAATTACATAAAAAATACACTATTAGTTATACAATTTCAATATTAATTCAGAACCGACTGATGTAATAATATGAAATAAAATAAGCCTCACCTGTCATCGCAGCTGCTCTTTCACTTTGCCTGATTTGTAAGAAACAGTTTGTTTCTTACCACTGCAAAATGCTATTACTTGCATAATATTTCTTTAACCACATTTACAAGGGTCGTTTCATAAGTCACGGCAACTGTGGTATATCACTGATAAACTGCAGCAATAGAAATCCAATATATACGTCTGAAGGTCACTGGAATGTGATTCGCAATACTAGCACCAAATAGGGCCCAGGACAGGGGGCAATCGAAAGGTGCATTCATAGCAATCATTGTTTTATTATATAGAAAAGGAAACAAAGTACATTGTATACAGCTGACACCCTTCAAAATAGTCCCCCAAAGCTTCCACACATCTTCACCAACGATGGGAAGACTCTGAATACCATTGGCTATGTGTGATTCATCAATGTGTACAATGAGCTGCAAAAGAAATGCCGAGTCGAAGTTTCTATCGATTATCATGTTACAAGGACTTCACTTAGGAAACAACAGAAATATACAGGGTGGAAGTGAAATAGCCTTGCAGATTTTAAGAATGAATAGGTCATGTTGTATGTAACAAAAATTATAATATCATATTGGCGGAAAACTCGTAGTTTTTTTTCAGAAAAAATTTTTTTCCATATGTTTAACAACTTCTTATTTGGTAACTGTTGCGAGTAGGAACGTGATTTTTGTCCATATCAATAGGAAATCTAATAAAGAATAATCTATCCCTCTGGCGTATTTCAATAGCATGGACAGTTTTCGTGTAAATATAATTTTAAAAATCTCTAATTTCAAGCCACTGTACAATGCAACAAGTGGCAACATCGAGGCAGAGAGCACTCACTTACCGAGACACACTGAGTTTGTTGGCCTCTTACATCTGTATCATGAGTAGTGTATGTTAGCAGCAATGTTGCCAGACTGCTGAAACTTCAAACTTAATTTTCTAATTAACCATGCATTTAATCAGAAAACGAAATACAAGTTTCCTATTCATTTAAGTACCCTATAGTCCCTTTCAATTTCAAAGGTTATTTCACTTCCATCCTGTGTATGTGTATGAAATAACACATCTCAACTGGCCTGAATTTTCTAAAGAGGTTTTATTCCATGCAAAGGATAAATGTATGGTTAAATGTTTTAATTAGATTCAATTTTCAGTTCTGTATCTGTATTTATAATAAAATTGATTCATTTCTTTGTTAATATAATATGAATCCTAACTGGCTGTATATATCAATTGTAACAATGATCTATGGATAGTAAGGAAGGCTGTGAAATATCACAAACTGCAGTGTCACTATTTTTGTGTAGTATTCTTATTAATGTTGTAAAATAAAAGTATATGAACAATTTAAAATCAATTCATATGAAATAATAACGTGAACATGTTATAAAAGTCGTATTTACATGTTTTTAAAAACCTAATCTCAGGAAAATAGCTTTCCACTTCGACATGTTCCTCGAAGAATGATATAATTTTGTATCGGCATTTCTTTTGCAACCCAGTGTACCACCTGTCGTCGAAATTCTGTTAAGATGTCTTCCTTGTTTGCAGTGTTTCCCACGCAACAGCTTCTTCAGTTACAGAATGAGATCAAAGTTGCATGGATTGAGAATGGACGAGTAGGGAGGATGTTTTAAAATCTCCCACTCCTACCACTGTAAAAGGCCCCTGACACGAGATGCAGTGTGGGCTGTAGCATTATCATGGAGAATTATGGTGTTGTCCAGCAGTGCTGGACGTTTCCTCCGAATTATATGACGCAGATGGTATAGAAGAAATGATTTGTAGTACTCCACATTGACAGTGTGACCCTCACAAACAGGATGACACTCCAGAACACCTTGGCTGCCATATTCCAACATGATCATGACCTTCGTAGGTGATGGATTTGTCAAAACTTGTGTATTTGTGGTGAAGCAGGATGACGTCAGTCATTTGACTGATGCTTTAGTTCAGATTCATACACTCACATCCAGGTTTCGTCAAATGCAATAATTCGATTTAACATATTGTTTCTTTCGCGAAGAAATCACTCCAGATGGATAAGGCATGTTTCATATCGAGTCCATTTCTGCAACTCCATTAATTGATGTGGCACCCACGTTGCACACAACTTGCGCATCTGCAAGTCCTGTCTTAAAATGTGGAACAGTGTCAGCACAGAAATATCCATATGTGTGGATAATTCCTGCAAAGTCCAATGCCTGTTTTCTGTTAAGCATTGTTCGATAATGGCCACTGGTGCACACTGTATGAGGGGACACAGGATGTCCAATGTGCAGCAAGTTAACAACTGCTATGCATCCTTGTTTGAAGGCCTCCACCCAATGTACAACACTTCAACAAGGCAATGCATTATCACTCAATGTGCACACTAACGTTTGTGTGTGCTGTTAACTAGCCACCAATGCACATAGACACCATGTAGTGATGGCATTCCATAGAGCACCGGTCATCAGCACAGAGCACCCTCGGGCTAGTGTCTCTTACTCACAGATAAGAGACTGCACTATGGTGCATTCGTAGCTGCTGGCAGGTATGCTCTCTCCCTCTCTGCCTGCTGCACGATGGACATATGAGTTAGTTAGTGGGGTTTAAAAAGGGCGCGTCAGCTACTATGGCTATTTGCGCCCTTATCTAAAATCCTTCATTAAATAGAAACAATACAATAACAATAATACTTAAAAGAACTAAAAAACGTTGTCACGGTTAAAACAAGGTTTACAAATGCAGTTTCAACAAAGTGATGCATAAAAAAACATAAAAGTGAGCAGTTCTCAGACTCTGGGCATATGATGTTGCACCGAATTCCCTTTACCCATTTCAGCAAGTGCTGACGACCACTGCCATAGAGTGTAACATTGATTTTCAAAAGTATATACTGGACTGTGTTGTCTGATGGTTGTCATGACTTAAGAAACGACAGTCATAGCTACAATATTCAATGTGTCCTGCACAATATATTGTGAGTGGTGAGGAAAGAGAGACAGAAATGCGAGGAGGAAATTAATTCTTGCAGCTAAATGAAAGTTTGGTTAGCATATCTTACAGGGGCACAGAACCGATGGACCGAGAATATTTTCCCTTCCACTAGCATCTAGTCTTCACTGCATCTTTCACCTCCTCTGCAGTATCTTCTCAGTCATCCTCTTTTTCTTGCTTCAAGTGGTACTAAATTCTAGAATTTTCCTAGGCCATCTATTCAAAACCACCAAAGTATCTTTATTTATATTCTTTCAAGAACTGTTTTTTCCAAATTAGCTACTCTTTTGAATACCTCATTTCTTATTTTCTTCATATTTTGCAGCTTCTCCTTAGACAAGACATCTCTGTAGCAAATATTTTGCTCCTAATTTTATCATTTGTATCAATATAATAAACTGCTCTGAATAATAGGTGTAAAGAATCTCTTCTTTGCCATCACTGATTTTTCTGTCCCATCATACCCCATTCATTTTTCTAATACCTGTTCTTCCCTTATTAATTCCCTTTACTATGCATTTCGTTTTTACTATCCCCTTCTTAATTAAATTCTACTCGTAAATTATTTTACTGGAATGTTTAGCAGTGTTCATTTTTTCTATAGGATGGGAAGCCAGCACACTGCTACAATCGCCAATCTGGAGGACTGGGAGGTAGAGCCAAGTGAGAAAGAGTAGCTGAATATGCAAACATACTATTGTCTGTGATTCTTAGAGAGCAAGTTGAGAATATTCAAGATGAAGAAACATTCTTAACCCTGCCACAAAGAAATACTCTTTTATTCAGCATCACTTCCAACAGTTTGAACCCACTATATTACAGAACACTTACTGGAGTAACAGTCATCATATTGATGGTGTTCAGGTAAAAGGGCTTATCCCACAAAAGAAAGATTTTTCGGGAACAAAAAATTAAATTCTAACACATTATTAGTTAGTTTATATGTAGGAATGTAAACATAATATTGTCAAAAACATATCTTCACATTTTGTAATTAAATTCACTTATGGCTTCTAAGGAACCCGGAGGTTTATTGCAGCCCTCACATAAGTCCGCCATCGATCTCTGTGCAAGATTAATCCAGTCTCTATCATCATATTCCATCTCTCTCAAATCCATTTTAATATTATTCTCCCATCTACATCTCAGTCTACCCAAAGGTCTATTTTAACTAACTGCATTAATTACAGCAAGAAGTCAAATTAAAAAAGGGTTAAACCCTCTTACCTAAACACCATAATAAGTTTGTTATATTTATTACAGAATTAAAACAAAACATTGGGCATATGGAGCTATTTCATCAAATAACCAGTTGCCTACCTACCAGAAAGCTTTACAGTGTACTAGGTAAGGCCCATAAAAGCAATGTTTCTTAATCTGGAATCCTCTATGTAAGCATTAAGTCACGGGAACAGTTGAGGAGATCTAGAGTCAAGTATTGTGATGAAACCTTCAAGAAGTTCCTACATATTTTTTAATCAGTTATTTAGCGTCAACTTAATCTGTGACAATGTAAAAGTATTTGTCAAGATGAGGCCGAAGATTCGTTATAGGATTACCAGATATTCGCCTCTTGCATGTTTTACCAGTTGTATACTCTATTGTGTGCCATGGTGTGTCCATTAAAACAAGCTCTTTGTACAAGAAAGAATGAATTCATTCCTGAGTAAGTCCTAATGAATTTTGAGATCAGTAGAATTTAGGATTAATGCAACAGGTGTAATTTTCCAAAATTCCACTGTAAAGAGCTGTTATTCTAGAACAACCCCAAGGTTCATTCAGCTTCTATCAAACTGGGTACCAGGCTTTTCCCAGAAGTAAAAGGCAGTCAGAGCATGGTGCCGACCACATTATTTCATTGACAGCATATAGTTCTACCACCATGTCCCCCAAGCACGTACTTTATACCTTTACCTCTCCCAAGCACCTACTTTACCTTTTTCATTTAATCTTAATCAATATGGCAAAACTTTGTGAGTGTGTATGTCGAAACAACTCCTCACTTACTTACTTACAAATGGCTTTTAAGGAACCCGCAGGTTCATTGCCGCCCTCACATAAGCCCACCATCGGTCCTATCCTGTGCAAGATTAATCTAGTTTCTATCATCATATCCCACCTACCTCAAATCCATTTTAATATTATTCTCCCATCTACATCTCGACCTCCCCAAAGGTCTTTTTCCCTCCAGCCTCCCAACTAACACTCTATAGGCCTATGCATTTCTGGATTTGCCCATACATGCTACATGTCCTGCCCATCTCAAACGTCTGGATTTAATGTTCCTAATTATGTCAGGTGAAGAATACAATGCGTGCAGTTACAACTCCTCACTAATAATAATAATAATAATAATAATAATAATAATAATAATAATAATAATAATAATAATAATAATAATAATAACAGATTACCCCATTGATCTGTTTTAATCTCAGAGTAATCGAACTGGTCTTTCCTTACTACACATGATAATGATGACGAGGAGGAAAATATGTAAGATATTCAAAAATGCCTTGCTTTGCTATTTATCCCTCTGGAGGATATGAAGACAGTTTCATGGCCTGTTAAACACAATGAATGATTAAGTGCAAAATGTTGCAACATGAGTATTAACTGTGTGGAAACTATCTTTATCAGAGAACAACTAGCCAGACATAGGAAAGGAGTGGTTTTACAATGCTTTGGGCCTGAAATGTATATTGTCTATGACTTGGTGATGAAATAGACAACATACTAACACAATGTCAAAAGATGGCATGCTCAATTTCTGAGATTAATAGTCACATATCATGCTTCCATATTACAGTTCCTAGAATATTAGAAACAATGAAAAAGACTATTCTGTTTTAATATTGCAGCTGGCAGCAGGCCATGACAGTGTAAGATATCAAATTAACAAACAACAACTGGAAAGAAACATGGTACATATGCGGGGACTAAGAGGAAGGCAAAAGAAAGACTAAAGAATGCTGGGTGTGCAGTGAAAGACTTGCCCTTAGGCAGAAAGCTATGAATGAATGAAATGGAAAGAACTGTGGCAATCATTGTATTGCCTGTTAACATTATAGTGGACGAATCATCAACAGTAACGAAAAATGAGATGATCATGAAATAATAGGTACTTAAATCTTAAGAGTATCATAAGTTTGATGAATAAAAAACAAGTTACTGGAAAGTCTGTTAGCCAAAGATCTGGGGATCTTGATCACAGTCTTATTTAACCATCATTTCATTTACAATTATGTGAGAATAAACGTTAATTTTACAGAGTGCAAATTAATAAATCATTGACACCACATAACTTTAAGATAATTTCTAATATTCAACTTGTATCACAGTTTATTTCAAGTTTAGTGAAAGGAAGAAGCTACAGTATTAAGACACGTGCAACAGTGTAAAGCAAGAGCTTGCACTTCAATATAATACATACACTCTATATAAGTTTTGCTGACATTGTAAAAGCACGCATTTGGTAAAACAATTTAACACAATAAGCACCTATAGCATCATAGAAGTGAATATACGACGAATCAGTAGTCACTTCTCATTCAGCTGCAACTGGTTCCACAAATATTGGCGTAGGGGGTTGGTGGAACAAAATATACGTAAACAAAGAATAACTTTCACTTCATGGGACCAACATACACCCGCTGCCTGCTACTGAACACAAAACAAGAGAACTGAGATATGGAAAGCAGATTTATCTACCTACTGCAAGCCTTGCTGTGGGGTGAGAAGACGGTAGCTGCCTCACTGGCATATATTGACACACCTCCAAAACATACGATGCAGTTGTAATTTTGAGAGTATTTTTAAAGAAAAAAGTCTTTGTTGTAGTCCAAAGAATATGGTGCAGTGTATATTTTTACTCTACAGTTTCGGTTCTATGTATTGTGGGTCCCTATCACCACGGCATGGCACGTCCTCAGGTTGCGGATAGAAGAGACAGCCTCCAGATATGGAGGGTAGCTAAGAATATATTGAATAAGCAGTCGTGGACAGTCGATAAGAGGTGGTCCTCCAGCTTGGGGGTTGGGCGAAGGGCTAACAACCCATCACCATAAAAAAAAGCTTGTTACGAAACCTTACAATAAGCCTCGAAATGGAACTGATTCTCTGGCACGACCACAGCAAAAGAATAAGATACCTTTGGGGGGCTGAGACATAGATGGGAGGATAATAAAATGGATTTGAGAAAGGTGGGATATGATGATAGAGACTGAATTAATCTTGCACAGGATAGGAACCGATGGCGGGCTTATGTGAGGGCGGCAATGAACCTGCAGGCTCCTTAAAAGCCATTTGTAAGTAAGTAACAGTTCCGGTTATGTACAGGTTTACTGTAATGCTAAAATATTTAACTGTGTTTGACCACTGAAAACCAACTCCAGTTAGAGGCAACATATGAATTCTACAGCACTATCAAGAAACAAACCTGGTAATTTTTCTAAAGCACTTATACAGAGTTAACCAATAAAATGGCCGATTTTTTAGTATATGATACACGAGAATAGTAGCAGATAGAAGGTGCTGCTGTCTGTTGTTATACTGCCGAAGTTATTTACGCAGCACTAAATTATAGTCACCATGTAGAAGTGGAACAGTGTATAGCATCCATTTGCATACACGAGGTTTGTGTGTTAGTAGCTCAAAAACATTCCCCACGATTGTTCATTAATTTCTATAAGCATAATGCATTACAGGGGCTATGTTCAGTTTGTCAAGTATAGCGAAGTTCGATATTCGCTCTGAAGAAGCAGACCCGTCATGTTTGTTTCATCTTGCTATGAAAGTATTCACTCTCCTTCTCTATCACCCCTTCATGTGTTAAATAGTTTAGGATTTTAACACAGATCTTGCGATTAGTTTTTCATATGAAATAAGACGAAATTTGTAATGTCTTCATTGCCTCTCTCATACTCGAACATTGCAGAACACTAATATTGATATAATGGCATATTACATTTCAAGACACCATCACGCGACACCATAGTACTCACTCAACATTTCCAATATCATTGGTTAATTTCTTTCTTCCAGTTAAGGATCACAAGAACGTAAATCTTAGAAATGATTACCCTATCAGGGATAATCTATTGTAAAAAAAGTTTTGTTTTAAGTATTGTAGGTAATATAAAGAGTGTCCCATAACCACTGGGATACTCTCATACCTAGAGTATTTCATTGTACCTATACCTTTTTTCATGCAACTCAGTTCATGGAGGTCACTGCTGTTTAGGTGCCCAGAACAATACAAGTCATTTGCACTTAAGCAACACTGCCTAGTTGTGATGTTATGGTGAAGCCGTTGTTAGTTATGATAAGTTAAATATTACATGCGTCCTGACAAAATGTTGTAGCCATGAGGAAGATGAGACATATGAACTAAGTTGCATGAAAAGTATTATAATAATAGTTTTGTATTTAAATTATAGGGTTGGCCAAAGCCTACCGTCTGGAGTAGGTGGTAATTATATATAATTTCGTAGTAACACAAAGTTATACATTTTTTTAATGGGACACCCAATATTTAATTCCATAAATTTGTTCCATTCTTCATTATTATTCAAATGACACAAGCATGAAGTATCATAGCTTTCTAGTCAGGTCATTAACAAAACAAAAACAATTTAAAGATTGTGTACTTTTTTGGCTATTTCATGAAAAAATATCTTTGAAAAGGTATATTTCAATACAAATATTGAAACTGCTTCCCCTCTTCTGCAATATACTTTTCAAAATTCTGTTTTGTGTGCACTCTTGTGACGCTATGCAATACTCTGGTATGAATACATCTGCATGCCTCCAAAATCCTGTTTTTTCAGATTCCTTACAATTTGTGACTGTGTATTGTGTATCTCTGATTTTAAGTGTCCCCATAAAAAAAGACCAGTTGGTATCATCTGGAGACCATGCTGGTCATTGGTCCATATGTTCCATTCCCTTTCTGTGGGAATTCCTTCTCCAGATATTCACAAATAATTGCTGTATTATGTGCTGGCATCCCATTCTACTGAAAGAACACTAAGTCAAACATGAAGAGGTAGTTCTGACATGTTAACCAGAGAATTCTGAAGAAACTCTCGTTTGCTCCTTAATCATTTTTAAAGTTGTATTTAAAACTATGAATTTAACTGTTATTGTTATGCAATACTTTCTGGAGTTTTTCAGTCAATTCTATTTGTAAGATGGATACTATATTAGATCTAATAGATAATTGGTCAGCGTCTGAAATGAAATATACTTGTAAGAACTGAAGGCTTTTACTCTCAGCTGGAAGAAGATTTTCAGTCTATGCTTCAACTTCAAATGATGGCAAAGAATTATGTATTTCTTTTGCACCAAACAATGCCACTTGGAATAAGTCTTATATTATTTAAAAAGTGTGTTGATAATGGATGTACTACGATAAGTAAGGTTTTTAATTGGTCCTGGGTACTCTTGAATCTCAGGAGGAACAACTTTTACAACAGCGCAACATAATCTGTTTGGCTCATTACCCCATTTTTTTGCATTGCATTTATTGCATAGTTTATTCATTTCATCTATTTTAATACAATTCAAATGAGCATAGTTAATATTTGGATTATAAAATAATGGAATGCTAAGCTAACATACTATTACTGCATACTAAATGAATACACTCTCGTTCGTTAATTCTCTGAGATGAAAATGAATGTGGTACATAAATATTATTTTAAGAAACACAGGAAACGAATATGGGTAAATTATGAGTGCAGGAACACTATTTCGTGAAACTTTGTAAAATACCTCAGCTCCAGCGAGCTCAATGGTAAAATACTAATTTTGACTCTATATGATATGTGTTATATTTTTGATCCCGGGAAAATACTTATCTATACGACAAAAGTCTTAAAAATACTATTATGTCTGTGGACAAAAACAAACAGAAGTGTATAGAATAAGAGTATTTTATGTGGACCAAATAAAGTTCAAATACTAAAGTAATATAATATTGTGACAGGATATCAAGTTTTCTGTGCGTAAGAATCTATTTTAATCTTACCCATCCTCGATTCACTTAGGAGTTACCGTAATAGCATACAGCCTTATGTTCATCTAGAGATCACACTTTCAAATGGTAAAATAATAATTATACAAATCGGTTAAGTAGGTTCTGAGATTACTTCATACAAATACATGAACATTCTCTGTATGTTAATATTTATAAACCATTTATATATTCCCATCATACAATTATATCCTTATAAAATATTGTTAAATGAATAGCTTCCGTTTGTTGTTGTGCAAGGCCCCATATAGACAAGTCATTTGTTTTCATTTCATTATTGTTTATTAGTCTGAGGTGGCGATAATAAAACGCATTGTTATTTTAAAACTCGTGTAACTCGTTAAATATCAGTCCTATCAAAATTTTGCATAGAATAAAACTTATCAAAAATAATTTTTAAAGAAAGCTTTGTTATGTAATATTATTCATAAAAATCAACAATGAGCGAGATATTTCGATTTATTTCAGGCCCCCTTTTAAATAAAGTATTTTGAATTCCATATAGCCTAAAACCTAAGTTAGAACGAACTTAATTTATATTCCAATTTTCATATAAACCAATTAAGCCATTACGGGTGAAAAGGTAACAAACATCCAGACAGACATACAAACGAAAATTTCAAAAAAGCGATTTTTGGTCTCAGGATGGTTAATTATACATGTTGACACCAATTATTTTTGAAAAAGTTAAAATTACCAGAAAAATTTTGGTTACAGATTTATTATTAGTATACAGTTCCTGGCCAAATTATTAGACGCACCTTTATTTTGCAACATAATATACATGTTATTGTTAGCATGAAATTAATTGTTGTGCACAACAGCTGCTACAGGTGTTCCTTAACAACAACAACAACAATGGTAGATGAATATTATTAAATTTGTTTTCTGAGATGAATGAATTACGAAAAATGAAGGTGTGTCTAATAATTTGGCTAGAGACTGTAGATTCTAAGCAAACTAGGAAGAACATCCATTAAAATTGTTAGTGATTGGCTGCTTGAGACATATTATTAGAGCGGTCTCTAGCATAAGTTATAGAAGTAATATTACCAACATTTGAAAAAGCAGCATTCATGATGGAGGGAAATGCGTTTATACATATTTCGGAAATAAAAGTGAAGCCAAATAACATTGTTGCGGGATTAGATAAGTAACAATAGCAGTTTGTGGTGGATGCAATACAATAGAGATATGTAACAGATGAACATACGAGGAGTGTAAAGATATTTAATATGTTTATACGTATTTCGGAAATGATTGTGAAATCAAATGTTGTTGCGGAACCAGGTAACAATGGCAGTTTGTGGTGGATGCGATATTACAATAAGGATATTTTGTTGAAACATGAAATATTTAAAAATCAATACTATGTGATCGATGTCAAAATACTGTGAATTTATTTACGGTGAATGTTACTTATGTCCCGCCCACTATAGAGACATAGGCCAGTTTTACACTAATCCTAAACATATTCAGTATAACTTGTTGCTTGTGGGCCATCCCAAACCCCGACCTCCATTCCTAAGAGCGCCAGTCCTTATATACCCGTCAGTCAAGGCCTTCTGACAAATAAAAAACATTTGACAATAGATACCTCAATCATGACAACCTCATAAAATATCCTATCAATTGAATAATCGATCTTGCTATGTACAACATAATTATATTATTACCCATTTCAGCGAGTACTGACAGCTACTGCAAAATACGACAATTTGGTCCAAGGAGCATTCTCTTTTGGCACAAGGATAATTTATGGAACATGTTTCTAAATTAGTATTTTAAATACCGGAACATTCTTTAATATAATTTGGTCCAGGGAGCATTCTCTTTTCGCACAAGAATGATTTATGTAACATGTTTCTAAATTAGTCTTTTAAATACCAGTACATTCTTTAATATAATTTGGTCCTAGCATCTCTTATCCACGAATAAGAGATGTACTAGCGTGCATCCGTGGCTGCTGGCAGGTATGCTTTATATTATTACCCATTTCAGCGAGTACTGATGACCACTGCAAAATACGACAATTTGGTCCAGGGAGCATTCTCTTTTGGCACAAGGATGATTTATGTAGGTAACATGTTTCTAAAGTATTAGTCTTTTAAATACTGGTACATTCGTACTAACGACCACTGCAAAATACGATAATTTGGTCCAGGGAGCATTCTCTTTTGGCACAATTTGGTCCAGGGAGCATTCTCTTTTGGCACAAGGATGATTTATGTAACATGTTTCTACACTAGTCTTTTAAATACCGGTACATTCTTTAATAAATCACTGAAAAACAAATGTGAATATAGGGATGTGGAGTGACTACGAAATTATTATTTTTTGGCGCATCATTTTTACGTAAATAACGACAAATAAAAACTAACATGTCACATAACATTATTTTAAGAAATACAGGAAACAAGCATGAATAATATTCACCATTCTTAATAGAAATTACATACAATTAATGTGCGTGTAATAAACAATAAGCAAACCATCTTCGATTAATCATTTCAAAACAATGCAATGTGAATATAGCGTGGATTGTGTAGGAAAATAATTTCTTATATGTTGCTCCCAATGTACATCATTGTTAACTTATGAAAACAAATTAAAATTAACATGGCATATAAACACTCTTTGAAGAAAGATAGGAGATATTAAGTAATATTCATCGTCCTTAACGATCTTTGAATAGGCAATAACAATGAAATATGTATAAAATAGAAATTACATACAGGTGAGCATATAAAAAACAGTACGTAGAATCATACTTAATACTAAATACTAAAATAAACATGACAATAAGCTTCTCAGTCCTTAATGTGCCTCTACATTAATTAATTGTTTTCAAGAAGTATTGCCTTTTATTTGTATTCATTTATGTTCAAGTTATAAGAAATAGTGATCTGTGATCGTGTTCATGTTAGTGTTGCGTTCTCTTAAATATTTCATTGACATCTGGTCATTTTATTCATTCGTGTGTGTTTAATTATTTTTGTTAGCAACGCTTTTCCTATCTTCCTACGTTGAATAGGAAGTTAATCTCTCGAATTTATATGTTGCAGTACATTCATTTAATTTAAATGGCATAATTAATTGTGAACTGTGATTGTGGACGTGTTCGTGAATTGAACTATTAAGTAGGTTAATGAAATATTGACATTTTCATTCTGCAAGAGTTTATTAATATTCGTTAGCAACACGTTGCTGTATGTTTGTTTTATTTAACCTGATTCATATCTTCGTTTATGAATGCCAGTGAATCCATTAAATGCCTGCTCTACGATAATCGTAGAACTTCTGAAGAATATAGTTTAATTTTATGTGCAGAGTGTAAGTGCTGGTTCCATGGTAGCTGTGTCTATTTATGCAGTGATGAAGTAAAAGTCCTCGGTGAGTCTAACTCCCCCTGGCTCTGTCCATCTTGTTCATCCAAAGGTGGGACCCATAATATCTCAGCCCCTAATTATGTCGAATTAGTCTCATGCACAATTTGCACTGGCAGTGACGCTAAATCTTACAAAGGCTTGAAAGGACTGCGAATACACTGGGCTAGGGCTCATCCCAATGAACCTCCTGACGACCTTCTGTTAAATTCAGAAAATACTTATTTTGAGTTTTTCCATCAAAAGATTGCTAATTGTAAACTCAATACAAGAGTTTTAAGAAGAATGCCCAAAGGAGCTAGAAGCTTTGCGGCAGAAAAATTTACTCAACTTATTGATAAATGTATTTCCGAAAATAGTGAAGAATGTTGGCAAGAGCTTCTGCTTTTTGCATATATCGCCCTTCGGATACCGATCGAAGAAGAACTCTGACAAATCTTTAGTGTCTAAAATCAAAGAGAACATTAATGATTTTACACTGGAAGTTCCTCCCCGTAAGAATAAATCTACACTTTCTAGGTCACGCATTGTTGAAGCTAAAGTGGCAGACAGTGATATAAAGGGAGCTGTTCGAATTCTATCTTCTGATTCAGGAGTAGCTCGTGCTTCACGAGTTATACAAGAGGCTTTAGTACAAAAACACCCTCCACCATCACGGCCCTTGGCATTTCCAGATCCTCCTACCAGCAATGAAGTGTGTTTGTCAGTATCTCAAGATATGGTTTTGCAAGGAATAAAAACCTTTCCTAATGGCTCTGCATCTGGTATTGATGGGATTCGCCCCCAACATTTAAAAGATCTCACATCCAAATCTGCTGGAGATTCTGGTAGGCAACTCCTAAATGTTATTACTAGATTATGTAATCTAATGTCGGCTGGTAAAGTTAATCCTGAAATCTGTTCTCTTTTATATAGAGCATCTTTAATTGCCATTGAAAAGAAAATGGCGGGATACATCCAATCGCAGTTGGAAATATCTTTCGCAGATTATCGGCTAAGTTAGCTTGCACTTCTGTTAAGGAGAAAGTTAGTCAACATTTGCGCCCTCAGCAGCTTGGTTTTGGCACCGCTAAAGGATGTGAAGCCATCATTCACTCGGTACGTTCATTTCTAAATCAGAACGAAGGCAGTCAAAATGTTCTTCTTAAGATCGATTTTAGAAACGCATTTAATTGCCTTGAACGAGACACAATGCTTGAACTTGTTAAGAGCAAGATCCCTCAACTCTATGCATTCTTGTGGCAAGCGTATAGAAACCCATCTATCCTGTATTACAATTCTGACATCATTTCATCGCAGACTGGAGTCCAACAAGGTGATCCGATAGGTCCACTGCTATTTAGTCTAACCCTGAATTCTGTCATTACCCATTTGAATAGTACCTTGAACCTCTTTTACCTGGATGACGGTACTTTGGGAGGGGATCTAGATATGGTCCTTTCCGATCTTGAAAAACTTATAGATTCCTGCAGATCCATTGGGTTGGAGATTAATCCTGATAAATGCAAATTATACTTCTGCTCTACACAAGACGATACTGTAGTGTCCGCATTCAATAATATAGCTCCAGTGATTAAGATAGTATCTCGATCTAATTTGACTCTCCTTGGATCTCCCATTTTTCTTCCCGCTGTAGAGTCAAGTATGCGTGAAAAGCTTGAAATTATGAAGCAACTGTTTGATGGTCTGCAATCTCTTTCCACACATACAGAGTACTTTCTCTTAAAGAACTGTTATTTAATTCCTAAATTAACATATTTTCTTTGCACCACCCCATTATGGCTTTTTCCATCTCTACTTCAAGAGACTGATGATCTACTGAGAAACTGTCTGGAATCGATTCTCAATATACGTCTTGAAGATAACAATTGGATTTTAGCCACTCTGCCTATTGCCTTTGGAGGTATTGGAATCCGGAATGTGAGTGATGTTTGTCTGCCTGCTTTCTTGGCTTCTGCACATGGAATCCTTGATTTCGTCAAGTCCATTCTCTCAATCAAGTCCATTCTCTCAATTAACGGTGATGAAATCGGGATCTGTTATGTGAATGAGGCTTTGGAGAAATGGTTCAGCATTACAGGAAACAACAACCTCCCAGCTTCTCGTGATATTCAGAAACAATGGGACCACATCCATGCCTCTGATATCTACCAGGCTCTACTAGCATCGTCATCGTCTGAGGTCGATCAAGCTAGATACCATGCAATACGACAGAAGGAATCAGGGTCTTGGCTTCAGACAATACCATCTTCCAATATTGGCACATTAATGGACAATATGTCCTTTAAAATTGCTGTCGCCTTAAGACTCGGGTGCAAGATCTGTTTTCCACATAAATGTCTTTGTGGAGCCACTGTTGATCCCTATGGTCACCATGGCTTAAGTTGCCCCAAAAATACCGGGAGATTTTCCAGGCACTTTCAATTAAATGACATCATTAAAAGGGCATTTGTCTCTGCTGGTTTTCCATCAATCCTGGAACCTATTGGAATCTGCCGTTCTGATGGAAAAAGACCAGATGGATTGACCTTGATGCCCTGGTCTCATGGAAAATCTCTACTATGGGATGCCACTTATGTCGACACTTTAGCACCATCCCATTTGCCTGTCACCTCCAAAGTTGCTGGTTCTGCTGCAACATCCACAGTGAGCATCAAAAGGAATACGTATCGGGATCTCCAGGACAGATACTTGTTCTCTGTTTTTGCTGTTGAGACATTGCAACCTTGGTGCTCAGAGGCTAAAATGCTGGTTTCAGACATCGGGAAAAAATTGCAAGCGCTCAATGGAGATTCCAGGTCGACTGACTTCTTGAGACAAAGAATCGCTATTGCTATCCAGCGTGGGAATGCTGCCAGTGTTATGGGGACATTTCCTCAAACACTGGCTTTGGAGGAAATATTTTCTTTTTAAAATTCAAAATGTTGGCCTACTACCGGAATCAACTGCGTTTGTTGACGCAACAAGACTTGAAGAGTCTTCAAGGAATTCTGTTGGAAGACGTTCAGGAATCTTTGCCACATTGTAATAAAACCCTCAAGGCTCTGCAGAATGAGATCATTATACATTTCGCGACCGATTGACAAGAAGAAGATTGTGTTCTTCACAAACAAGACAGCAGCTCTGCCTGTGGACGATGATTTCCAGAAACTCTGGCGTTCTGTGGTAGCTGAGAGCACGGATAACCCGAAGATAGAGGAATATCTGGAGAAATGGGGAATCCGCTCCATGGAAGATCATAGACCCAAGAAGGCAACATTCCACAAGTGTAAGAAATTGTAATATGACATTTCCCACAGTATACGAAAAACATTTTGTACAATAGCGACGTATTCAGTATGAAAAATTCATTAGCTTCATTGTTTACTGATAATGTCTGAGCAGTGAATGTAATAACTCTGACTTCTGAGTGCAGGAGCATGTAGAGTAATGTAATAAATATTATTTTTTCACAAATAAACATTATCATATCTGAGTAATAAGCTTAAATTACTCCAGTTTAGTGTAAGAGTGGCCTATATCTAACAATGTTTCCCAGCAAATTACTTAATTATTTAAAAACAAAAAAATCGTGTTAGAAGATTGAATTTGTGTATTTTTTCTGAAACTATCCAAATATTTGTAGGCAGTCTTTTACATCAGATTGCCGAAAATTGGTTTATAGCACAACATTGGCAGTGATAAAAGTGAAATATTCGTTCAGTGGGCGTTGGATACTCCACATTGACCGTATTTACATTTACATTTATTTACATTTTTTATTTACATATTTACACGAACCTTCATCATACATTCCAAATGTATTTAATATATTAAACCTACCATAAGCTAATTAAAAAAACTGCCTGCTGTTACTTAACTATTCCCTCATCTAACCTAATATAATGCTGTCACAGCCATCACCTCCTGTTCTGTTCACCCTGAGGAAATACTCGTCTTTATTTACACGAACATTCATAATGCTTTTGGACCAGGGCTAATAATTCTCTTCATTTACATGAACCTTAATATTTTTGAAATGTATAATTTATATTAATCCTACTGTAACCAAGTTTGAAACCTCACCTCCTCTCACTTAACTATTCCCTCACCGAAGTCAATCTAATCTTGCCACTGTCTTTGCCTCCTGTCCTTTTGGTTCAGGAGAAATACTCATCTAACTAAACCAACCTTCATTGTACTTTTGGTCCAGGGAAAATACTCGTCTTTATTTACACGAACCTTCAGTAAGAATGTCAAACACATAATAAATTAAACCTAGTGTAACCTAATTAAAACCTCACCTTTAATCAATAATCCCCATACCTAACCCAATCTAACCTTTTCACTGTCCTCCTGTCCTTTTGGTCCAGTGCAAATACTAATTATTCTTTACAACATCGTTTCCCAACCTGTGGTTCGCGAACACCCAGGGGGTTCGCAAAATTTTTCAAGGAGTTCGCCAAAACTTTTTCGTAATGTCGGGTTGAGGTTAGGCCTATTATTGTTTCCTTCATTTCTGCGGCATTGTTATAATAATAATAATAATAATAATATTAATAATAATAATAACAATAATAATATTATTATTATTTTAAAATTAAATTAATCCTATAATGCCCCTTGTTACATATGTGTAACATCGGGCATTTATCACATTATTTCCACAATAAATTAATATTTACCGCAAATGCCTGATTTACAGTTATGTAACAACTGTTAGGAATGCATTTGATTTCGCTACAATGGAAATTTAGTCTGCCAGCTTCTTTGTGTTCTAACAATACTAACAACAGTACCGTGACCAGACTAAGGAACAGTTACATGGCGGTCAAGCTTTTGATTTCAGATGTTAATGTGGAATTTCAACAAGCTTATATTTAATTTTGTATTTTCAACATTGTTCGACAATACGATCAACCGCCAGATTAAAGACATGGAAAATTATGTCGAAAATGAAATTTAACTACTTTTGTATCCGCTGCAAATAGTGACAATCAGAATGCTCTTGAACTGTCTTATCACATTAGCTACAGAATTGCTAAAACTGCAAAACCTCAATCAATAGCTGAAGATTTAGTGCGGCCATGTATAAAAGATGTAGTACAGTGCATGCTTGGAGAATCTTCCACAAAAGAAGTCAATATGGTACCATTGTCCGACAATACAATCAACAGCCGGATTAAAGACATGGCAAATTATGTCGAAAATGAAATTTTGGAAAGAGTTTGTGCCAGTCCTTCTTTTGCAATTCAACTTGACGAATCGACTGATGTCAATTTAGCCATTTTGTTACTTTTCGTCCGTTATATTAATGGAGAGTCTGTAGAAGAGGAGCTACTATTCTGCAAATCCTTAAAAGAGAGAACTATGGGAGCAGATATATTTAAGTTAACCGATGAATACTTTCGCGAAAATTCAATAGACTGGACTCGCTGTGTAGGCATTTGTTCAGATGGTGCGAAATCTATAATAGGGCATTATGCTGGGTTTGTTGCCAAAGTGAAATTGGTAGCACCGAACACTTCTTGGACACATTGTTTCATTCATAGACAGGTTCTTGTTTCTAAATGCATGCCCGATGGATTGAAATGTGTCCTGGACGATGCAGTGAAAATAATTAATTATATTAAGACTCGCTCTACAAATTCCCGCATCTTTGCAGTGCTTTGTGAGGAAATGGGAAGCATTTATAAGTGTTTATTGTCTCACACTGAAGTTAGATGGCTATCTCGAGGTAGAACTATTTCCAGGCTGTATGAACTTAAAGATGAAGTTTATGTTTTTCTTACTAGCCATGCCTTTCACCAAGCAAAGTGCATGGAAGATGAAATCTGGCTTCAGACTTTAGCTTATTTGGCAGACATTTTCTAAAAAATTAACAGTTTAAACTTATTTCTCCAGGGGTCAAATATATATGTTTATATTGTGCACAACTGTATCGAATCATTCATTAAAAAACTTAATTTTTGGGAAACATGTTTCAATAGCAATCAAACCGAGTGTTTTGATACCCTTCACGACTTCCCGGTGGAAAATCATCTTTCTTTGGACGAAAATGTCAAGAACATGGTTAAAGAACATTTGAAAGGACTTGAAAAAAATCTTCAGAGAATATTTCCCTGCTATGTCTAATAATAACAATTGGATTCACAATCCCTACGAAGAGTCAACAATTTTAGAATCCACATTAAGCGTAGATGAAAAAGAGTAGCTTCTTGAAATTTCCACTGATTTTCAGTTACACAGAAGTTATAAATCTTTGTCATCAATTAGTTTTTGGTCGAGTTTAAAGGAGTTCCCTGTGTTAGCGAATAAAGCCATAACGGATTTTTACCCTTTTCATTCACATATTTATGCGAAAAGTCGTTTTCTTCATATGCCTACTTAAAAAATAAATACAGAAACAGATTTTGTGCTGAAAGTGATTTGAGACTTTATTTAACTTCTGTGGTTCCTGGCTTCAACATGGAAAGCAGGGGCAACCTTCTCACTGAATTCCAAGGAAGAGGTGAGTAATTACAATGAAAACTTGTATTTATTATTGCAACTAGGCCTACACGTTGTGTAACTTTTAAGCCATAACTTTGGGTTTATCCGTTAAGGGTTAAGTTAATTTAAGGTTATTAAACCTTTTGCATGGAATTAAATTTTATGCATGTCTACTGTATGTATATTTAAGTCAGTGGTTCATCCAACTCAGATCATTGTGGAAAGGGTTCGTAAGTCGAAAAAGGTTGGGAACCACTGCTTTACACGAATCATTATACTTTTGGTCCAGAGGAAATAAAGTTTTTATTTACACGACCTTCAATAAGAATTTCAATGTAATCTATGTAATGTAATGTAATATTTAATCTATTGTAACCCTATTAAAACTTCTTCTGCCACTTAACCATCCCTCATCTAACCTTGTCACAATCGTCACCTCCTGCCCTTGTGGTTCAGGGCAAATACTTTACACAAAAGAACCTTCATTGTACTTTTGGAGTAGGGAAAATACTCATCTCTATTTACACAAAACTTCATTGTACTTTTGGTTCAAGAAAAATACTCGTCTCTATTTACACGAACCTTCAATAATAATTTTTTATGCATAATATATTAAACCTACCGTAACCTAATTAAAACTTCGCCTCCTGTCACTTAACTATCCTCTCATTTAGCCCAATAACCTTGTCACAGTTCTCGCCTTATGGCATTTTGGTCAAGGGGAAAATACTGGTCTTTATTTAACTTACTCGAAACTTCACTGTACTTTTGGTCCACAGAAATTATTCGTCTTTATTTACATGAACATTCATTACATTTTTCGTCGTCTTTATTGCACGAAATATATCTTGCATTTTGTGTTCTTGCACCATAATGAAGGAAGCCAATATCCAGGTATAGAATCCAATCACAAGCACTGAGTGCTGGCTTGTGACTGGATGCTCTAGAAGACGATTGTTTCTCATGGCAAAGTCTTCATGAGCATATTGTGAATGTAAACGAAGAATAACAGAAACTATAGATATAGAGCACCACCTAACAAGCGTCCATCTATATATTAGGACTAATACCCCACATTTTGACAGTTCAGAAGATACTATCGTAACTAGCAGTGGCAATAGTGGTAGTTATAATAGTATTGTTCTGAACCATCGATTTGTTGATGATTGGTTTCTCGCAGTCAATAGAGATTTTTTCTGCAGCACAGTTGTGTGCATTATGATGATTCACTACTCCATTGTTATGAAAATCTTGCTTCATATGTCCATAAAACTTTAGAATAGGAAACTGTGTTCATCCTCTATCTTAATCATTACTTCAAAAGCAAATATCAAACATGTCTCATAATCTGTATCTGTAAGACCCTGTACTAAATGCAACTTGAATGGACATTATTCATGCTGTTTCAAAATTCTGTGTACTCGTATTGAATTTCTGGATGTACCTGATTCTTTTGTAATATTCCTTACAGATATTTAATATCTGTAAAGTTTTTTTAATATGTGTTAATACGAATTAAATCATCAACAACAACAGAAACATACACACCACAGAAGAATATTTTATAGCTAAATGTTATAATGACAATATTCCATTAATTAATTAAATAGTCTGAAATCCAAACAAAGTACTTTACGAAATCAGTAACTAACTCACAACTTATCTATCAGTTCCGCCATGTAAGTCACTGCCCTACCCCAAGACATACTGAATTCTGTAAACTCAGTAATTGATATTGCACTTACTGCACTTGTTGCACAAGTAACACTGACTACCCAACGCCAATATGGTTACCACGTAAGTAATTTCAAATTGAATATTAATCAGTTAAAATAGAAAAGAAATTGAAACAATTTTAAATTATTTTCAGACAAAACTAAACATACTACAGAGAGAGGCAGCAAAACGTTACTCCACAATCCACTACTCGATTCATCGGTGAATTGTAGCAGTACGGGTGGGCATTCAGTTTCATTACAGTAGCTACGTAAAGATTAAGCCTATAGAATTTATCTCCTCTAATAAACTTAATTACAGTAGGCCTAAAATTCCCGTTTGGTGGGGATGGAGTACACAGACAGCGGGAAGCATAAGGAGTGTTTAGTTGATGAGTGGAGTCACAAATAACACAAATAATGTTCAATAACAACTGCAGTAATGCAAAACTACGTAATAACATGCGCTCAACAAACACATCCCCTGCATGGTGCAGCCTCTTTCTGTGCAAAATAACAGCAATGTATTACTAGCTATGGAGTCAACCCCAAATGTAAATATGTACTACAACTTGTAACAAAAGCTTTGAGAACATACATGTTTTAAACTAATTATAATAAATATTTTAAATAGAGTAACTACATGTAATGTACATCATAATTAAATGAAAATAATTACAATATAAGATTAATATTTATAGATTGTACAATTTATATAATTTTAATGTGCCTGATTTTAATTCATTATGTTCTCAAAGATTAGTACAATGTAGTAGAATAATGTTTTTTACTTCAATACTGTATAGTCCACAACTAAATTAGATTGTCAACATAGTGTTCATTATAAATAGCAATAATAAGGACCTGAAATGGCTTGAATGAAAGCGAAAATGTTAGTCCTAATATAGAAATGTATAAGGTGTAACATTAATGTAATCACCTAATGATAAGTAAAGATGGAATATTGAAAAGAAATGTGTTAACATTTTCGAGTTGTGACTGAGTAAGTATTGCTACACAGAATGATGCAACTGTTGAGTTCAGCAATGTTGAGCACTATATAGAACAAAGCGAGCGACCATCTGTTGCTGATTCTTGAAACTGAGTACAAACTCATTTCATCAATAACATCCACGCCTCATTTGGTGAAGTAGTGTAAGGTTAACATTTCAAGTTTCTTTGATTCACCAGAATGCTCATCAATACTGTCATCAATATGGAGCATTGACAACAGCAGTACCACTTTCCCCAAATCCAAACACACTGCCCTTCACAAATCTTCCTTTTGTAAAACGAAGACAGGTGGAATTTCTCTTATATTTTCTTATGGTGCCTATTAGTGTCAGCTTGTAATGGTGAGACGGTTGATGGCAAGAGGAACTGAAGTCTACCAGTTGTCGCCAGACACATTTTGTTCAGTTCCTGAGATAGGTTACACCAATCTTTCCACCACACATTTTCCACTGTTCCCTACTCTAAAAGATCCTTAAGGTTGTTCTCCAGCGTAAATTTCCATGTTGTGCGTGTGGAATGTTTTGGCATGTATAACAGCATGAAATTTTATGCCATGTTTAGCCAGCTTGTTGGGTATGTAATGTCTCAACATGCATCACCCACGAAATGCTTGGAAGCAAGACGATCATATTCCCTTTTCACATTCCTTGTATGGATGTTGTCAAACCTAAGAGAATGTAGCAAAAACCTGAATCTACTTATGCTCATGGTGATTCGAAAAATTTCAACACTAGTTCCATCTGTCGACCACAAATCTTCAAGATTTAGACGTGCTGAATTTAGCATACCTGCTAAGTAGAGAAGATGAATGACAGCCTTTAACTCTGCAGTTTTGGTATCTAACACATCATTAAATGTTCAGAAGTTGCTTACTCTTTCTTGAATCCATAAATTAGTGAAATGAACGATCTGTTGTATAACAATGTCATGAAAAAATAACTGCCATGACTGTAATGGTGAAGTAACATTTCATAATTCATTTTTCGGTCCTAGTAGACCAGTAATTATGTTGTGTCTCAGACGACTGCATAAGGGAGTGTAATATACATCCCATTTAGTTTCATCATCTTTTCCAGTGTACTGAGGCTTTAATAGAGTTGGCAATTTTCAGGTTAGGATTATCACTGTCAAATTCTACAGATTCTTCAGTATTTGTATTACCTTCATCATCTGCTTCCTCTTCCTCGTTTCCTCTTGATTTGTCATTCTGTCTACCATTGTCTTCATTTTCATGAAAAAGCATCCTATGGACTGATAACTGTTCCTATACTAGTGCATCATTCAGTTCTACACTTTCGAGAAACGTATTTATTTCATCTTCTTCTCTTGAGTTCATTATAGATGAATACAAAGAAAGACAGTTCGTGAACAAAATAATGCTTACAGTATAACAGGTGTACGAACGCTCTTGTCCAGTCGACATGCAAAAAAACTCAGTACTCTGGAGAATGCATATAGTGTTAAAGACTGTGCTTTATTTCTCTCGACAATTACCAATTACAAATTCACATGTTATCATCAAGAATGCAACAGAACACTACTCAATACATCACAGAAGGCTATGGTAGAGGGAGAAGAATAATAAAATGCTGCAGTTGAAATGACCACAACGCAACCTCTACAAGTAAAATCAATAAATTTATTTTCCTTGGACCCACAATGAAAAAAATATGAAATTATCAACAGAACTTCTGCATGTACCCTCAGCTATTACAACGAACTTTACACCAATACTGTGGGTAACGAAGTTGACTCTTTGCCTCAACACTACCATCTCTCTTTGAATAATAACTAGAATGTTCGACCGTGTTGATAACTACTGAATAATACGTAAATAATTATACTTTCCAGGTAATTCTTTACAGAAGCTCCTGTAAAATGAAGTCTTCGCAAGACATAATATGGCAATTAGGTTACAGATTAAGTAATCAAAGAATCTGAAGTTATCTAGACGCCATACAATGTACAATGAAGGCCCCTTTTAAAGGCTTTGTCAGTGGAAAGAAATAATCAAAGAGGGGAGGAAGGAAAAATACACACATATACTCACATCACCATTGCTTCTTATGAAGTCTTCAATTGCCTCAAGTGCATCTCTGAAAGCTCCCGACTTGTTTGATTTGATGAGTTGTTCTTTAAATTCAAAATAGGGTTTTATTTGACTTTCTTCAATCCAGGCACTGAAAAAGGAAGAGAAAGTAGGGCATAATGCTTAAAATTTTAAAGAAAGTAAAGAAATATCAATGTAACTTCTACTTACTAATTGTTGGTACCAAAGAAGAATATGCAATGCAAAGCATGCTTCTTTGCAGCGGGTCTCTTTAGGTCTTTTGTTGGATTCGAAACCTGCAAAACAATAACAATAATAATAATAATAATAATAATAATAATAATAATTAAATTTCAGATATATAGAAGTGACGCACACACACACACAAACAAAAAAAAGCACACCAGCACACAAGAATAAAAAGTGCGCGTACGCACGCACACACACACACAGAGAGAGAGAGAGAGAGAGAGAGAGAGAGAAAGAATTACCGTATATGATTAATTCTCAATCAGAAAAGCATTAAATACACACATCTTCATTAAATTTGTCAAAAGTCTGCTCTGACTGATTTTTAAATAATAACAACAGTAATAGTACAGTAGAGGAGGCAAGACCTGTCCTGTGACCTTATTATGTGCCATGGCTATATAGGCTGCAATGAAATTCTGTGTCAGTAGATTTGTATAACATTAACGATTCAAAAAGAAACTCTTTTTCTGATAAGCTCATTCTTTCTCTTCTCACACAGCTCAGATGCCAGGTCTCGTCTCCTCGCCTATACTTGTTTCTCAGCAGATAAAAGGCTAATGGATCAACTTCCAACAGTAGAGGCAGATTTCATGTCAAGTTGAAGCGGAAATGTTGATGAATGAAGAGAATGCTGTGGTATAATTTCCCCAGGGGTACTTGTTTCCCCCTTCACCAAAAATAGCAAGGAAATATTAATGACAATTATGAAATAGCAAAAATCTGAAATGATCTTTTATACGCACACTTAAATCATTTTCAAGCAATCTTGATGTTACGCAAAAATCGCTAATTATTCTGTAATAAAAATTACGGTTTATTTAACGACGTTCGCTATTATCGAGGTTATATCAACATTGCCGGTGCCGGAATTTTGTCCCACAGAAGTTCTTTTACATGCCAGTAAATCTACTGACATGAGCTTATCGCAAGGATCAAACCCGCTACTTCGAGCACAGAAGGGCAGCACTATACCGACTACACTATCCAGGCCGACTATTTTGTAATATGCTATGTGCCAATAACGAACTTTTTTTTTTTTGGAAAAACTTCTTAAAGTGGGTTGTACAAAATCTCCCCTCCCCCTCCCCACCATCTGTTTCTGAGAAAATGAGGGTTCAAATGCATAAACACAGGAAGTTGCTGAAGGATGGAGCCATATATAAAAATGAAGTCAATATAAAGTAGTAACAGCTACTGTCAACTGTTGCAGTAATATTCCGAACATGGCACTGAATCATCTGCAGAACAAGACAAGTATGAGTAATGAAAAGTTCCTAAATGGTTTAACGCCATATTCCTTTGTTACTTTTATCGTTTAACCTCAAATTGAATTTGCTGCTCTACATATTTCATCTCTAGAGCTAATTGCAAAATTGAGTTAATTCTGAACATCCTTCCAGCTATGTTCACCTGTCACTGAAAATGAGCAGTCATCACTAAAACTGATCTAATGATCTTTCACCATTGTGTTCAGAGATCTCCTTACAGTTTCTATACAAACAGTGTTGCCGAGAAGGCTGATCATATGGAACACGTCCATGAATTTCAACGATTTTGGAGAAAAGCATTCAATAAGTGAAAGATGAACTTCTAGTCTCAATCTGAGGAAGTGATATTATACATGTATGGACCAAGCAGGCTACATGGTTGAATCAGTCTCAGAAAATGTTAGGGTACGGCCACACAGGCTACATTTGTAGCAAGTTTTCTGCGACAAATGTAGCTGGAATTATAGGCAGCATTAAGTTAAATGGAAGCGGCCACACGGAGCAGTAAATGTAGCAAGTTTGGCGCATCCCAAGGTCGTGTCGCAACTCGAATGGGTCCGGGTCCATTTTTTCTGCGACATTTACTGCTGTTGGGTGGCCACACGTAGCGACATGGGTGGCTACACGTGCAGCTGCATTTGTAGCAACATTTTAATTAATCGAACTAGTTTCTTGGGAATACCAAATGTAGCTGGAATTATAGACCGCATTGAGTTAAATGGAAGCGGCCACACGGAGCAGTAAGTGTAGCAAGTTTGGTGCCGTCTGACATGTTAGGTCTATTCGTGACCAATAATTTTCCACCTTAAACGAATTAACATTGTTGTTAGTTACTGGGAATTTATTATGAAATCCATATTTTTAAACTTTAAATTTATATTAATATTTATTTCCGCTTTACTAATTCCCAGAGGAGACTCAGTGAATCAAAGAATATACATGTCAAAAGACTTTTATCTACTTACTTACTTACAAATGGCTTTTAAGGAACCCGAAGGTTCATTGCCGCCCTCATATAAGCCCGCCATCGGTCCCTATCCTGTGCAAGATTAAGCCAGTCTCTATCATCATACCCCACCTCCCTCAAATCCATTTTAATATTATCCTCCCATCTACGTCTCGGCCTCCCTAAAGGTCTTTTTCCCTCCGGTCTCCCAACTAACACTCTATATGCATTTCTGGATTCGCCCATACGTGCTACATGCCCTGCCCATCTCAAACGTCTGGATTTCAAGTTCCTAAGTATGTCAGGTGAAGAATACAATGCGTGCAGTTCTGAGTTGTGTAACTTTCTCCATTCTCCTGTAACTTCATCCCGCTTAGCCCCAAATATTTTCCTAAGCACCTTATTCTCAAACACCCTTAACCTATGTTCCTCTCTCAGAGTGAGAGTCCAAGTTTCACAGCCATATAGAAGAACCGGTAATATAACTGTTTTATAAATTCTAACTTTCAGATTTTTGGACAGCAGACTGGATGATAAGAGCTTCTCAACCGAATAATAACACGCATTTCCCATATTTATTCTGCGTTTAATTTCCTCCCGAGTGTCATTTATATTTGTTACTGTTGCTCCAAGATATTTGAATTTTTCCACCTCTTCGAAGGATAAATCTCCAATATTTATATTTCCATTTCGTACAATATTCCCGTCACGAGACATAATCATATACTTTGTCTTTTCGGGATTTACTTCCAAACCGATCGCTTTACTTGCTTCAAGTAAAATTTCCGTGTTTTCCCTAACCGTTTGTGTATTTTCTCCTAACATATTCACGTCATCTGCATAGACAAGAAGCTGATGTAGCCCATTCAATTCCAAACCCTGCCTGTTATCCTGAACTTTCCTAATGGCATATTCTAAAGCGAAGTTAAAAAGTAAAGGTGATAGTGCATCTCCCTGCTTTAGCCCGCAGTGAATTGGAAAAGGATCAGACAGAAACTGACCTATACGGACTCTGCTGTATGTTTCACTGAGACACATTTTAATTAATCGAACTAGTTTCTTGGGAATACCAAATTCAATAAGAATATCATATAATACTTCCCTCTTAACCGAGTCATATGCCTTTTTCAAATCTATGAATAACTGATGTACTGTACCCTTATACTCCCATTTTTTCTCCATTATCTGCCGAATACAAAAAATCTGATCAATAGTCGATCTATTACGCTGAAAACCGCACTGATGATCCCCAATAATTTCATCTACGTACGGAGTTAATCTCCTCAAAAGAATATTGGACAAAATTTTGTACGACGTCAACAAAAGTGATATTCCTCGAAAGTTACCACAGTTGGTTTTGTCCCCCATTTTAAAAATAGGTACAATTATGGACTCCTTCCATTGTTCTGGTACAATTTCCTTTTCCCAAATAGCAAGTACAAGTTTATAAAGTTCGCTATATAATGCACTTCCACCCTCTTGTATTAATTCTGCTGGAATTTGATCGATACCTGGAGACTTGTACTTTTTCAGATTTTCTATCGCAATTTCGACTTCTGAAAGCGTGGGTTCGGGTATAAATGGCTCAGCAGTTTGTATTTCAATATCGTCCCAATCATTTCTATTTGGCCTATGTACATTTAGTAGTTGCGCAAAATAGTTTTTCCATCTGTTTAATTGTAGTAAAAGTACAAACAATCGTGTAAAATGAATGGTTATGCCTTAATTTTTTAGGAATGAGATAGAAAGCGAAAATCAAATGTCATGTAAAGGACACACAGATTAAGACTTTAAAAAGAGTGAAATAACAAATCAAAGTTATTCATTTTACAGTAGAGAATTACAATAATTTATTGCAATGTAAATTTACAAATGCATATGGATACATGCGTAAGCTAATTTTAAATAAGTTTACTATTTTCTTAATCTTACTCCTGTTTTTTGTTACTTCACCAGAAGGAAAAGTAAATATCGCCACTAAGTTCCTTTCTGGTAATTGAATTTGCAGCCAGGCATAAAACACCTTGGCATTTTATTCAGGCCTAATGTATTTAAAATTAAAACAAGTGACATTGATGAGTGCAGTGAAATTTGTCTCTCGAATTAGCTATAAGATATCGCAATTTGTACCAACCCGCTTATCTTTTAGCGTTAAAATTTTCTTTTGTTGGTAAAAAAACTTTATGAGACATGAAACTGTAACATACCCTAAGATTCACCTTTCAGTTTCCCCCCTCCCCCGAAATTTAATAATCTGAGAAACGTGATCTATCATGTTTAATAGAACGTAAACTCTGTTTTCTATTGGATAAGATGTAGATCTACAATGGGAGAAAGGCATTATCAAATTTGAAGGAAAACCCGTTTTTTTTAATGGTTGAAATTCTCAGTATGTATATGTAATCATAACAACAGAATTAACTTGTGTTTATGAGGGAGTGAAGTAGAGAGGGAGATTGACTTTTAGATGGGAAATTATTATCATGACAGATTTATAACAATATGATGCACTCCTATCTCACTGGCCGCCAGCAGTGTGTTGTCTTTAATAATCGGTTCTCCTCCTGGCAGACAGTAGAGTCAGGATTTCCCCAGGGTTCGGTATTGGGTCCATTGCTTTTCTGTCTCTATATTAACAATATCGCCAAGTCATTTAAATATTGCAGATATCATATTTATGCAGATGACGTTCAATTATACATTTCCACCAGTCCTGATAGACTAAGTGACTGCATTAATACACTCAATAAAGATCTTGAATCCATTTCATCTTGGTCTCAACAATTTGGACTTAACTTAAATACAGATAAATCACAGGGTATCTTATTTTCGAATAAAAGATTAATCCCAGATATTAATAAGCTGAACCTTCCTCCTGTGACTCTGAATAAAGTGATCATTCCATTCAATTCAACTGTAAAAAACCTGGGAGTTCATTTTGAATCTAACCTTACCTGGGACACGCATATCAAACACACATGCAAGAAAGTATTTTCCACTCTTCACTCATTAAAACGATTGTATCACTATCCATCTAAATTAAAGCAGACTCTTGTACAGACTCTTATTATGCCTCATTTCGATTATTGTGACGCTTTATTCAGTGATCTCAGGGTGGATTTATCCCAGAAACTGCAACGTGTTCATAATGCGTGTGTTCGTTTCATTTGTAATGTCCACTACTACGATCACATTTCGCCTTCTTTCGATAAATTATTGTGGCTCAGGTTAAATGAGAGGAGAAAGTTACATTCCCTTTCTCTCTTATACCGAATTCTACACACCTCTACTCCCTCTTACTTATCTGTCCGATTCCACAGTCTTTCTCGGTATCATAACTTAAATACTCGGTCACAATATGATAACACGCTAGAAATACCACTGCACACATCATCTCTTTATCCTTCACCTTTCACTGTTGCTACTTCTCGTCACTGGAATTCTCTGCCGCCTGAAGTCAAGGGCTGCCGAACTTTAATTTCCTTTAAACGTAAATTAGAAAAATATCTTATGATGAGTTGCCAGACCTAACGCGTTGCAAATATTTAATGGAATGTGTTCCACTGTATTTTTTTTTTTTTGTTTCTTATTTTTATTATCTAAATCGTGTTTATTTATCACTTAACGCCAATATGTATCCCACTATGTTGTCGTCTTTTTATTATTAATCTATTTGTGTACATTTTATTCAATTTTCGGTTTCTGGTTTAATTATGTAAATCCTACTTAATTGTAATCTAATACTAATACGTATACTAATGTGTTTATTTTTATTTTTATTTTTACTGTGTACATTTTTTTTTATTGAATTATCGGCTTCTGTTTTTTATGTGATTCGTATTTGATTCTAACAACACTAATATGTATTTCACTATGTTTATTTTTATTTTATGAGGTAAATTTTATGTAACTACCTCTTTTGATCTCATTATGTACCTAAATTGTATCAGTATGTAATTACTTAATTCTGATCCAGTTTTATGTTCAACTGTGTAAGCAAGTTTTAATCCTGGTTGAGTGTAAGAGAAGGCCTTACGGCCTTAACTCTGCCAGGTTAAATAAAGCCATTATTATTATTATTATTATTATTATTATATATGACATATTTTGTTACTAACAATACGGTGCCAATAAATATTGCTTCGCTTATGTATAGTCCAGCTGAGTTGCCCTATTTTTTTAACTCTCTTCAAAATATCTTTCTTTAAAAAGTATATACATTTTTCTTCTTTCAATTTCGACCTAAAGAATTCTTCAATAATAAAATGTATACAAAAGCGTTCTAGCAAACCCTTCATAGCAATTTTGTTTGGTAAAAAACGTACAATTCTTTTGCAGAACAGACCTCACAAATCAATATTGTTTATAAAGACATTTCCACTTTGAGTTGTATTTTGGGATATAAGGGTCAAGTTTAAATTGCCGCAACGTCCAATAAGCATTCTGCAAAACCAAGAAAAAGAGAACTTTTATGATAGATGTGTTTACTTATACTCTTTTCAAAATACCGTTCTTTGAGAGTACACATTTTTTTTCTTTCGTTTTCGACCAAAGGTTTCCTTCAATAATAAAATCCATACAATAGCGTTCCAATAAACCCTTCACAGCGATTTCATTTGTTAAAAAACACAATTCTTTCACGAGACAGATCTCTCAAATATGTTACAAACAGATTGCCTCTTTGAGTTGTGTTTTGGGTCATGTTTAAAACTCCTTTTTACTTGGAGATGCTTCAGAAATTCATGTATTGAAAAGGGAAGAGCATGTCTAACCTGTCGTACAATCCCAATGACTCTTCTACAGAAATTAGGTCTTCACACAGCCTTTCAGCAAACCCTTCACCCACACAGTACTTCCGATTGTTACTGACGAACAATATTGCCTGTTGTAAAATCGACACAGGAATAAAAGTCAACTTTCTGACACTGCTATAAATTTTCTTCTCATGCGCATTACAATTGTGTGTGACCGTAATAATGTACACTAACATCACACACAAAGCGACTTTGGCTTCATAATCCATCTCGGAAGAAAGCCTCCACTACGCTACGGCTGAGTGCTGCAAAACGCAAAAGAACTAGCTACAAATGTCGCTACGTGTGGCATGTCATGTGGCCACACGTAGCGACATTTAATGCAGAAACTGGCAGTAATTGTAGCGCCTGTGTGGCCACCCATTTTGCGACAATTACGGCAGCTTCATTTGTAGCAGAAAATTTGCTACAAATGTAGCTCGTGTGGCCGTACCCTTAAACTACACTATATTGCTTTATTCAACACTGTCCGACTGACTCATGCATAGGAAATACATTTTCGGTTTCAATGTGCTCATATGATTCTGAAATTTACTTAGTTCCCCTGTAGCATATTTAAAAATTATTAATACCATGCCTCCCTTACAAAGTTGAGCCAAATGTATATTACATTTTCGAGAGAAATATTTTCAAGAAAAGTAAATGCTGTCATAATGTTTCTAGGCAATTTCAGTTGAGAAAAAGGCTTCGTACCATTCATGATTTATCAGATACAATCATAGTAATTAGAAATAGTGAGTTTAATCACTTCCTTTGCTGAAACTATGCTAAGAATACCAAAGGATTGGCAATGAAATTATTTTGCTCTACAACTGTGGAATACCTTAATGAATTCCTAAACTGTGTTATGCATGTGATCTCATTCCCATATTAATGGAATCCTTATGATTCTTTGATTGCATGTCGAAGTTGTGATTCCTAAATGACAATGAAATACTCGTAATATATATTTGTTTCAAATTATGTATGAATCTGCTTTGTGGTTCGTAAAAACCTGGTTGGCATACACACTAGCTTTGTGCCTGAGTGTAAATCAGGATATTACATTTTCAGAAAACATAACTTTCTACAATATTATCTTGAGAAGTTAATTTTTTGATTGCCATTAGCATGTAAAAATGTTTTAGTTTCACACACTAATGCTTAAATATCATCAACAAATATTTCAACACTAATTTCATCTAACACAAATGAATCGGTCAGAGCTGAAAGGCATTAAGTCAAAACTGGACTTGTTTATTTAACATTATGAACTACTTAAGCAAGGCCTATCAAGCGGCACAAGAAAGAATTGAAGTCAGCATTTTCCTTGTACAAGAAATTGTTGCTATTGGTAACGTGAACAGATGAGGAAAGCATTAAATCAATGACTACCTGTCTTTCAGCGCTGTACCGCACCATGCAAGGTTGACCAAGAACCTGAGCCGCTGCTTTCTGATTCCTGCCAATCCCGCAATCTTGTTTTTTTTAGTGGGTAATTTTATGACACTGTATCAACATCTCAGGTTATTTAGTGTCTGAATAAAATGTAGGTAACAATGTCACTGAAATGAGTCTGAGGTCCAGTACCGATAGTTACCCAGCATTTGACCATATTGGGTTGAGGGAAAACCTCAACCAGGTAACTTTCCTCAACTCGATTCGAACCCGGACCATTTGGTTTCGCAGTCAGATGCACTGTTACTCCACAAATTGGACCCGCGGCCTTGTGATATAAATGTTTCAGTGTAATACAAGTCGTAAGTGACTGTTTTTTACCCTACTACTTAGCTTGTTTTTTGCTGTATCATAGAATATATAATTATTGCATTCTCATTTAGTTTTGAAATGGCCTGCAACAAAAACTTAAGCGGGGAATCCTTTTAAGTTCAGCTGCCATAAGTGGCTTTGTATTTTTACCCTACCGTACTCTACTTAGCTTGATTTTGCTATATCATAAAAGAAGTTGTAATTTATAACAATCTTTTCATTGTATATAGGTGGTATTTATGTTAAAAATAAACATAACTAAAATAGCACGTAATATTAAAATATAAAGCATTTATGAAGTGTAAGTAGCAACCACAGAGCTGAAATGCATTAAGTCAATTTTTCTAAATAATTTTTTTAATGTGTATGAAGCATTGAATTTTTCTTTCTATTATGGCACACATAGGCTAGGGAATTATTCTACAGTTTAACATAAACATTCAATAAATTTACTTGGTTTTCTTCACGATATAATGTTTTTTCCTTCACATGGAAAGTTGCAAAAACTGACTTAATGCCTTTCAACTTCAACCGATTCAAATATTTATAATGCAATTTTTTAAACAAGAAATCTCAACATTTAACAATGATCATGAAGGTGGTGGCGTTCCCTGAGCAGAAAATACATCAACTGTTATTTTCAGCATGTCTCAGTACATTAACTGCACTACTCTCCTTTTCGATATATATATTTTTTAACTTTTCTTTTACCACCTAGAATTTTCCTCGCATTGAGTTATTTTCAACAGAATTTTCAACATATTCTTCAGCAATGCAACCAAAACGCCACATACAGTCTCTTTTAAGAATAGCTATATGTGCTCCTGTGTCGGCTAAAAAAGAAGATGAACATTGCCACGTCAAAAACAATGGTCAGTACATTTTTTTTTTTATTTTAGTTGGTTATTTAACGACGCTGTATCAACTACTAGGTTATTTAGCGTCGATGAGATTGGTGATGGCGAGATGAGACCAAGGATTCACCAGATTATCTTACATTCACATTACTGTTGGGGAAAATCTCTGAAAAAACCCAACCAGATAATCAGCCCAAGCGGGGATCGAACCCGCGGCCGAACACAACTTCAGACCGGTAGGCAAGTGCCTCAACTGACTGAACCATGCTGGTAGCGGGTCAGTATATTCATTAAGATTTGGAAGGCCAATAAGATTGGCAATTTTTTAGATATAGCACCAATTGTATTTATACCTACAGGTTCTTCACTGTATTTTGAATTTCTGTAATTAACAAATAACTGTTGACAGTCAAAGCATGTAGTCTAGCATATTTCCGAAAAATCTTCAAACAGTTTAACCCATCAACATCTCACTCCCGATTGTATAAACCATTTAATCTTAGATCAGAGGTTAATATTATCCTTGTTTCAGCTGAACTTGGAATTTTGTGTTGTATAAAGTCTAATCTGAGATTAATTTGTCTCAAACTAAAGTCAACTTTGACTGATGAAATTTCTCCGATTAAGTTAGATGATCCAAGTTCAGTTATTTCTTTTCTGTTTGAAATATACGAGTGACAGATTGTACAAATAAAATATCCATTATTATTAATATTAATAGATATGATAGGTACATTTATATATATTTCTTTCAATTTCTTGCCTTAATACACAAACAATCTTATATTTTATAAGGCTCTATAGTGTTCAGCAGTATCAAATAACATAACCTATAATTATATTATATTTATAACAACCATTAATTATTAATGGATATGATAGGTACATTCATAAATTTTCAATTAACTGTATTACTAAACGAAAATTGTCGTTTTATAAAGCTTTATTATGTTTAGCAGTATCAAACACCATAACAACTCGGAGAACAGTCAACCTTCTTCTTATTGTCCGCCATTATTTACATTGCACAAAAAACCAGTGTCTCTAACAGAGTGTACGGAAAGTCGCCAAAAAGTAGTTGTAAAGTCGCTAGATTTCTCATTATCGACAAAGAAAGATTAAATTTTGTCACTATGGGGTGCTAAAAAGGTCACTAAATCCCTATTTAAGCAATATAAAAGTTAAAAGAAATTGTTGTTGAAAAAGAGTTAAAGTCGCTAGATTGGCAACACTGAACAAACCTGTCCGCGCATCACGTATTTCACCTGTTTATGCGATGTTGCCAAATCCTTTTCACGTGAACTTAGATTGCATTTGAACCAAGGTAATTTGATCGCAGAAAAGTTTTATACAATAGAAGAAGTGTCTGAACTCGGTTCACTTTTTGATCTTCGATCAAAGTTGATCTTCAGTCAGGGAGTTTTATATAATTGGGCCTCAGAATTGTAAACAACCTAGAAACTTTCGTTTCTGTATTTGGTACATTGATTTTTATGAAAGTCGAGCAATCCTCAATATCCTCTACATGCATATAAATATTAAGTTCCTCCCTCCAATATACTCCAAACACACGAAAAGTAAAACTTTCTTGCCCCATTAAAAGGACTGTATCCTTTAATTAAGAATACAGAGCTAAAATGAGATGGAACTGATAAATAACTCAGGTAAACAAATAAGCCATGGGCTGTGGTGCACCAGAGCATAATGCAAACAGGCCTGCAGTGTGGAGAAGGGGCGAGACTACTATCATCATTACATAACTTCCACTGGTCCCACGCAGTGGCATCGTGGTCTAAAGCATCCTGCCTAGGACACGCATTACAGAATGCGCAATGGTTCAAGTCTTCATGGGGGAAGAAATTTTCTCATGAAATTTTGGGACTGGTGCCCATCCAGCATCGTGATGCACTTGGGGAGCTACAATAGTTAGCGAAATCCAGTTCCGGATGCCAGCTATAACAGCTGGGGGGATCATTGTGCTAACCACACAATACCGGGGATCATCGTGCTAACCACACAATACCGGGGATTGTGTTAACCACACAATACCTCCATTCTGGTTGGATGATGGTCCACCTCTGCTTCGGCATGTGGGCATGATGCCAGCAGCTGGCTGGTCAGTCTGGGCCCTTCACGGGCTGTAGAGCCATGGATTATTATTCTATTTTTTTTTTTATAACTTCCATTGTACACTTCATGAATCTTTCTACCTCTTCCTTTGAAAAATTCTAGTTTTTTTTTTCCTGTAATTTGCTAATATCCTGTTTAGAAAGACAATGACATTTGTATATTTAAAAGTACCTATATTTTTATTAATGCAAGTCATTCTAAATGGAATAATTACGCTATATGATAATGATAATATTTATTGTCATCAACATCTGTAACAGATATAATGTACCATCACATTTCCGTAAACTGGTTCCACCATAACTTTCTATTACATTTTCCTACAATTAACATGAAATTCCGACAGTCAGTGTAACTAAAAACTCAACTATTCTTGATATTAAATTAACTCAAACAGTTAATTTCTCCTTACTGATCTTAAATATCCATCATCTGTTATTACTACTCTCATTTCACTCCTGCTTCTACCTAACATAATTTATATATAATTATGGTCTTCCTACATCACATTTTACTGTTCTTAACTGTGCCTTTTACATTTTATACGGTTCAAGTTATTGCAACAATCCACTATTTTTCATATAGAATATTCTTACTTACTTTTTTTACTCCTTCAAAATATCGTTCTTAAATTTTAACTGTCTATTATATTTAAGTTCACTATACTAACACTTTACTAACTCCCCTCCCTAATTACACAAAAGAAAAAAAAAATCGCTATACCTATTTAACACTCAACCTTCACACGACTTTACTCACGGAGATCCTCTTCTTCATAGACATCATTTCAATAATCTTGATAAATCTTTACACGAGTTTCAAGTTCACTTAAGTTTGTTCATCTACTGTATCTCTTAATCTCAAGCAACACTCATAATACAAACACGATTTACTAACATTGCATTACCAAACTACTACATTACCATATGTTAATTTTAAGTGTCATTTCTGTTTCTGACATTTATATTTTATGCCGCTCTTGAACCAACTTCTTAGATTGTAACTTTTTTGGCCCTTAATTCTATCCGTCAGCAATAAAAGACTGCCCTGTGGAATTACACCATATGGTAAACACTTTATAAGTTGAGATTTCGGAATAATAGGCCAGCTACATTCTGATAAACTAGACCTACTTATTTTTTCTGTTCACACCAATTCTCGAATTTCTTAATAACTCTTTTCTTCTAAATTTGTCATATTTGCTATCATAAAAAGAATGTTGCTGATTCTTAGTGAAAAAATCCAACCAGTTCCAAATATTATATTGTTGCCATACTGTCATCTAAATAAATGGACGAAAAATTATTAGAAATGTGATTTTAACAAGTTTTATTATAATTTCTAGACTATAGAAAAAATCTTGTATGCAATGCATGCAAAAAGTATCACACACACACTACATCTTGTCCACTGAGAAGAAGTCTTCACAACTCATGCATAAATCACATTTTGCAACTAGTTCCAATATAGATATGACAACAGACAAAATGTGTAGAAATTAATTAATGCTCTTTCCAATATCTTTTCGCAAGCCAAGTATTTATGACTAACATTTTTGAGGTCACTTTATCATAAAATTTGCAAGTTGATTATTGCAAGAGAAGAATTGGAAATCTCCGAGAAAATAAATGTTTAAATACCAGATGCTATCTATTCTATACAAGTTTCCAAATATTTAATTACATACTACGCAACATAAATTTAACAGAACTTCTAAAAGTAGGTGCTTGCAGGTAATAAAAATGTCATAAAATCCAAAAGTATGTGGAAATAATTTTACTTCTTCTATTTTCTTTCATTATAATAAAACGTAATTATTATTATTTTACCCACTGGCATAGCTCTGGAAGCTGGCACGTTTGCCTACTTATATGAAACTGCACAGGCATGGATTCGATTCTTGCTTGGGCTTTTCAGAGATTTTCCCCAAACATAAGACAAATGTCAAGTAATCTATGGTGAATCCAAAGTCCCATCTCGCCAAATACCATCTCACCATCACTAATTCTACTGCGCTAAAATAAGCTAGTTGATACTGCGTCATATAATAATAATAATAATAATAATAATAATAATAATAATAATAATAATAATTCTTATGGCTTTTAACGAACCCGAGGTTCATTGCATCCTCACATAAGCCCGCCATCGGTCCCTATCCTGAGCAAGATTAATCCAGTCTCTACCATCATATCCCATCTCCTTCAAATCCATTTTAATATTATCCTCCCATCTACATCTCGGCATCCCCAAAGATCTTTTTCCCTCCAGCCTCCCAACTAACACTCTATATGCATCTCTGAATTCGCCCATACAAGCTCCATGCACTGCTGATCTCAAACATCTGGATTTAATGTTCCAAATGATGTCAGGTAAAGAATACAATATGTGCAGTTCTCCATTCTTCTGTAACTCATCCCTCTTAGCCCCAAATATTTTCCTAAGAACCTTATTCCCAAACACCCTTAACCTCTGTTCCTTTCTCAATGTCAGAGTCCAAGTTTCACAATCATACAGAACTGGTAATATAACTGCTTTATAAATTCTTTAAATTTCAGCTTTTTTCAGAGCAGACTGGATGACAGAAGCTTCTCAACCGAATAATAACAGGGGTTTCCCATATATTTTATTCTGCATTTAATTCCCTCCCGAGAGTCATTTATATTTGTTACTGTTGCTCCAAGATATTTGAATTTTTTCACCTATTCAAAGGATAAATTTCCAACTTTTTTATTTCCATTTCGTACAATATTCTAGTCACAATAATAATAATAATAATAATAATAATAATAATAATAATAACCGAAGTTAAATATGTCTGATGAATGTTTGCTATAATAATTCCACTCATTTTACTGAACACTGAAATTAGATATCTCAAAGAAGCTTTTTAATTTATCTAAAACGAAATTTTGGAAGATTAAGAACTCCTCATAAGAGAACTATGATGTCTGAAAGAGAACAAAATGACAGGAAAAATTTGTTACAAATTATCTACGAGGAGCATCCATAAAGCAACTTTCCCACAGCTAGCAAACCATATGTTGTGCGAAGCGACTGCGTGTACGTGATAGAGTAATATCCTCGCATGGCGCATGCACTAGCGGAACTTCCCGAGTGCTCTCAGTAGCTTCGTTGCATTGGTTGAAGATTGAATTTCTATTCCAGCTCCCGCCGCATGAAGTGCGATCAGTGATAAAATTTTTGAATGCACAGGACATAGTGCCGACAAATTCTTCGTCAGCTGTGCCAGGTCTATGGGCCTAATGTCATGAGCAAGAAGATGGTGTGTTGCTCCACAAGGTCGTCTGTGATGATGGTTGGCCTCCCACTGCACTCCTCGTCATGCACATTTTGGCGTCCTGCTGAAAACTGTCTACAGCAGCAACACACCATCTGCTTGCCCATAAACCTGGCACAGCTGAAGATCAATTTCAATCGGCACTATGCCCTGTGCATTCAAAAACTTTATCACGGACCGCACTTCACGCAGTGGGAGCTGGAATAGGAACATCCATCTTCAACCAATGCAACGAAGCTACTGAGAGCACTCTGTAAGTTCTGCATGCGCCAAGCCAGGACATCATTCTTATCACATACATGCAGTCGTTTCGCGCAACATATGGTTTGCTAGCTGTGGTACGAGTGGGAAAGTTACTTTATGGATGTGCTTCGTATATCAGCATAAGGCAAAATACTGCGACACAATGCAGAAGGCTGCTACAAATTACAACTTATTTCAAGAACATGGATTATTCGTAACTGGAGAAGCCAACATGGTGACAAAAAAAAAAAAAAAAAAAAAAAAAAACTTGTTCATCAAAAACTATAGTTTGTGTAGTATACTAAAAGGCAATTACTTGAGAAGTAACGTGAAATTCAAAGTCATCAGTCTACTAACAAAATAAAATAAATTAGGAGAGATAGGTGTCACTACTCACAAATATATAGCCTATATACAGTTAACTCTGGATATAGTGAACTCAGTTATAGTGAACATTCAGCTATAGTGAACCTAAATCGTTGGTCCCGACCTGCATACATTAAAAAGTACATTAAATTTCCGTTTATAGTGAACCTTGTATGCTGACAAATTCTTATTTGAAGTCAGACCTTCTTGTATAAAACTGAAAGCATGTGTTGAGAACAACATTCTAAGTTTCTTACTTCTTTAGTCAAAGGACAAACGTAGGATTAGTGGTTCCTAGACAATGAGCTGTACTGTAAATCCAGGCAACATGTGACGACCTTGTCTCACTCCACCGTCGAAGGGTTGCCATTCTGTTCTCAAGCATTCTACTTTACTGTTATTTCTAATCCTCCACCGTCAAAGGGTTGCCTTTAGTTCTCAGAAACATTTCCATTGTGACTAATAGCATCCAAATGGAAAATGATATTGCCTTCTTTTATTAAAACAGGACGGACATTATGTCCAGAACATAAATGAAGGTACGATTTCGATGATTTTCAAACTCCATCAACCCTCTCCCAGTTTCCATTAAGTGACCTGGGAAATTCCAAGACTGAGTATGCAGTCACACCATAACACCGTTTGTCATTTCTACCTGATCTAGTGTTCCAACAGTGAATTTACTGTATAAAAATATCGAAGCGTAAAGTGTTTTCTTTGGAAGATACAGCAAATATTATAAATGACATTGAATGTGGTCTTTCACAAGCGGATGTGGGTCAACAGCATAGTTTAAGTAAATCAACTGTGAGTAACAGTATACAGTGTAATCCATTCCACAAAAATGAAATATTTTATTTTCTTGTCCACAATTTCATTCATATCTGTCATTTAAGGTTAGGGAAGAGACACTTCAGATATAGTAAATACAATATGTAAGTCCACAGAGGTTCACTATATCCGGAGTTGACTGTGTACTGTATATATAAAAGACAACATATATTTCTTCCTTTTACTTTTACAGGTTTTTCACTTCACAGCAGCTTGCCTTTAATTCCTGCTTTCCAGCTATTCTTATCCTCCCATTGTCCTTTCAAACTCCTCTTCACCATAGCTATGCTTATTCCTTCATACTAAGTCTACCAAGCCCTTCTACACTTTCTCCTACCAGTAACACACACATCCCAAATGATGGTATGTTTGGGCCATCTCTCTGACATTTGCTGTATACACTTTGTGATCAAAAGTATCAGGACACTCACCTCAAAATGAAGTACAAGTTTGGGTAGCCCTTCATTGGGAACACTTGCAGTCAATAGGGTGCTGGCCCAACCTTAGCCTTCACTCTTGCAGGCAAACTTTCAATCAGGCGGCGAAAGGTTTCTTTTGGAATGGCAGTCCATTCCTCCCTGAGCGCCGAAATGAGAAGAGATATTGATGTGGGTCAGTGTGGTCTAGCACGATGTTGGCATTCCAAAACACCCCAGAGATGTTCTATCACATACAAATCAGGACTCTGCGCAGGTCAGTCCATTAGTGCGACGTTGTCGTCGTCAAACCACTCCTTCGTCAAACCTACAGTATGGACAGGTGCTCAGTTGAGTTGAAAGACACAATGGTCATCCCCAAACTGGTCTTCGACAGTAGGCAGCATGAAAGTGGTTAAAATGTCAATGTAAGCTTGTGCCGTGACATTACTAGGTAAAACAACGAGGAGACCAAGCCCCCTCTAGGAGAAACATAACACTGTAATTCCACCACCCCCAAATTTCAGTCGGCACTATAAAGAGTGGTAGATGTCGTTCACCGGCATTTGCCACACCCATATCCTACCATCGGATCGCCACATTGTATACCGTGATTCATCACTCCACACAATGGTTTTCCACTCGCCTAGAGTCCAATTTCGACGCTCCTTACACCATGCAAGGTGGCATTTGACATTTACCTGTGTGATGTGTGGATATGGGCAACTACTCGGCCATGGGAACCAAGATTACACACCTCGCTCTGAACACTCATGGTCCTTGAAGAAGATCTTGATGCAGTTCGGAATTCCTGTGTCATGGTGACAGTGGATTGACGATTACACTGTATGACTCTCTTCAACACTCGACTGTCTCTGGAAGTCATGGATGGTCGGCCTTTCATGCTTTTGGGTTGTACACATCCCTTCACGTTTCCTCTTCAGTATAACATCATTAGCAGTGGACCTAGGGATGCTTAGGAGAGTGGAAATCTCTCACACAGACTTCTTACACAAGAACCACCTAACCACACTGAAAGTACGTGAGTTCCTCAGACAGTCCCATTCTGCTGTCTCGCACTGTCTGCTAACTACTGTGTCACCTTCTCTGATAAAAACACGTTTTGCGGAATGTTCGGATACTTTTGATCACATAGTGTATGTCAATACTATTGAGGTGACCATTTTTCTACTCTGTCAAAAACAGTTTAAGATATAACTGATGACATGAATTGACAAACATCGTAAGTCCATTGAAGTAATATATTTCAGGAGAGAAAATAAACTATGCAAAATAAGAGTTCTGAAATAAATTTCTATATGATTCATGTTTATCCAAACCCATTCTTTAAAGATTCAACATTTTTCAAAGATTCTTAACATTTCCAAAACATATTAAATATATACAGAGTGTATCAGAAATACGGCTATATGTTTGATTGCATTGTGTGATGACAGTATTATTGTTAAAGGAAATATGACATTACTTTTGTAAAGGCAATTCTTCAAATAACAATACCACACCACAACAGTGAGCTTACGTCATTAATCAAGATGCCGCTGAACATGCAACAGCAAATTACAGTTGCAGCGAGGGCAATAATGTATGGTGATGATCGTGAAGTTGCCGGAGCAGTGTATATTAGAGAGTACTGCATTCTCGGCGGAGGCGGCCATATTTACTCCTTGCTCGGCACAGAAGCATAAGCAGTAATGCTAGAACGATGGTGATTAAAGGTGATGTCATACATGTTGTTCTGGTTTATTGAATACAGGAGACAAGAATTAATAAACATTATTGTCATAATAAAATGAATCATTAGAGATACAGTAACATCAGCAATTTTCTACTACAATTCTCATACCAACACTTAAGACTGCCACATTTAGCAGATTGTTATAGTGCATTTGCTATAACAGACAATTTCTTAACAATAAATATATTCTAGTCCTAAAATACAGTGATAAGACTTTTTAAAAAGTATTATGACAAGTTGGGAATGTATGAGTTGAAGTGTAAATGAATAAAGACTTCAAATCCTTTAGTGTCAACTAATTTTGTACCAACATTTCACATTTTTCTACACTTAGAATTATATCAAACACGAATTTACAAGGGATACAAGTGGCATTTTCTTGTACGACTTGAGTCACTGTTAACAGTTATTAGAGATGAAAAACACTTTTCATAAATACTATACAACTTATTTTATTTTGAACAAAATTGATCCCAACAAACAGTATAGAGCTTGCTGTTCACTCAATTCAATATATCTATTTTCAGTTAAATTCAATTTAGCCTATATCAATTTCTTTTGTTTTTTTGTTTTTTTTTTTTTTTTTAAAGAAAAACTGATAAATCGTAATGCAGTTTTCAATTCTATTGCATCCGGGATTGGATTTAAGGAACGGAGAGTAGAAAATAAATTTTCTAACACATCCTGAGTGCATCTATCTAGCATAAGATATTTTAAGTTTGCTTTATTAAGACAACTTTCTTGAAAATCAAGAACTGTTTCATTACCAGTTTGGAATGGTTTCCAACGTCCGCTTTTGCCCACCTTGATATTTTCAATTATAAATATTATGACGTCTGGATTTAATGTTCCTAATTATGTTAGGTGAAGAATACAATGAGTGAAGTTCTGCGTTGTGTAACTTTCTCCATTCTCCTGCAACTTCATCCCTCTTAGCCCCAAATATTTTCCTAATTTACATTATTCTCAAACACTCTTAACCTGTGTTCCTCTCTCAAAGTGAGAGTCCACGTTTCACTACCATACAGAACGGATAATATAACTGTTTTATAAATTCTAATTTTCAGATTTTTTGATAGCAGATCAGCTGACAAAATATTCTCAACCAAATAATAACAGGCATTTCCCCACAATTATTCTGCATTTAGTTTCTCCTGACTGTCATTTATATTAGTTGCTCCAAGATATACAGTGTGTTCGTAGCTCGGCCGGATCGTTCCGTGGCGGCCGTGGACTGGGTGAAGATTGGCACGCCTGCCGCCAGAGTAGCACTGTAGCTACCGCTGACATGCTAGTCAGTCGAGTTGAATCTGTCGTCGTAAGGGAAAGACATCTGTGCGCATGTTGTGAGTAAAATTGTGTTGTCTTGTGGTGATAAAATGTCTATCAATAATGGTTGAGTACACTTTAGAACAACGTATTTTTCTCTATGATGCATATGTGAAATACTCTTCTCCAAGAAGGTGTCGGAGAGAATTTGAACATTGGTTTGCAGGTGTTCGAATTCCTAGCAGGTCAACTATTCATGACCTTGTCAATGAAGTCAGACGTATAGGATCTTTTTTGAACAAGAAACGTGTTCAACAATGCCATGTACTGACAGAAGAGAAGCTTAATGAAGTAGGGGCCCGGTTACAGCACTCACCTTGCAAATCACTACGACGTTTAGCACAAGAGGTTAACATTTCCAAGATGTCAGCTTTTGTGGCAACGAAACTTCTGAAACTTAAGCCGCTGCAAAGATTGGGGTTTGGTGTGCAATGAGTGCGAGTAGAATTATCGGTCCCATATTTTTCGACACAACAGTTGATTCATACGTTTATGTAACTTCAGTTTTAAATATTTTTTTTTCAGCAATTCACAAGAAATGAACGACTAAGGCCGGTATTCATAGTCGGTGACTTATTTGTTCAATAAGTATGACTTTGTTAAGTTATACTTATTGGAAAATCTTAACTTATATGATTACGGTATTCATAGTCGGCTAATAAGTCGTACTTTGTTTTTAGTTTTTTATTTTAGTTGGTTATTTAACGACGCTGTATCAACTACTAGGTTATTTAGCGTCGATGGGATTGGTGATAGCGAGATGATATTTGGCGAGATGAGGCCGAGGATTCGCCAGAGATTACCTTGTATTCACATTACGATTGGGGAAAACCTCGGAAAAAACCCAACCAGGTAATCAGCCCAAGCGGGGATCGAACCCGCGCCCGAACGCAACTTCAGACCGGTAGGCAAGCGCCTTAACCGACTGAGCCACGCCGGTGGCTGGTCGTACTTTGTTAAGTTTCATTCAATAAGTGTAACTTATGTGTATACAAATAAGTCGAACTTATTGGTATGAGAAATTGCAAGGTCATTGTCACGACAGTGTAAATCAGGCAGTCGATTTTCTTTTGTCTCTAAATTTGTATGCATAACTTCTGTACGATACAATAAAATGATTGATGTAATGTACGGAAAGAAGAAACGAAAAGATTTCACTTACGTACAGAAAGATGATTGTATTGAAGGAGATTATTCTAAAATATTCAAAGGTTGTAGAGAATAAGAAGACCGACGCAGTTTTTTGAAGACAGAAGATTGCAGAAGAATTCAATTCGTCGATACATAATGTGGAACATGTAAGTAAGCCTAATACAATATTTTCTTTGAAAAGTGTATATTACAACATAAAGAAAGAAAGTTCGTTTACGCGAAGTTGGAAATTTTATTGTAATTTGGTTATAATGATTACAGAGATTTGGAAAATAACTATGGATAGGCTACTATGGACGAACATCAAATGTCACCAACGGAATGTTTTGACCAATGAACGTCAAACAGTGATGGCTACACGAGATGGTCTTCTACTAAAAATATGAAGGACATTGATCCACCTGTAGCACAAATAATCCCTCTCACAATGGTCCAAGTTCCGGGAGCGGTTGACTCCAATATGATTGCGAGTGAACTAGAAGGTAAGCAGTAAGTATTACATTCAAAATTTTTTCTTGAACATTTAATTTGTTTCTTAGCTTATTAGCTATTATTTGTTAATAAAGAAAATTATCAAATCATATTTATTTACAAGAAGTGAGTCTGTAATAGGTAACTATACCTAACAAGTGATAGAATGAGGAAGAATAAATTCTACACAACATAATTAGCCAGTTGACATAGTGTGCATATTGTTTATATTGCAGTTGTGTTTGCAGAGGAAGTAGAGGGAGCATGTATTGCACCAAATCCTTTCGATGATGTATGCCCCTGTACTGCTGGTCCATCAAACTCAATTGCAGCTCAAAGAACAGCGACGGCAACTCCAGCAGCATAAGCGGATCACACAAGAAAGCGCAGGAATGTACTGTAGTTTTGAAGGAACAGAGTGAATTTACTACTATTTTTACAAGTCAATAATGCAACTGAGATCGGAAGCTCACAAACAAATACCGCTTGTCCATAATGAAATCCAGATAAATTACTTCAATCGGTTATTGTATAAAACTTCATAATATTCAGTGTTGGTATTACAAATCATCTAAATTTTAAATGTTTTGGTAAATCACATAAAAGAATAAATATTTTGCTTCAGTGAAATACATTAAAACTAATTGTGAAATTCATTTACATTTTATCATCATGCCTCCTAAACACTATGTTAATCACTTTTCCCTGAAAGTCAAACCGAAGATTGCTGTGCAGATGATGCAACAGGCACAGATTCATATGGAAAAGTCATTACGTTTGGATCATCTTCTGGTAAGTTGTCATTTTCTCCGAACTCGAATTGTGAAGCACTTCACAGGCAACAATAAATTATATTTGGGACATTGTCGAGTTTGTTTTTTAAACCAACCAACAGATAAGGAAATCTTACCTTCCACACCTCAAACATTCTCTCCACTACATTAATTCTCGTCCTTTTGTCAGCCTATTGTACCTATAAATTTTAAAGTATCAAGCCGATATTTCCACAACTGCTTACATTTGACAATTTATTTACTTTCATTATGACAGTAAGAAAAATTAATTGGTTACTGTGGTTGCATGTTCGGTGAGCTCTACGCTCGTTTGAAGCAATGAACCACCAGGAAGGGTAGCTGCAATATATTAAATAAGTAGTCGTGGACAGCCGATAAGGGGTGGCCCTCTAGCTTGAGGGTTGGGCGAAGGACTAACAACCCATCACCGTAAAAAAGAGCTTGTTACGAAACCCCAACATAAGCCTCGAAATGGGACTGATTCTTTGGCAAAGGAATAAGATTATGAGATTTGGTACTTTGAATGGCACCGGTCTTTACAGAACAGGACATTAGTTGCAAAAGAACTAGCTAGATGTTAGGTTAGGTTAGATGAGAATGGCCAAACATCAATTTTGAACAGGATTCTTTATTCATAAAAAGAGAAACATTTACATTTTTAAATTATGCTCGCAACTGCAGCGGTTATAGCAATGTCGCCTGGGCAGGGCATGTAACACGCATGGAATCCAGAAATGTGTTTAGAGTGTTAGTTGGGAGATCTGGGGGAAAAAGACCTAGTTGGGAGGATGATATTAAAATGGATTTGAAGGAGTTGGGATATGATGCTAGGAACTGGATTAATCTTGCTCAGGTTAGGGATCGATGTCGTGCTTATGTGAGGGCGGCAATGAACTTCCGCGTTTTCTTAAAGCCAATTGTAAGTAAGTATGACAGCAAGAAGGCTTTGTTTTAAATTTATATTATTAACACATAATAATTTAATTTAAATTGACTGGATATGGGTGTTTAATCTTACTAATACTGAAATTTCATGTATATTAAAGAAACCTAACCTCACCGATATATTGAATACCTCATATAAATTAAATTATGGTTTATTTAACGACACTCGCAACTGCAATTTTGTCCCGCAGGAGTTCTTTTACATGCCAGTAAATCTACTGACATGAGCCTGTCGCATTTAAACACACTTAAATGCTATCGACCTAGGCCGGGATCGAACCCGCAACCTCGAGCACAGAAGGCCAGCGCTATTCCAACTACGCTACCTAGGTCGACAAATACCTCATATATTTATAGACTACGGTTATGGCTATATTTTAAGAATATTAATCTTACTTCAAAATTTTCCGTGGAATAAAATCTCAAGCGAACAAGAAGTAGTAATCTAGAAGAACTGGCAAATCTCGCTATCTCGGTTTTGCAAGAGTTCTTTCCACTTTCGGAAGTACTGATTGCAAAAACGAAACCTCCTTTTGAATTCATGATTATAAAATTCAAAGTGACCCATGATGTTTCGCAAATAACACTTTTGGGCGCAAATTCCCTGCATTTCAATAACTTCCTTGGCTAGTTCTTTATAAACATTATTTATTAATTTTTAGTTTAAAACTGACGTAAGTCAGGGGTTCCCTTGACTTGATAAAGTTTAACTTATTTCATAACATAAGTCGCACTTGAGTCACTATGAATTGCAATAAGTTCAACTTCATGAAGTCAGACTTTGTAAAGTAAAGCTTATAAAATAATCACGACTTATAATAAGTACGACTTATTTGGACCGAAATCTGCAATTGAGACGAGATTTAAGTTCGACTTATATATAAGTATGACTTATCTCGACTATGAATACCGGCCTGAGTGGCTGGTTTCAGCAGGATTCAGCTACAGCGCACACCACTGCGAATTATATGCATGAATTGCAAAGAGTGTTTGGTGACAGAATAATCAGTCGAGGATTGTGGCCACCTCGTTCCCCTGACCTATCTCCATGCGATTTTTATTTATGGGGAACGTTAAAGAATAAAGTGTACACATCAAATCCGCACATGTTACAAGATTTGAAGGACAAAGTCACAGGAGATATACAGGCAACAGTCAACATAAACTTTTGTGAGTGAACCAGAATTGTTTTCGAAGATATAGGGAATGTGTTCGAGTTGAAGGTCATCACTTTCAACATCTGTTGTGATGTAGGTAAGCTTAATGTTAGTAGAGTAGTTAGTGTTCTGTACCCATGACTTGCCGGTTGTTTACGTGTAACTCTGGCAGCAGGTGTGCCAATCTTCACCCGATCCAAGGCTGCTGTGGAATGGTCTGGCCGAGCTATGAACGTACTGTATTAATTTTTCTACCTCTTTGAAGGATAAATTTCTAATTTTTATATTTCCATTTCATATAAGCTAATATTCTGGTCACGAGATATAATCATACACTTTGTCTTTTCGGGATTTACTTTCAAACCTTCGCTTTACTTGCTTCAGGTAAAATTCCTAATAGTTTGTGTATTTTCTCCTAACATATTCATGTCATCAGTAGGGACCGGATTTTTATGTAATATCAAGGTGTGAAATATGTACATATTTATATAAGAAAAATAAGCTGAATATGTACCAAAATATGTAAAACCATTAAAATATTTAATATCAATATCTGGCAGGTATAGGATAGGTAAGACTCTCCAGTTGTGACGTCATAGAGCACCTGACTTTTTTTTACAGCACACTTGATACATTACTATTTTTCCATTTGTAGTGAAAGCTTCATCAATCGCAATCCATGATTTTATTTTTGTCATTAGGGTTGAAGCTACAGGGGTCATTTTAGTTAGTTAAAAGCATTAGATAAACTCATTTGCACTTTATACTGTAAGTACTAAAACTAGAGAACTGAGTGAAATGAATGACACAACAGTATTGCAAGCACTGTTTCGCTTTACTGGATTAGGAGAAAATATGAGGAGATGTGGGACACATGCATTTTAGCTGCTCACTGTAAGAAACAAAATACTACCTACTAAAACCTCAAACTATAGGTATTTACAAACTGATGTTTGAAAAGTGACATTCCTGTCTCATTCAAAAGGGTAGGATTATTCCAACCCAGAACCATACCTTCTAATTGCTCGGAAAATCCCATTTCCGTATAGGTCTACTAAATTTAAAGTAAAGAGGTCAAGCAATAACCTGAAAAGCTATTTATTTCAATCTTTCAACATCTTTCCAGTTTGTTCCTTTACTCCAACTTCATTTAAAAAATCTGCTACTTTATTGTGACTCATGTCAGACTTGACACAGGTTTTCCCTGGAAGGATTAGGAAGAGGGTGGATAAGGTTGCAAATTGCATGGGAACGGCTTGTTAAGATGTGTGCAGAACAATTATAGTTCGAGACAAATCATGTCATCCTCCTCCCACTCCACCGCATGAAGGCAACGCTACTTTCTGAGTGATTTTCACAATACAAGATGGTTGTATGAGAAAGGCAGCCTTTTGTTCACTCATATTTACAGTAGGCGATATGAGATGAGTACCTCTATTAATTCATGGAACTAAGGACGTTATGTTTCGTCCCGAAATATATCCTTTCTTGGGTAGGTAAAAAGGCTTTTAAAAAATCTGTGTATTCCAAATTGTAAAGCCATAATATGTAATGTGGGGTAAATATGTAAAAATATGTAGTAACAAATTTTAATATATTAATGGTAATTACAAGATTCGCAAAGATTTGTTATTTATATACGGTTAGGTTGAAAGGAATATAATATGTAATTACATAAAAATCCGGTCCCTAGTCATCAGCATAGACCTAACTTTCCTAATGGATATTCTAGAGCAAAGTTAAGAAGCAAAGGTGATAGTGCCTCTCCTTGCTTTAGCCCGCAGTGAAAATACTGTCGTTGAGAAAATTAATCATTGAAGTATATTCCTTCTCTTGTTTGTTACTTAATGCTAATTTTGTACAACGACAATTCATTACATATTGATTAACTGCACAACAACACAGCATTCTTCAAGATACAATGGAATATCACACTAAAAACCTGTGTTCTTATGCAAGTCTTATGGTGTACTGAGTCTCCACAGGAGTAAATATGGCTGCCGTGTCAGCATTTGTCGGATCAAAAGAATGCAGTACTCTCCAATATACACTGCTATGGAAGCTGCAAGATTGACGAGACGTGATTTTAACGTACCATTGCAGCCTTCGACTGTGGGTAAGTGGAGAAAACGACTGCTGGCAACAGGAAGTGTGCAGAAAGAAAACCTCCTGGAAGGCCTCACAGTAGCACGGATGCAGCAACAAAGGGAAGGAGTCTGGACGCATTCAACACTAGCCCACAAAAATCTATCTCCAAGCTTGGTATCAGTCATGCCAATGTGTTTCATGCTTTGAAACAAACATCTCTTGAAACAGATTCATGTCCACTAACTTAACGAGGACAACCCTGATAGCAAAGGGAATTGTGTGAATTTGTTGTAAGGAAATGTGCAAATGGTTAAGAAAATGGCACTTTTTTATGAAGCTGTTTACCATATGAACAGACATGTTAATCGACACAACTGTCATTATTATGCTGGAGAGAGTCCTCAAGTTATTGAAAAGACACGTTTAAGATGCGGAAAAGTTCGGGATATGATTGGATGAGAAGCATTGTTAGAAATGCGAATCTTGGATGAGACTGTTAAAGCTGATCAGTATTGTGATATCCTTAATGAAACTGTGGTGCCAGTGATGCAAAGTACGGATTTCTATGCGAGACCATTTTCCAAACAAGTCACCATTTGTGTTTACCGACAACTAGCGCTGTATAAGTGGAGGGTGGCTGAAACTCTGCACAGTTGCCAATTGCATGTATGCACACTACGAATTTCTCTATAACTGACGAAACTCCAGGAATATCGGCCTTGTAATCTTAGTTTCTGATCACCCTGGTGAAATCCACTCAGTTATTCGATTTCTGTGGGCGAAACATGTAATCATGGCTGAAATTCACAGGCAGCTGGTAGAGGTTTACGGAGAGACTGTAATGTCTCGTCAGCATGTCGCAGAATGGTGTCGACAGTTTGCGGCCGGTAGAGAAAACGTCACCGATGAGGATCGCAGTGGCCAACCCAGTGTGACATCAACAGATTTGAACACAGCTCGCGTGGAGCTGATTCACGACAACAGGAGGGTCACGTTACAGCATATAACAGTAGAATTGGGAATGTCGTTCGAAAGCGTTCGTCACATTGTTCACGTATTCTGCAGTACCGGAAAGTTTGTTCCCGATGGGTTCCACGAAATCTGTCCAACCAACACAAGGAGAAGCACATGGGGGCAAGTCTGCAACTTTTGCAACAGTTCTCCATGGAAGGGAACAGTTTTCTTCACCACATTGTCACGGGCGACGAAACATGGCTACACCACTACAACCCAAGCAATAAGCAGTCGTCAATGGAGTGGAAACACCCCACCTCTCCAAAGACAGGGACATGTGTGGCGTGTACAGGGAAGACTGTATGAACCGTAACATTTCCAGATGGTGCCCATTCTTCACAGATGGCTGTGAGAACCTTTGTGATTTGCCATGTTCCAGGTGGCCGGTAACAGCTGCAACCTAGCGGAATGTCACAGGCATTGAGGCGGCAATTTTGAACGACTGGCAGATCCAACTGCAAACCTTATCTCAGCAGTTCAACATTTCATATGGTGCGGTGTACGATATCGTGCATGACACATTGAAATTTCATAAAGTTAGTGCCTGCTGAGTGGCTAAGAAACTGACAGACAATCACAAGAGCCAGCAAATGATGACATGCTTGCACCACTTAAGGTGTTATGCTGCAGAAGGGCATGACTTTCTGAAAGGAATTGAGACCTGGATGTACCACTACATGCCTGAAACAAAGCAGGCCTCTATGCAGTGGAAATACGCTGCTTCTCCAGTAAAGAAAAAATTCAGTGATGTAATCTGCTAAGAAAGTGCTTGTGACAGTGTTCCGGGATATGCATGGTATTTTGTTGGTGGACTTTGCTAAACATGGGACCACTGTGAATGCTGCAGTCTACATTCAAATATTGGTAAAGTTGCGTTGTGCCCTTCGTGACAAACGCCATAACATTAATGCTGATGTCAAACTTCTTCATGACAATGCTCGCCTCCATGTTGCGGCTTCTGTTCATGAGAAAATCAACACATTTCGTTGGGAGGTACTCCAGCATCCACCATGCAGTCCAGACCTTGCACCGTCAAACTTTCATCTGTTTGGTCCCATAAAGAAATTCCTGGATGGTCATCACTTTGTGACCAATGAAGAAGCACAATCAACTGTCCACAGATGGCTATACCACAACCGAACAGACTTCTATGAACAGGGTATACTTCCCGATCCACCCTTGTATAAATTGAATAGAGATATGTAACATCAGTCGAAAATCTTGCGTGTAATTTGTATATGAATATATAAGGTAGGAAATACACACTAAGTTATCAAAGCTCCAATAGCGTAGATGGCTAAGGCAAAAATCACGATAGAAGCTGAACTACTTTGGTTTTCAGTTCGAATCCCGTGCAGTACAGATTTCTTATCACAATTCTCACAAAATTCTAGAACATTATAATAAGCATTCTTTCTGCAAAAGGCTATCTGTCTACACATATTTACTAACTTATAAATGACTTTTAAGGAACCCGGAGGTTCAATGCTGCTCCCACATAAGCCCACCAATGGTCCCTATCCTGAGCAAGATTAATCCAGTCTCTCCCACCTCCCTCAAATCCATTTTTATATTATCCTCTCATCTACATCTGTCTCTCCAAAGGTCTTTTTCCCTCTGGCCTCCCAACTAACACTATGTAATACGCATTTCGTCCATATGTCTTACATACCCTGCCCATCTCAAATGTCTGGATTTAATATTCCTAATTATGTCAGGTGAAAAATACAATGTGTGCAGTTCTATGCTGTGTAACTTTCATTCTCCTGTAACTTCATCCCTTTTAGCCCCAAATATTTTCCTAAGCTTCTTATTCTCAAACACCCTTAACCTCTGTTCCTCTCTCAAAGTGAGAGTCCAAGTTTCACAACCATACAGAACTAGTAATATAACTGTTTTATAAATTCTAATTTTCAGTTTTTTTTAGAGCAGCTGAATGACAAAAGCTCCTCAACCGAGTAATAACAGGCATTTCCCATATTTATTGTGTGTTTGATTTCCTCCTGAGTGCCATTTATATTTGTTACTGTTGCTCCAAGATATTTGAATTTTTCCACCTTTTCAAAGGATAAATTCCCAATCTTTATATTTCCATTTCCTACAATATTCTGGTCACGAAACATAATCATATACTTTGTTGTTTTTTTATTTACTTCCAAACTTATCTCTTTACTTGCTTCAAGTAAAATTGCTGTGTTTTCCCTAATTGTTTGTGGACTGTCTCCTAACATATTCACGTCATCCGCAGACAAACAGCTGATGTAATCCATTCAAATCCAAACCCTCTCTGTTATCGTGGACTTTCCTAATGGCATACTCTAGAGCAAAGTTAAAAAGTAAAGGTGACAGTGCATCTCCTTGCTTTAGCCCACAATGAATTGGAAAAGCATCTAACAGAAACTAACCTATACAGACTCTGCTGTACGTTTCACTGAGACATTTTAATTAATCAAACTAGCTTCTTGGGAATACCAAACTGAATAAGAATATCATATAAAACTTCTTTCTTACCGAATCATATCCCTTTGTGAAATTTGAATAACTGATGTACTGTATCCTTATACTCCCATTTTTTCTCCAATATCTGCAGAATACAAAAAATCTGATCAATAGTCGATCTATTATGCCTAAAACCGCACTGATGATCCCCAACAACTTCATCTATATTTGAAGTTAATCTTCTCAAAAGAGTATTGGACAAAATTTTGTACGACGTCAACAAAAGTGATATTTCTCAAAAGTTACTACATTTAGTCTTTTCTCCCTTCTTAAAGATAGGTACAATTATGGACTCCTGGTACAATTTCCTTTTCCCAAATAGCAAGTACAAGCTAGATAATGCGCTTCCACCCTCTTGTATTAATTCTGCTGGAATTTGATCACTACCTGGAGATTTGTACTTTTTCAGATTTTCTATCGCAATTTCGACTTCAGAAAGTGTGGGTTCAGGTATAAATGGCTAAGCAGTTCGCATTTGAATTTCGTCTCGATCATTTCTATTTGGCCTATGTACATTTAGTATTTGCCCAAAATAGTGTTTTCCATCTGTTCAGGATTGAATGAGTATCCACAAGCAAGTTTTCATTCTCATCCTTGATCACGTTTACCCTTACCTGATATCCATTCTTAAATTCCTTTATGCCTTTATATAAACCTCTAATGTTTTTATTCTCATGGTTTGTTTCTCTCTCATTCAGTTTTTCCTTCAAGTAATCTCTCTTTTTATTCCTAAGTGTACAACTTGCTTTCTGTTTTTCACTGAAATAATTATCTCTATTCGCCTCAACTGGATCCTGTAAGAATTTCAATTTTGCCTGTGTCCTTTCTTCTACCATACAACAATCTTCAACAAACCAAGATTTCTTTTTCTTAGTTTCATAATATCCTATGGTCTGCTCTCCTGCAATTTCGATATTATCTCTAATATTTTCCCACACGCTATTAACCTTTTCCGCATACTGGGACATATATGGCACATATCAATTTTGTATTCATATAACTTATAATATAAGCATATAATATTTCAAACTGCATACTGGGACAGATATGGCACACTGTCAAGAATTGGATTTGACCATATGTGAAATTGGTTCAGAAAGAAAGAACTACTTAAGTTATCTGAATATAAAACTGGTGTGTGCAAGACTGTCCTATGCAATAAGGGGTTAACATTTAATTCAACTTCATCGGAATTTCCTAAAGCAGCTAACCTATTTGAAATTTCGACCTGATAATGTTGCTTAGTTGAAAAAGTAGAATATGGCTATAATACCATCCTTATAGCTATATATGGGTCATTCCACCAAAAACATGAATCAGATGTCACATACGAAGATGTTTGAAATGTCTTTACTATGTTTACATCTGACAGTGCTGAATGGACAAGACCGAGGTATAGAAGAGAGCTTGTTTTCGTTTATAGTTTGTTCTGAATGTTAGTGGGAAATTGGAGCATACTATTGCGACATTCATCAGTCTGTGAGTGAGCATAGCAGTGAATGGCTTGGTTGAACGTATATCTTCGCACAAGGGGACGAAGCAGGTATAATACATTGCTTATTCAATAGTTTTAACTTTTGTTATGAGGTTATCCAAATCAGCTCAAGTTTATGTCCCGTCCATTACCAAATGTTTTGAATTTATTTAGTTTCAAGCCATATTATTACAAACTATTCAATGAAAAAAAAAAATTCTCTTCCAATATTCCATGATGAACCCCATCAACTTTAATTAAATTCAAAACAATATTTGTAATCGTGGTAACAGAAGGGACATGTTGTGGTAACAGACAGAACAAGCATAACTGTCCCATCCGTTACTTCTCCATAATAATAAAGCCCATACCATGGATTCATTATTATTATTATTATTATTATAATTACTATTATCAGCATTATTATTATTATTATCATATTCGTCATTCATACAGGCATATAGTTAGTTAAAGTGTATATTGCAGGTTAATAACGACCTTCTTTAACAACATGGCAAAGATGTCTATGTCTCCAGCCAAGAAAATGAAGCGGTATAGAGAATGCCTGAAACAGTCAGGGAATTATGAAGATGCTAAAATTAAGGACGCAATAAGAAACATGCACGGGCTCTGAAGAAGAAAACTGACACTGAAAGATATTAGAAAGCAAAGAAAAATATGAACGTGAACGGAAATGTCTACTGATAAAAATTGAATAGCTTGAGTAATTCAATAAGCACAACCTCGTGTTCAAGTGAAAAACCAACTTGTTCAACTGGTAGGCCTAATTTTAATTTAATCTGTGGCACTACAGCCTTTAAGGGTCTAGACCAGCCAGTCAACTGCTGGCTTCATGTTCACATGCCGAAACAAAGGTGGACAATCGTCCAACCAGAATGGAGGTACAGTAGAACCCTGATTATCTGTCACTCTATTAACTGATCGGCGGATTATCCGACTGTCTTTCTTTCTTTCTTTACTGCGGAAATAAACATGTAAGAAACTTAGTACTATATCTTATATTAGTACCTATTTTCTCTAGAGTGTTTTATTACAAGCCTTTACCTTTACATTACTACTGCAGGCAATAAGAACAGTTACTTGAAGGTGTTTTTCCCAACTTGTAAAAAGTCACTACCTTCTTTCAAAGAAACAGTCCCAAGAACTTCCGCAAAATAGCTACAGTATATACCAAACCTGTGCAGCATTCAGTCCTTGTTCTAGTGTTCAAATGCCCATACTTTATAACTTCTATACAAAATATCTTCCACAGGTGTCAAAAGTGTTTTGCTAAGTATCGAAATAAAAATGCAAGTAATTGAGAGGTTTGGGAAAAGAGAAACCGCAACTCATTTCGCATCAGAATACGTGATTGTCGTTACAACTGTGCGCGATTTAATGAAAAATAATGATAAAGTGTATAACATATGTAGATTTACAACAGGAGCCCTCTACTATTCCTATCCTTCTGCGAACAATCCATCATAAGGAATTTCCTTGGCCTTTATAAATCCATCATTAACCAGAACTGAAATAGTGAACTTCTGATAGACTATCTAGCATGCCAAACACAGGACTATGGAGGAAATCATGAGAGTGTAGTATGGACTTATAAAAATGTTTTATCGTATGGATTATCCAATTTTTTCGATTAACCATCCAGTCCAGCCCCTTCATTACCACAGATAATAGAGGTTCTACTGTATTGTGTTGTTAGCACATTAATGCCCCTCCCCAGCCATTATAGCTAGCTTTCGTAACCGTATTTCACTACCTATCATAGCTCACCAAGTGCATCACGAGCTGAGTGGACACTAGTCCCACACATCGAAATTTCATGAGAAAATTTTTTCCCCTCATGAAGTCTCAAAAGCAGCATGCATTCCATAACACAAGTTCTAGACAGAATGCCTTAGATCACAATGCCATGGTGCAGGACACTGGCAGGTTTACTTGATTGAAATAAATGTTCACATCGAAGGTTTTTCCTTTGGTAATTATGTGACTAGTACTTAGGAAGATTAGGAAATACATGCGGACAGCTGTGGGGTCCAGTTTCCACCTCTCTCTGATGTTCCACTTTCTACCATATTTTATAACAAAACTGCCACACTTTTGTAGTTCGTCAGCAAAATACAAATCATAGATAAATGTTTTGTTGCTTAAAGGCAAATCTTGACCACTTCAAGAATAACCTAGAAATTTTTTATGGAAAAATTTATCTCCTTTCACTTGAATCTTTATTGTAACCCGACTCATACTCAGAAACATAACAATGTGTCGGTATTTTTGTACACTTCGATGGCTCGGAACGAGACTGTTACAACTCAAAAATAGAGATTTTTCAGTAGAACCGTTTAGTTTTCCATTGTAGATGGTAAATCAGAGAATCATGGCACAATAATGAAAATTGGTATATATAATCATTATTGTTATAGAAGTTTATTGAAATATTAATTTTGTCGTTTTATGTAACTTGTATGTGACATTTTTTTTTAGTTGTAACAGTTTCGCATTAAAATATTGTGACAAAATTTCTCAGATATAACAGTATTCCATAATATATTATTACTTGCAACAGGTTTTTCCTTACATCACTCTGTAATAAATTTAGATAATACAATGGAAAAATATGTCAAATGTAGATTTAGAAACACAAAATTATATTGGTTGATATCGGGATGACAACAATAAAAGAAATAAATTACACCAACCAGGATGACTACAACAATAATAAGAAATAAATTGCGTCATGTAGCCTAGTTGCCTCATGAGTGATGCCTTATTGGTGTAACTTTGGCCTATGAGGTTCAAACCTGTCTTCGGACAGTCGACTAAACATCAACATGTAGTCAGAAAAAACATGTTTGGTTATTCAAATGAAGCATTATTTTCTTCAACACCAATGGAAAGTTTCAAACTTTTACACAGATCAAGCAAATTTTCCACCACATCTATCCCTGCAGGTGAAGAAAATACTTCATATTGCTAGAGAAGACTTGCGCTTCCGTCTTTGTCGACTACTTATTTTTTTCTAAATCATCTTGTTCACAGGAGTGCTTATAGAAGATGGCGAAAGGATCCTGTTTTCTGACCTCCACGATTTTCATAGTAGACTAGTTTATATTATCACATTTTTATTTATGGAAAAATTATTTCCCATTTGTTGTGTTAAGTCTTTCAAATCTAAGATATCTGGTGTATCTAGTTCATTGACTTTGTATATATTGCCTTTTTCTTGGGCAATTTCAGTACTGGTACCCATGGCGTTGGCAGTAATGTAAGTCCTTCTTTAATAACCCCCCCCCCTTTCAACAGTAGAATGCACAGAGTCATTATCATTCTAGGTATGACTTGTGACTAAAAATTTCTGTGTTATGACATTAACAGAGATTAGTTACGCAGTACAGAAATAATGAGGCAATGACTTTGTTCTTGTTTTGCCCAAAAGAATTGTCTGAAAACATAATTACCTGGTTTGTTACTGTGTTGGGCAAAGAAATAAGAAATTATAGAGGCATGTGCTAATCTCTTTTGAACCTCTTTTGGCCAAGCCCTCATGCCAAAAATAACAATGGCCCTGGCTGTTTGCGATGTCATATATTGTGAGTTTGTAACAGGACAGTTTCCTTTTATAATATTAAGAGGAACACTTATCACAAGGTGAAGGAAGAACTGCCTGAAGATCAAAGCAGTAACTTTGCTTGGATCCTGTTTTCTGATTCAATATCTTTATAATCTTTATATCAATATAACTCCAGAATGGAATATGGTGTTCCAGTAATGGAATATGATGCTGCATGTTGGGATCCTTACAGATTAGAACATATTAAGACACTGGAAAAGATTAAAAAACGGGCTCTCAAGTGTTGTCGTAATAATTTACCATTAAAATGGGACACACTCACGGACCGGAGCACGCGAATTCGATTATGCACAATGTTCAAAACATACAGAGGTAAGCCTGCCTGGAGCGAAATAAAAAATAGGTTGCAGTCGTCAAATTACTCTTCAAGGAACGACCACTCATATAAATTGAGGGAAAGAAGACAGGATGGACACTGGAAAGTTTTCTTTTCTCAATCGTACTATCAAGGACTGGAATGCTTTACCTGCAGACTTACTAAAGGCTTTACCAATAACCAAAAATGTATTTAAAAATAGGCTTAAGAACTTTACTAATAGACGGTAGTATATTATACACACTAGTTAAAGGGTGTAATTGATATCTTGTTATTTGAAGTGTTCTATCAGTGAGGAAGTGTGTTGTCAGTGAAGTGTGTAGTGTCAGTGAAGTCTATTGTGTAAGTGAAGTGTGTTGGTGTCAGTGAAGTGGCTGTGCAAAGTATTCGAACAGTGAAATGGTTAGAAGTGTTAGTGAAATCAGGTAGAATCAGTGCAGTGGGTGAGTTGACAGCGAAATAAGTGTAGTGCCGAAAGATACTTGTGCAGATATGAACCTGTCAGACTCGTGGGTTGTAGTTCGAGCTTCGGGTTAAGATGCAAATTAGATTTACTTTCAATGTTATTTTAAGTGACCATGCTTCATTTTAATTTAGGATGCTCCTTGTTACTATTATTATTATTCTTTATTAGTTGTGTTTATTATTAATTGTCATTATTTAGTGTAATTAGTTACCACTGCCACTGGGTATATACCCATTTGCAGTGTGAATAAATACATACATAGGTACATCTTTAGTCTTTGTAGCCCTTCATGTTGCTTCTTCTTTTATATGTCTATTATAACTTTCTTGCAGTTAATTTCTCTGTTTCTGTATTATTCTTACATGCACTATATACGCAACATTAACCTTTCTTAGAGATATAAAATGAAATATTAAGTGAATTAAATACTGATGTATAGAACATTCACAATGATTAATGTTTCAATACTACGTCGATGGTGAAGACAAAATTAATAACTGTTTTTAAACAATGCAACTAGTATTATGCTATCATTATTGTATGAACTTATCATCAGATGTGCCAAATCTAAACTCGAAGCATGGATATTTTCAATGCGAAGTGTTACAAGTCAAAATGGAACATTGCTTTTAGCAACAATGTTTGCAGTTGAGAATGGAAAACTGTTACAACGCAAAATATAACACTTTCCAATTGAGAAAAAGACTAAATAACATAACTTTAAAACGGTTACATGTGCATTTATGTCCCACTAGGATATTTTTAGAGTTGTAACAATTTCACATAGCATAGTACTCAATTCAAGTGTTCAAATGATGGTAATAACTCAAAAAGTGAATTTTTTTAGTTGTAACAGTCTCGTTCTGAGCCATCAACTTATCTGAGTAACACTTTCCATAGCACATATATCAGCAACATACATTTTCTTCTAAGAATGACCCCTAATACTTGAGGATATTACAGTGGAATGCTATGGCTCTAATCCAACCTAAGATAACTGTTAAGAACTTTAAGCAAATATAATATTGATATATTTACCATCAGAGACAGAAACAGCCATTCTCAGAGAGCTTAGCTTCTGCTACAGTTGCTGTTGTATGTAGATACTCAAGGTAACTGCTCTGTTTACAATACGAGTTTCCCATCCCTGTTTACCATTATGGAAGCTAACCCAACAGCAGCAAGCGGATAAAAGGAAACAAAGAAGGAGGCTAAAAAACAGGAAAGGAAGAAATCAATGGGATATTGTGGGAATGATTTACAAGTGCATGATCAAAAAATCTGCAAATTTTCAGACCGTTGCCTAAAAACCAAACTCTAGCTGTTCCTAAATTTCTAGGGAATAACGAGTTCAAGGCATTTTCAGGTTGGCTAGACAGTTTTAAAAGAAGACAATACAGTGTGGAATGAAATTTAAGGGGAATCAATTAATGTCGACGAAAGTGTAGTGAATGAGTGGAAACCGAAACTGCAGATTTCAATTTCAATCTACATGCCTAGATATTTTTAACGCTGACGAAATGGGACTGTTTTTTCGTGCATTGCCATTGAAGACACATGCCCTGAAAGAGAAAAATGTGCCGGGAGAAAAATGTCTAAAGAAAGACTAATGGTCCTGATATCGCAGAAAAACTGGAGAAACATCTAGTTATAGGAAAGTCAGCTAAACCAAAATGTTTTAAAAAATAACATTAACAATCCCATGGTGGTTTGGCAAAACAACAAAAAAACATGGTTGACGAGTTCATTAATGGAAGAGTGGCTAAACACATTTAATTTGATTCAAGAATGAAGAGTGAAAATCGGAAGATTATGATGTTTCTAGAGAACCCACATGTCACCATTTAATTCAAGAATGAAGAGAAAAAATCAGAAGGTTATTATGTTTCTAGACAACCCAGATATCACCCCACATGACTTTCCACTTGTGAAACTCACCTGGTTTCCTCCCCAATGCAACAAGTGTACTGCAACCTATGGATATGGGCATGATTTATACATTCAAGTCCTATTTTAGACGGTTCTTAATGCAGTTTGATTGCAAATGTAGAAACTGCTGACAGCTCATACTTTGGAAAATCGGTTTCCATTTTGGATGCAGTAAATTGGATTGGGTGACCAGCAAAAAAACACAAAAGTGAGACCATTATTAAGTGCTTCAACAAGCAGGATTTTGTGAAGATGGAGGTACTGAAGCAATGATTTGAAGAGTGAGAAAACACAATAGCAATAAATTTTTGCCAGGAAATGAACTTTTTCATAGATGCAGGAAACATCTGCAGTGATGAAAATCTTGTCACCCACTATACTTTTGAATCAGCCGTAGATTTGGTGGCAATGCAGAATAACGATGTAGTAGAGGTGGAGGAAGAAAAAGAAGCATCTGAAGGACAACTTTTCAGCAGAAAATACGCACCCATGGACAGGCTATTGAATATATTAGTGATGTCATTCAGTTTGCAGTTAACACAAACAATCCTAAGCTTGTGGAATTATTATACAGTGCTAAAGATTGCATCAAGAAAGAAATAACAATGAAAAAATATAAACAAGTTTATTTGTTAGATATTTGAAAGAAGTGATTACCGGAACATCAATAGTGTTCTATTATTGCATATAATACAGTACTACAATATATAATGTAGTTAAAATGCTAACACAGTACAGTATAATAAATACTATAGTAATAAACCAGAAGCAAATACTATAGTACCTACAATGTATCAACCGGCTACATACTTTAACTTTGAACTGTAGTGAGACTACAGTCACTCCACGGTACGTAAAAAGACAATACTGTACTGTATATTCTAAAATTGGTTCAATATGTAGCTATTGTTTGTTTTTCACAATGCAGAAAAAAATGGACCCATTTGATTTCGATTTGAGCAACTTTTACTGTGTGTATGTTTTTTTTTTTTAGAAACTTAATTAAACAACATGTTCCATTACAGTTTGTAATACCACAGTCTTAGTATATACAGTCACGAAGCTCAATACGTAGTAAATATGCATCCATAGATATAGTTGCTAACCACTAGGATTGCTAATATCGCCTCATTACAGACAATGCAGAATAGTACCGACACAGTCTATTGTTCCTAGCACCCTCACAACTCTCAAGCTTCGTGTCTGTATATACTAGACTGTGGTAATACTATATGTTCTGGTTTACATCAATATTGCATGGGATGCATATTACTTAAGTTGAATTCCAGTTGTGTTAAGTTGATGATTGATTAGCTATACCTGATTGTTGACTAATTATAATATAAGCTTGTAATATACCACTATTTGTTTGGAATACCTGAGTTTAGTAATGTTGTACTTTGTACAATTTAGATTTTACTTCTTAATATATCATATTCTGTCTTACCTAAATTTACGTTTATGTATTTACACTATATACAGATATATGCTTATTACTACTCTGCGTGTGTGTGTGTTTTACACACACAGGGTGATTCCCGATGTTCTCCCCTGGTTTATGGAGGTGATTCCTGAGCTTATTTGGAACAAAAAATGTAAATAAATTAATGGAATCATATTCATAATTACAAAACTACAACACATTTTCGAAACGCATCATAGTCAATGCAGCACTAGACATGTGTTGCCAGAACTACTTGCACGTTGTTGATAGTCACCATTTATTAAGCTATTAGGCTATCTCTTCTGTTAAGTTACATCACAATACCTTACAAGTTTTCTTCTGAGGAGTATGTTAATAAAATCTGGTGTTTATTTTGGGAATATGTGATGGTAATGTGAAAGCTGCTGCTGTCTAATATCACCGTTATCCTAATCGTAAGATTCAAAGTTCCAAAACCTTTAGTGGACCATATCAAACATTGCGACAAACTGGTACTCTTCCCAGCTTTCATATTCAATATGAAAGAACTTGTGGTGTGCGAGAAGATGAAACATTCTTGACGCAGTAGAGCACAGTCCACGTACTAGTATAAGATACCTAGCTAGCTAGTTTAAAGTTTCACAGTAGAAAGCATGAAGAACTCTTCATGAGAACGGACTGTATCCTATCAAATTATTTAAAGAGAGTATTTCCGTCTAATGACTTATTAGTATTAAAACAATGACAAATGATTACATCATACAAAACTTGTTAATGTTATTTATAATTTGCAATATGTTGTAAACATTTTCGGCAATCAATTGGCATCTTCAGGCATTAATAAAATATCTCAATCTACATTACAGACATTTTCAAGATTAAAAAAATTTGAATTAGAAGGACTGTATCCTTTTCATTTGCAAGAAGCAAGCATTTAGAACCAGAAGATCGTGCCCAGCGTTTGCAGTTCTGTAACGGGTTAAATGGGAATCAGCAGTGGTATCGCTTCAGAATGTTCAGTGATAAGGCACAGTTTATGCAGTATGGAATCAACAATAAGCGTAACTTGCATGTTTGGGGAAACGATAATCCCTATGCCACGTTAAAATAGAATTACCAATGTCGATTCAGTCTCAATGTGTGGTGTGGTATTCTGGATGACCAGCTGCTGAGGCCCGTTCATTTACTCTTGACACTTAACTAATAAGATGTGCCTTCGCTTTTTACAAAACCAGTTATCACAGTTTCTTGAAGATGTTCCTCTGGCAAGAAAATGTCAAATGTACTTCTAACACGATGGAGCACCTGTTCACTTCTACCGTGCAGTAACAGCTCACTTCTATCAGCAATTCCCACAGCAATGGGTTGGTCAAGGGGGCCCTATCACCTGACCTCCCAGATCCCCAGATTTAATACACTTAGATTATTCTGGAGGTTGGCGAAAGACATTGTGTATCAGGTTAAGGTACAAACACGCGAAGAGTTGCTTCTTTGCATTCTGGATATCATGGCGACAATAAGGAACAAACATGTGAAGCTGCAAAATGCTACACGTGTGGTTCATACACGTGTAGACCGTTGCCTTGAGATTCAGGGAGGCATTTTCAAAATGTGATTTAAATCCACTCTAAATTAAAAAGACTGATACATAAACAATCAATTGTTTGTAATTTAATTAGTTTTGCATTTTTGTTAGTGAAATTCTCAAATAAAAGTTTTTTCTGTCATTTTCAAATTACCATAACTCCGTAATTATGAATATGATCCCATTAATTTATTTACATGTTCCGTTCCAAATAACCTCAGGAATCACTTCCATAAACCAGGGGAGATCTTCGTGTATCACCCTGTATATATTAATAACCTAACCTACTCCAAGAGTTAAATTCAATACCAAGAATTAAATACCTGCTGTATGTAAATGATCTTGTTCTCTGGACAGAAACTCCAAAGAGAAGATAAGAGGCCACAATGGAGGATACATTGAACAAAGTACTAAAGAAACTAGACACATGGTACGACAAAAACAACATGAATGTAAATCTAACAAAAACTCAATTCTAGTCATTCTCTCAAGCCCCACCAAACCATTTATCCTATTCTAAAATACCAAAATACAGTAATGTCCCAAATTGATATATTCTGTTACCTTGGCATATTTGATTCCAAGCTAACTTGAAAACACCAAGTACAGAAAACCAATACTACTGCATCCAAGCATCTACACATCATGAAACACCTAGTCGGAAGTAAGTAGGGTTGTTGCTGTTACACTCTAATTACCACTTACAAGATACATATATATATATATATATATATATATATATATATATCCTTTCAGCATTTTTATACTGCTGCAAACCTCTAGGCCTAATCACTGCCTCAGAGACACTGTTTTGTCAACTTGAAAGACTGCTGAACTAAGCCCTAAGGCAGGAATGTGATACTGTGCTCAACAGAGTCACGCATGCTTCCCCCTTCCTTCCCCTTTCCATAGCGTTTGAAGGCTGCCCATCTCAATGCAATGCAAAGACATCGCAGTATGTATCTATACACCATCATTGGTGGAAGTTGTATTATGAGTTCCCAATCACATGTGATGTGGGAGGAAGACTGTTTTTTGTCATTGATAATGATAAAATCGGATAGAGTGGGCCATGGTGAAGATAGCTCCAGGTTCTGAGTGTTCTCCGAGTTAATCTTTATTATTATCACAATTCTAAGTTAAGTGTAAGTCATCAAAACAGTGTTGAAATAATCTTCAGTTTTTCTTCTCTTTAAGTGACATATAGATTTGGTGAGTCTTGAAAGTTAAATTTTATATAGCTGAATAATAAATAGCCCAACCTACAATTTGTAGGTTAAAATTACGAGATGGCTGCTATTATCAGCCAACAATGTCAACCAAAGAAATTCAGCGGTAAAGATGTTTCTATTCAACTACATGACAATTCAATACATCAGAACAAGAGTTTAAGTAACAAAGATTCTGCAACAAATAATTTTCATCCTAATTCAAAGATCATGAATCCAAAAGCCACTCCTTCGAATCAAGTAACTTATTCTAAGGTACTTCAATCAACCCCTAGTAGAGACCAAGCTATTATTATTGAATCTAGTGATAATATAACAATTAAAGATTATGTTTTAGCTGTCGGCAAACTTACTGATCCTTCCAATATTCGATTCACATCCAGAATATCGAATGGCCGAATCAGTATATATTTAGCAAGTAAGAAAAATGTGGAAGAACTTACAACAAAATATCAACGAATCATGATCAATAATGAATCATTACAACTTAGACCTTTTCTCACTAAATATAAGAGAGTAATCCTATCCAACGTGTGTCCTGTAATTCCACATAGTTTAATTGAAGAAAGTTTACTACAATTTGATGTCAAACCAACGTCTCCAATTGAATATATTAAAGCTGGTATATCAACCCCAGGATTCTCTCGTATACTCAGTTTTCGACGTCAAATGTATGTCCAACCTGATGATTTTGAAAAACTCCCAGAAAGTATGCTAATCTCGTATGATGGGATTAACTATTGGATATACATTTCTGCTGATACTCCAACCTGTTTTTTATGTAAACAAGAAGGTCACCTGGCGAGACAATGCAAAACCAACCACACCGAATCCCTAACTGATTCTGTTATACCAAGTACCGATCAAGTAACCTTAACCCCTGACATGATTTCCTCTGGACTAGACGATATGCTTGAAACCGACTCTGTAGTAATCAAAGATCCCGTAGCTACTTCAAACAATACTAACTCTCTTTCTTCTGCAGACCAACTGAACTTGCCAGAAGAAACAGTTTGTACCAAAAAGGACTCCGAACTACCTGAAATTAATACTAATTCACACACTCAACCTGAACTAGAGTTTCTAAATACAGAAGAATTTCCTCCCTTACCTAATAGGCTAAGCCCAAATAGCAACAAACAAAAGAATGTTAAGAGAGCTGTAACGTCTAGTGACTCTACCATTCAGTTTTCTGATGACTCTGAAGAACTCCTAAATAACATTCCAAATGAAGATGCTACTATCCCAATTCTCACGCAGAAGGAAAAGTCCAAACCTCCTAAAAAGAAAGCTAAGACTCTAAACAGTCCAAGTATTGACCAATCTCTACTTTCAATAAGGACAGTAGTAGAATCATCACCTAATGATTACGTCCTAAACTTTCTACAGCTTAAAAGTTTCTATGAAAATTCTGAAGGAACAACTGATACTCTCGACGTAGTCAAATCTCATACACATGACATTGAAGGCCTGATTGATACTCTTCATAAACTCTACCCGCATTTCAAATCTCAGAATATGAAAAACAAAACTACGAGAATCCTTACTAAATTAACAAGCCATAGTAACGCTCCCGAACATGATACACTCATATGAGAAAACAACTCCACCTCTTCTTTGTTATGATTATGATGGATACATTCCTGCTTCAATGGAACATAGACGGCTTCTGGTCTCATTATGAATATTTCCAGCAGCTAATTACTTTACATAAACCAGATATAGTTTGCCTACAAGAAACTAATTTTCGACATGAATATGTGGCAAAACTTAAACAATATTCTTCTCACCATAAAAATCGTCCTAATCCTATACATGCAAGTGGGGGAGTTGTTACATACATCCGACAGACAATTTCTCACCAAAAAGTCAAATTGAATACCAACCTTGAAGCAGTAGCAGTACTTTTGCTTCTACCATTAACATTGTGTGTATGTAACATATACCTACCCAATAGTCAGACTCTCAATTTGCAAGAATTACAAGATCTGATTCGCCAGTTACCAAGACCTTTTATTCTTCTGGGTGATTTCAACTCTCACAGTACTTTATGGGGTTGCTCTTATACAAATCAGAGAGGCAGAATAATAGAAACTTTGACTGACAACACAGATCTAGTTCTACTAAACTCTACAAGACCAACTCATTATTGTGTCAGCCATAATACTCTCAGCAATATTGACCTTTGCCTCTGTACTCCTGATATAGCACTTCTCTATCATTGGTCTGCCTATGAAACTCCCCTTGGAAGCTATCACTTTCCAATATTGCTACAAAGAGAATCTACAAAACAATGTAACATACCAATTAAAAAATGGAGCCTTCGCAAAGGTAACTGGGTAAAGTATAAATCTGATTTCCAAAATAATATCTCTAAATTAATTCCAATGCACGAATTCCACAACACTTCAATTAATGATGTAATTGATAGATTTACAACAATTATTCTTAAAACTGCTGAAACAAGTATCCTAAACGAAATATATTCAATGCTAAAAGCAAACCGTGGTGGAATGAAGACTGTAAGTTGGCAATCAAGAAGAAAAACAAAGCCTTTTACAAGTATAAAAGAAGACCAACTTTAGAAAACAAGTTCACCTTTCTACAACTTAGAGCTGTAGCTAGACGCACCGTCAAAGAGAGCAAGAGAGCTTCCTGGTTGTCATATTTATCTTCACTGTCACAGCAAATACCACAAAATTTAATTTGGGAGCGTTTGAAGAAAATACGAGGCAACAAAGTATCATCTCCTATTGCATCGATCTTAAAAACTGGTGATGAAACTTATGTAGACTCTCCTCAAGATATTGCCGATATTCTAGTTGAAACATTTTCTGATGTATCCAATGACTCTCATTATGAAGCAGATTTCTTAAAATTTAAAAATAGTTCTCCTGCAATAGATCTTAGTAACATATTTCGTCATACCATGGACAGTTACAATGATAAAATCTCCTTCAAGGAACTTATTGATGTAATAGATGTTTCGAAAAACACTAGCCCAGGTCCCGATAATATACCATACGAGTTCTTAAAACAACTCCCTATGGATGGAAAAACATACCTCCTTAATATATTTAATCATATATGGACAACGCAAGTATTTCCTGACAATTGGAGAAAAGCCATAATAGTCCCAATTCCTAAACCGAACAAAGATCATCGCTTACCTGACAACTATAGACCAATAGCCCTTACTTGTACAATGTGTAAACTATTAGAAAAAATAATTAATAAACGTTTAAGATGGTGTCTAGAGAAAACTAAATTTTTTACTCCAGAACAAAATGGTTTCCGTGAACACCACTCAACAAACGACAGTTTAATAACTTTAGAGACTGAAATTCTGGATGCATTCCTGAATAAACAACATCTTATTGCTGTTAGTCTTGATATACATAAAGCCTATGATATGGTTTGGCATGAACATGTAATTAATCTTCTCCTTCGAAATAATGTTACTGGAAATATGTTAGCTTTCATATACAACTTCTTACAAGATCGAAAGATACAAGTAAGGGTGAAAAATGCAGTATCACAAGAAACTCCTGTACAAAATGGAATACCACAAGGATCTGTAATTAGTGTAACGCTTTTTCTGATTGCCATTAATAATATAACTTCTGTAATAAATTCTCCTATTAAAGCCTGCCTCTTCGCAGACGACCTTATCATCTTCTGCAGAGGTAAAAATGTATCTACAACACAAGAAATTCTACAAATATGCCTTAACAAAATCCTAAGATGGTCAAAACAAACTGGTTTTAAATTATCTGCAAGCAAAAGCAAAAGTATACTATTTTCAAGGAAAAAAGCTGATCCTTCCCTTAATCTACATTTGAACGACGTAATAATTCCAACTGTAACAACATTAAAATTCTTAGGAATTATATTTGATAAAAAGCTAACATGGTTACCTCAACTCAAGGCCCTCAAAGATGATTGTCTTCGCAGAATTAATATTCTGAAAGTACTGTCTGCAAACAATTGGGGAGCAGACAGCTATGTATTAATGTGTTCTTATAAGTCCATTATTCGAGCCAAACTGGATTATGGAGCTATAGTACATAATTCAGCAAAACCTACTATTTTGAAAATGCTTGATACCATACAGACTTCAGCTCTACGTATAGCTTTGGGAGCATTTAGAACTAGTCCCACCACCAGTATACTTATAGAAGCTGGTGAAGCGCCATTACACATTCGACGAAAACAACTAAGCATTACCTATGCTCTCAAGACAGCTGCCTTTCCAAATTCTAGAATGTATATGTATGTTTTCTCCTCTGCCTTTAATCATAGAGTTCTTCCACAAGTAACACATTCAGTACCATATTCTGCAAGATTAAAGACATATCTAAGTGAAATAAATATAGAAATCCCTTGGATATCTTCTACAGAAATACAAACAAATATACCACCTTGGAGGATCAAAGTACCATATGTAAATACAGAATTATGCAAATATCCAAAAGAACAAACGAATAAAAACATTTATCAACTACTGTTCAACGAAACCTGTGGAAAATATCCAAATTACCTTCATATTTATACGGATGGTTCCAAAACTGAAGACGGCACTGCATGTGCAATAGTTTATCCTACTCACATCATGCTGCATACATTACCAACATTTTATACAGTTTACTCTTCTGAACTATATGCAATTAAAAAGGCCTTTGAGAATGTACTAAAACATCCTGATAGCGATAGGTATCTGCTCATCACGGATTCTCAATCTGCCATAAAAGCCCTACATAACTCATCCTCTAAATCTCCACTGATCAACGAAATTCAACATTATTACACTGAAATCTACAATCAATCAAAGCAAATTATCATAATCTGGATTCCTTCCCACCAGGGTCTGCATGGAAATGAACAAGCCGATATGGCAGCAAAAGAAGCAACTCGTCTTCCTATACAGGATATGGACATAGCCACTTGGAATAGTGATATAGCCTCTCATCTTAAAACAAAGTTAAATGATCTATGGTACTCCAACTGGCTTCAAACATCTACTAGCAAACTCTGGGAAATTAGAACTGCTTTCAGATCATCATATCCAACTAATCATCTATCACGCAGGAATCAAGTTCTCATCAACCGACTACGTATTGGACATACCAAGCTCACACATAGTTATTTATTAAAGAAGAAACCTCCTCCAGTTTGTAACACTTGCAGTGAAACTCTTTCTGTGAAACACATCATCCAGGACTGTCCTCAATACAATCAGTTACGACAACAACTAAAAATCCCCAACGATATAGCAAGATCTCTTGGTGAACCTTCTCACTGCAATAGTGTCAAAGTTTTTCAAGTTGACTGGATTGTTTGATAAAATTGTGTAATATTCTTTTTTTTATTATTTTAAGACTTGCTAAATGTTATATATTGTAAAAATTAATTCGTGTCACGATATGACTTTTGTTATAAGTTAAAGCGACAATAAATAAATAAATAGAAAAAAAAATGATAAAATCAGAAGTTTGATCTGCTCGATGCAACACATTATGTTTCTCACTTTAATATCAATATTTTAACAAATCTAATCATACAAATTATGGGAAGCACGTACTTACAGGTACTGGTATGTTTACTGTTGTGCAGTGTTTGTACCCATTGGTAGCAGCAATTTATGGATTAATACTGAGCTATTAACTTCTTTATTTACAAGGTACAAAACAGAAGAAGAAACTGGGGTAAATGAAAAGCAGCTATAAACATAGACTAAATGAAACCCTATTTGAAAAACAAATTGAGAAAATAGTGAGGACACTTTCCCTATCTCTAAGCACATTTCTAAAACATTAACATCATTTTCAGAGGTGCAACTGTTTACCTGACCTCTCACATTTGCTCCTTTGAAGCTCCTCCTGAACTGCAATTAGAATTAATTTACTTACAGAATAGTACAGCTATCCGATGTTCAAGGTTGTCTGGTTCTGAGATTTATAAAAGTCTACAAGAAGAGAAGTTTCCAAACCTAAGATTGTTTGCTGGATGATTAATGGCAATGTTCGGCTTGACTTATTTATGTGAATAGTTATTTTTCTAAGATGAATATCATTAAAAGCCAAATATATGCAGCAGATTATTAACTGATTTTCATTTAGTGTGCCAAATGAGATTATGTTCAAATATTCAGCTCAAAACTAAAAGGTATCAGCATTCCTCTTCAGAACATGTCCAAAATGAATAATATTATGAGACTGTCTCTATTATTTCAATATAGTGTTCTGTATTGCAATTGTGTTGCTTACAAACTAGCTTTCCAATATGCCACTGGCGACGACACAGCCAATGGCTTGTTTTCATGCTAGATCTCAACAGACTGATGTCCACTCTATCGTATATAGTGGGGTGGGTAAAAGTATATCTCACCTCCTACTTGTGAGTTTCGCATCTCTGTCCTAAGGCTTATAACAGGTAGTGTACAAACACCATAGATTCAATGTTACTCCTTACAGGACTTAGACCTATACGATCTATTACTGAAGAGGAGGCCATATTGCCGTATGAAAATCTTGTAAGGATACCAGGAGATGATTACTGTAAATCACACATTTGCAATCATAGACATCTGAAAACTCAATATGGCTTCATCCAGATGGCATTGCATCTCCAATTAAAATTTTTCCATAATCCATTAACCTCAAGAATTATTACAAATGCCAAACCCCATGAAAAGAGACAGTATAGACTTCTCAGTGGAACTCATTCACCCAATATCTAAGAATGAAACTCACACTCTTAGTTTGAGGCAGTTAGCCCTAGAAGCAATTAATATGAGATACCCAGAAGAAACATGGCTCCGAATATAGACAGACGGTTCTCAACTAAAAAAACCAATGAAATGTAAGTTCTGGCACACACAGTCAACTCTTCTCATTCTACATCCTGTTGGACAACACTTAACTGCATATGATGGAGAAACTGAGGTCTATCGACACAGCACTCAACTACTACTTCACCTTGGTAAGTTTTCTAATCTAGTAATCCTTTCAGATTCCAGAGCTGCTATTGAATCATTATGTTCTCCTGGCCCACCTTCATCAAAGGGAATTCTAAACTGCTGCAAGATAGCACAACAATTGAAAAGCCTGAATAAGACAATCCACCTTCAATGAATCCCCAGCCACTGTCAAATTTATGGTTAAAAAAAAAAAAAAAAAAAAAAAAAAAAAAGCAGATTCATTAGCCAAGAGAGCGGCTAACCTCCAATAAGCAAATATTTTACCAGTCTCTTAAACTATACGTAAAGAAGACCATGAAGAAAGCACACATCGTGGAATTAGAATGCAGAAAAGCTCAGAAAGACTGGAAGAACTCCACATCAAACATCTCAGCTGAACAAAGAACAGAAGCAGTTGCAATGTTCTGCTTGTCTACAGGACATGACATCCTTGCCAAGCACCTCCATGGGTTTGGCATTCTGCCGTCACCAAACTGCTAACTGCAACCTGGATGAGGAAATGGACTGAGCTCATCTTGAAACCAGCCCAGGACTTCAATGCTGCACTGAGACCAGACAGTATTGGGAAGCAAGAAAATTAATGAATCAATGATAATTGTTATCAATGTACTTATCTTTTCAGAAATAAATATCGTATTCGTCCAAATCTAATATGATGTTTTTTGTATAAAAACAGTGCCGCAAAAACCAGACTCTTATTATAATCGAGGCCTAAGCCATTTCAAGTGTAAAAGAAGTTTACTTATACATTGTGCAGACTATACTATCAGCATTTTCTTCTATGATGCATAAAGGACTGGGCCTACAGCTCTATCAAGGTCACACATTCAATCTGATCTACCCTATTCCCGAATTCTGTTACTGTACCAGTACCATAATATTACTGTGAAGAAGAGGAAGAATGGGACTGAAACAGAAGTATGTGGTGCTAAAAACTTAGAACTTGGAGATAAAGGTACAGTTTTCAGTTCATTAGTTTCATTTCATTCTATAACATTTTTAATGTGTAAATTGTAGCCTATAGATAGTCTAAAGCGTTTATAGCGACTTCGCTTTTAACGACGTATTGGCTATAATGACAAAAATCTAATGGTCCCGTCTACATCCTATATAAACACTGTACTATTTTTAAAAATCGCTTATTACGATTTATCGTATAAAATGACATATTTTTATCACATTTTCGGAGAAATTTATCGAATATAACGTCCAATGTTGATTTTTATTTGTTACATATTTGGGGATTATTGACAACAATGTAACGCTTATTTTCACACTCTTGTTTTCAGTTAGATCATAGTCTAGAACATACAGTCAAGAAGCTCATTACGTAGGGAATATGCATCCAATGATGGTTGAACTTTAGTTGCTAGCCATTAGGATCACTACTATCGCACAGTCTATTGTTCCTAGTACTCTCAGTTGCTAACCATTTCAAGGATTATATCGCGAGAAATGCAAAAAATCACCTCAAGCTTCGTGAATGTATGATATTAGACTGTGGTTAGTTTGTAGATTTCAAATCAGTATGTATGTTAAGCAGTCAAGGGAAGCATCACTACGAAGATGTCGCAAAAAAAAATGGGAAGTGTTTAATCTTGAAGAAAAGTCACAATATGGCAATTAGAAAATGGGGAAACAAGCATCAGCATCGTGAATGAATTGGGTGTATCACACTCTACATCCAAATAGAAATAGACATCCAAAGCCAACACATGATTGTCGAAATGAAAACGAATAATAAGAACAGTTTATCACTTAATGAAGCTCTCAGTTCAGTGACAACTTTACTATGCACATCTTAAGTGCAAAAACAAATGAAGATAACTGATTACCTTAAGTAAGACAGTATACTGTAGTATGTGTTACTGTATTGCATTTTAAAGTTAAAGTGGTTAAAAAAAACTAAACAACACTGTCTTTGCTGTGATTGTAGAAAACCAGAAAATTAAATTCCAATAATTTGTTATTTTTTTCTAAAGTAAAAAAGTGGAATAATAGTGTATTCGTTATTGATGTTTTGTGGTTGTGTGTGTTGGATATTTCTTAAGGTACAGTACATCACATTTGTACATTTTAAAAAGAAAAACAGGAGAAAGTGTAGGCCTTCGTGTAATTTATGCCTAGAGTACTGTATTTTCATTTTTCTACTGTTAATAGGCCTAACGTAATTTTTGTAATACAGTACTGGAACAAGAATGTGTCATTCATGATTGTTATACTATACAGCACTTAAGTAAGTTTAAAACATGTTCAACATTTTATCTCATTCATTAGCCAAGATCGTGTATGTATTACATTAAACAATTTACATTGTTGCTACTTCTTTCTTCACTTATTATAGGTTTTTTTTTATATTTTCCTGGCATATTATTGCTGTACATACTGGAACTGTATAAACATTAGAAGAAAAATTCCTCTTCGGTCCCTCTCCACAAATACTGTATTTTAAATACTGTACAACTGTACATACATACTGTATTTTTGTTAAGTTTTTTGAAGTTTTAACTCTATTCTGTTCATTAACCATGTAGGTGTGCAGCCTAAAATGTATAGATATGAATCTTTTAGGCAGAAGAAAAAGGTTTTTAAAATACTTTTTTTTTTTTTTTTTTTTTTTTTTTTTTGCATATTCCCCGTGTAAGTAAATGAAATATTTAAGGTATTTTTAAGTATATTACCTATTTTGGAAAAAATAAAGCAGTCGTAAAGTCTGAAGATTGCCACTGTATATTTTCTTGGGTATATACGTAACTTTTGATTGATACCAAGAATCTCCCATATTTTACCTGTATTTTTCTCAACAAGATACCAACTGTAAGTTACTTTTATTTTATATTCGGAAGTGATGAATTTTTTGGTGCTATGAAAGGACAGATTTGTTGCAGTTTTTTGTTGTATTTCCTTCCTTTTTTATCAATATTATCTGCATCCCTGTTACCAGATAAACCACAATGAGATGGTACCTACTAAAAAGCTATTCTTTTAACTTCAGATGTGAAATCATATTCCAACATTCCAAGACGTTGTTTTTAAAGAGATTTTTAGATATTAATGCAAGTAACGTTAATTTTGAGTCTGAAAGAATCAAGACTTGTTTGAAGTGAGATGCAACACAGAAAATTTTGAAGTATTCAACCTATAACAATTTATTTATGGCAGTAATCACCAAACGCTGTGTCGCAACCTGCTTCTTCTCAAGCATAACAATGGCATCATACCCCCACCCTCTCCTTACTCTCTTCACTTCATTAGAAATAAACAGATATCAGCAGCGGACATAAGCTTGTATTATTGTGTGCAGCATACTGTGTTTCAAAATGTCTCTTTCAAAACTGAAAAAAATATGCAAACATGTAAATTTCAAGAAGCATGAGAGGAATGATTTTTCCTTTGTGCTGATGCGGAAAATGTGAGATGCTTAATTCATTTCAAAATGTTAAAGAATATGAAAGAACAATGTAGTAGTATGTCATCATTATTCCTCGTCATGAAGATTACCATACCCTTACCTGCAAATTGAATATTTCATTACTTACTTACAAATGGCTTTTAAGGAACAAGCACGTTCATTACCACACTCACATAAGCCTGCCATCGGTCTCTATCCTGTGAGAGATTAATCCACTCCCTGTCATCATATCCCAGCTCCCTCAAATCCATTTTAATATTATCCTTCCATCTATGTCTCGGACTCCCCAAATGTCTCCCAACTAAAACTCTATATACATTTCTGGATTCGCCCATGCAGCCTACATCCCCTGCCCATCTCAAACGTCTGGATTTAATGTTCCTAATTATGTCAGGTGAGGAATACAATGCGTGCAATTCTGCATTGTGGAACTTTCTCCATTCTCCTGTAACTTCATCCCTCTTAGCCCCAAATATTTTCCTAAGAACCTTATTCCCAAACACCCTTAACCTATGTTCCTCTCTCAAAGTGAGAGTCCAAGTTTCACAACCATACAGAACAACCAGTAATATAACTGTTTTATAAATTCTAACTTTCAGATTTTTTGACAGCAGACTAGATGACAAAAACTTCTCGACCGAATAATAACACGCATTTCCCAAATTTATTCTGCATTTCATTTCCTCCCAAGTATCATTTATATTTGTTACTGTTGCTCCAAGATATCTGAATTTTTCCACCTCTTCGAAGGATAAACTCCAATTTTTATGTTTCCATTTCATACAAAACTCTGGTCACGATACATAATCATATACTTTGTCTTTTTGGATTTACTTCCAAACCTGTCACTTTACTTGTTTCAAGTAAAATTTCCGTGTTTTCCCTATCATTTGTGGGTTTTCTCCTAATATATTCACGTCATCCGCATAGACAAGAAGCTGATGTAACCCGTTCAATTCCAAATCCTCTCTGTTATCCTGAACTTTCCTAATGGCATATTCTAGAGCAAAGTTAAAAAATAAAGGTGATAGTACATCTCCTTGCTTTAGCCTGCAGTGAATTGGAAAAGCATCAGATAGAAACTGGCCTATACAGACTCTGCTGTAAGTTTCACTGAGAAACATTTTAATTAATCGAACTAGTTTCTTGGGAATACCAAATTCATTAAGAATGTTATATAAAACTTCTCTCTTAACGGAGTCATATGCTTTTTTGAAATCTATGAATAACTGATGTACTGCACCCTTATACTCCCATTTTTTCTACAATATCTGTGAAATACAAAAAATCTAATCAATGGTCTATCTATTACGCCTAAAACCGCATTAATGATTCCCAATAATTTCATCTATGTACGGAGTTAATCTTCTCAAAAGAATATTGGACAACATTTTGTACGATGTCAACAAAAGTGATATTCCTAGAAAGTTACCACAGTCTTGTCCCCCTTCTTAAAAATAGAAACAATTATGCACTCCTTCCATTGTTCTGGTACAATTTCCTTTTCCCAAATAGCAAGTACAAGCTAGATAATGCACTTCCACCCTCTTGTATTAATTCTATTGGAATTTGATCAATACCTGGAGACTTGTTATTTTTCAGATTTTCTATCGCAATTTCGACTTCTGAAAGTATGGGTTCAGGTATAAATGGCTCAGCAGTTTGTATTTGAATTTCGTCCCAATCATTTCTATTTGGTCTATGTACATTTAGTAGTTGCCTGAAATAGTTTTTCCATCTGAATGAGAGTCTACAAGCAAGTCACCATTCTCATCCTTGATCACGTTTACCCTTGCCTGATATCCATTCTTAAATTCCTTTATACCCTTATATAAATCTTGAATGTTTTTATTCTTACTATTTGTTTCTACTTCATTCAGTTTTTCCTTCAAGTAATCTCTCTTTTCATTCCTAAGTGTACGACTTGCTTCCCGTCTTTCATTGAAATAATTATCTCTATTCTCCTCAACTGGATCCTGTAAGAATTTCAATTTTGCCTGTTTTCTTCTTTCTGGTACCATTCAACAATCTTAATCAAACTACGGTTTCTTTTTCTTAGTTTCATAATAACCTATGATCTGCTCAGCTGCAATTTTGATACTATCTCGATATTTTCCCACACACTATTAACATCTAACTCTTTCTCAACTTCGTCGGATCTTCCTAAAGTGGCAAACCTATTCGAAATTTCGACCTGATAATGTTGCTTAGTTTCCTCGTCCTTCAATTTCAGAATATTGAATTCACTAATATTAACTTGTTGCTCTACTCGCTTGGCTACTGATAGGCTTTCTCTTAATTCTCCAATTACCAAATAATGATCAGAATTACAGTCTGCACCCCTGAAAGTTCGAATGTCTACTATACTAGTATGTCTCCGTTTATCTATCAAGATGTTATCTATTTGGTTGTGTGTTAATCCATCTGGAGAAGTCCAAGTATATTTATGTAGCTATATTTCATTAACAAACAAAAAATTAAAGGTATTGGCTCTTATGTCATCTAATAAAAATAGAGGGAACTTTCAATGTCAAAAATTTATACATAAAAATATGGAAATGCTTCTGCTCAGTAATATTGTTTCAATGCTTATGGATATTAAACTCTTTTCTCTTATTTTAGGGATAAAAAGAACTAAAATGCTATGAGATTTGAAAGAAGAAAATTCATATACAAATGATACTAACTAGGACTGGGTTTTTTATTATCTAAAAATCTCCAAAATATGCAGTATAAAATATGCACTTATGACCTAAAAATTCCAGAAATATGCACTATAACATAAAAAAATATGACCTAACAATATTATAATTAGGTAAGATTTTAATTTGTAATTGATAATCAATGGTGCTTAATTATAACATTTTATTTTTATAACAATATTCATATTTAATTAATTATATTCATTTGCTATTAATTTCCGGATCCTCGTGGTCATCCTTAACCCTAGGATGCATAACATGGGTCCATTGGACCCGGCGGAATATTTAATAATTATTAACTAAATAAGTAATTCACAGTGTGACTCTACCCAATATGTATGCTACTCTTGTTATTTCCTTTATACACCTGTAGCACATTTGTTATGTTATTCTTTTATTTTATATATGTTTTTTATTCGTGTTCATATATACTACACTTTTACATAACATGGGTCCAATAGACCCGTTGCTTAAATTGTTTTATTATCGTAAATATTATTGTAGTCTGCCATCTAAACAGAATCCTATAAACTACTAAACATATTTTCATGAGTTGGCAAGACTTCTACAGCTGGAAAGTGAAATTTCGGACGTTAGGAATATACATATATATCCAGCAATTGATGACAATACTCCGGATGAAGATGAAGTTTCTTCTGCAGAACTGGATAGTGATGGTGTGAGCATGAAGATGAAGACTGGATGCTTGTTTGACACCAGTCGACAATCAAAACACATAGAGGAGAATATATTATTTTAGTGGGAATGATATGGAGGACAGAAACCCCTGCTCAGAGTAAATCTCCTGTCTATAACTTTGTAAGATTTATATCAAGTCCTTGAAGGGCTATAGGAACTGCTACTCTCAGAGCTGTCTGGGATTTATTTCTCCCACAGAATATTTTGGATGAAACTGTGAGATGTATCAACTTAGAAGCAAAAAGGTTTTATCTACTAAAGAAAATAAAATGGCAAGAAGTATCAATAGATGAAATGGTTGCTTTTCTTGGAATTTTGTTGCATATGAGAGCAGACAAATCTTGGGATGTTCCAATAAGAGAATTTCTTCCTGGTAAATTTTCCAATCCATTTTATAGAGCTATAATGCGTGTGAATCATTTTGAAGCTATGGGACGATTTTTAAGGTTCGATGATAAGAGAACACGAAAGGTTAGATCACAAACACATAAACTTGTTCTTATTTCTTATGTGTGGCAAATATTTACGGAACAGTACAGAAAAGTAATGTTGACACAACCAAATGTCACAATATACGAATAGCTGGTTTTCTTTAGAGGCCGTAGTAGTTTTGCCAAAGAAGCCAGCGAACTAAGAGATCAAAATTATGTGGATGTATGAAGCAGCAACTGGTTATACCATTCACGGGATTGTATATTCACGGGGAAAAAATCGGAGAACCGCCACAGAAGGATTTCGCTCTCAATATTGAGAAGTTTCTAAATCGCTCTGTACTTGGTAGAGCCCGAAATATCGCCATGGACAATTATTTTACAAATATACCTTTGGCGCAATATATGTTGGAGAAGAAAGTGACAATTGTAGGATCAATTAGGCAAAAACAAGAGCGACATTCGAAAAGAAATGAAATCCAATGCAAAATCGACCAGTGAACAAAAGTGTATTTGTATTTCACAAGGACATGACAATAGTTAGTTTTTGCCTAAAGAAAAACAAAAGCGCTATTCTGGTAAGTACTATGATAATGATGTTCACGAACATCACCCAAAAAGAAATCTGAGATTGTAAAATTCTACAGTCGCACTAAGGGTGGTGTTGATGTAATGGATCAGAAAGTGCACACTTGTAAAATGCAAACCAAACGCTGGCCCATGGAGCTTTGGTGTAACATTTTGGACGATAGTGCTCTTAATGCATTCATTCTGTATTGTACCCAGCACCCCAGATACCATAAAGGACTTCTACACAAGTGGAGACAATTCATCAAAGAGATGTCAATGAAAATGGTCCAACCATACATGATTAGAAGATCGTTCAATCTCCGTCTGCGTAAGTCGAATTATGTGGACATGGAAAAGTGCATCAATAACCTAGGTAATAGTGTGCAAAGTAACGACAACAGTAGTGGCAACCATCAAAACAAGAACAGGAGATGTTTCCTTTGTCCTACAACGACAGATAGAAATACCAAATCTATCTGCTACAAGTGTACAAATAATGTTTGTCAGGAGCATAGTACAGTCGTGTGCAATGATATGATATGCCTGTACTTGTGTGGTTATTCCTTACTGTTTTTCTTCTTCTTCTACCTCGTGGAAACATTACATTTTTATCTTATATAAATAAATATGTGTTTGTGTTGTCTTGGCGTCATGGCGTAAAGCAACCTGCCTAGGACTCATGTTACGGAATGCACGCTGATTCGAGTCCTCATGGGGAAAGACATTTTCTCATGAAATTTTGGCCAGTGTATGGGACCGGTGTCCAACCAGCATCGTGATGCACTTGGAGAGCTACGATAGGTAATGAAATCCGGTTACGCAAACCAGCTATAACGGCTGGAAGGATCATAGTGCTAATCACACGATACCTCCATTCTGGTTGGATGATCGTCCACCTCTGCTTCGGCATGTGGCCGTGAATCCAGCAGCCGGCTAGTCGGTCTTGGCACTTCGTGGGCTGTAGCGCCACGGATTATTTATTATTATTATTATTATTATTATTATTATTATTATTATTATTATGTGTTTGTGTTGTAATAAGTACAACTTATTTTCACTCGCCACTTAGTTATAAAACTATATTATTTCCTTTGCCCAAAGAAAAACATTAGGAACTTACATTATTATCTTGTAGAAATAAATGAATATAATTATATATTGGTATATTCATATGTTACTTAGTTATAAAATTATATATTATTTTCCAAAATTAGAACCCCTAAATTCAAATTAAATTAAATAATAGATTAATATTATTCCATTTTTATGTGTAATTCTTCATTAAATAGCATACGGGTCCAATGGACCCATGTTATATAAATGTGTAGGAAAAGTAGCTCATGCATCCTAGGGTTAATTAAGGCCGGATGAGTTCTTTTCTCTCTCTCTTATTCAATTGTAAAATAAATTAGTAAATCAATTTATGACAATGAACTAATTATTTACTTGCTCAGGATAGGGACTAATGGCGGGCTTATGTGAGGGTGGCAATAAACCTCTGGGTTCCTTAAAAGCCAGTAAGTAAGTAAGTAAGAACTAATTATTTAAGAATAAAATGCACATAAGAAGCAAGCTAAAGTATAGAATTTAATATTGTAGTATGTTTTTTATTTTATTAAAATTATCAGTAGCTGGTGTATGCTATGATTTTTTTGCATGCTTCTTTTAGTTCAGTTTAGGAGTCCTGAGTTGTAATGTACAATGAATATCTTGTGCAAATTTTCAAATAAAAAAAATTTCCTATTGTCAGCCAACAAAGCCTTGTACTTCGAAAAACTTCTTTCCACTTCAGCTGACACAAGAGCAGCATATTTAGAATGGACAATATCATTTGAATCTCATTCTGAATCATTAAGAGAAAAATTTTCACCCGACAAAATCACTGAAATAGAACACAATGTATGATACCCTTTATTTTTTTCTAACACCTTTTCCATTTTCTTTGACACTTCTTGCCCCACTTTACCACAAACATCATCAAATTATTCACAGCTTTTTTTTCACTAGTTCTATCTACTTCACTAGTGACACTTCTGGTTACTCCAAAGCAGTTATAGTAGCAGGAAGAACCCAAAATTGGATTTGATTAATGAAAGTTAGCCTCAAAGGTCGGAATTAGATATTAATTCTTGGGCTAGTCTAATTGAAGCAGCTTCCCTGCTGTCAAAACAAATCAATGATGTTTTAGACAATCTTGATAGTAATAGTTGCAGGCATCAATCCAGAACTCTCATCTTGTAAAAATGGGAGAAGACAGCAAGGAAATGTCTGAAGCTACCAATTTAAATTATGCAATGCGTGAAGGGGATTTCAAGAAGATCTTCTTGACACACCCAATTAATTTATCAACTTCACTGAATTGGCTACGAATCTCTTCTGCAACTCTGTGTAAGGCGTGAGCCAAACAAGTCACATGCACCATTTTGCTATATAATGCTTTGAGTGAATCTGCAGCTTTCACCAACTACGACACAGAATCCGTTACAAAGAGCAGTACATTGTCATGCTGAACACCTTCGGGCCATGACACCCATAAACCTATCAAACAGTTTACTAATGGTGGAAAAATTGGCTTTTTCTAAATATTCACAGTTTATTAGAACATTTTCACCTGGACAATAACATTTGCAATTTATCTTCCCATAGTGTCTGTAGTTTCATCAATTGAAACCCATTTTTTTTATTTGCAACCCATTGTCTGATCTGTTGCATAGTTTTGTTGTAGCTTCGGCTGATGTAGTCCTTTCTTATTGTAGAAGAAATGGAAAGAGATTTGCCTGAGTGTTTTTCTAAGAATTTATGAATTTTTTGATGATCCAGTTTACTTAGCGGAATATCGGCACAAAGGAAGACTACAAAGTTCTTCACAGAATGGTGAATAAGATTGGTGGGATTCCTCTAAGAGCATTTCCTGTAGTGTTTTTCCATTCTGAATTCGTTGTACACCATGTTTGTGTTTTTATGTTCTCACATGCTGCTCAACGTTAAATGTTTTCTCCGCAGTTACTCTTACGTCACACAGTTTACAATACTGTATATTCCCATCACTCAAAAACACTTTCTCACCATATCGAGACACTGTTTTAGTTTTACTTGAATACTTTGCTTCGCTTTTGGCATTTTCCCTCAACTATACTACACACACTTCCGACTTCAACAAGATTCAATAACTCAATGAGACCCTTGTCTGCAGTCTGGTACCCAGATTATAAAGACAGGCTCCAGTAGCCACCTGCTTGTCGTCAAACAATAGGCCTACACTAATATTTGTTCATTGGTAAGTAAGGGTAAAGTTCATATTGTGAATTTAAACGAAATAGAGGAAGAAGGTACATTTTACCATTTTCCAGGAAACAAAATGCAATATTTAATTCTGAGAAATTTAACATCTCAAATGAACATAGAAGAAAGAAATTGTATAAGAAAAGTTTACTTCTTGAAAGAGTGAAAATATGCTGAATATGATCATTAAATTACTCAAATATTCCCTATCACATAGATACGGTCAAATATGCATAAATATGACTTAACAAAGTACTTTAAATCTATTAGTTTTTCCATATCAAGCATTTAAGCAACATATCAGTCTTATCAAAAAATATATGCTACATCATAAAATATAGCCCTAATAATGACGAAGTTGGCACAACCTGGAATATGAAGAAGAAAAAAAAAAAAATCTTCTACCCAGCTATTTTATTGTCTGTAAAACTACAAAATCATGAAACCTAGTACAGATGGTTATTTTGTTAAATCTTGTTTCAGAGGTGTCTTTGAAATAATGTGTCCAGAGCAAGTTAATTTCAGTAAGATTCATCTGTCGCCCAATGCTATAAAGAAAAGAATAGGACATATTTACAAATTAATTGAAAATGAAACAGAAATAAAGGTTCCTAAGATCATAGCATATTCCCTGATGTTGGACGAATGTACAGATATAAGGCCCAGTTAGCTATGATTCCAGTCACAATTCGTCTATGCATTGTCATTCACTGCATTACCTGAGGAGATAACCACTCCATCCCTCTCTCGTGATACTGGTGTGCAGGTTGTATTTCTATTACTTACTTACAAATAGCTTTTAAGGAACCCGCAGGTTCATTGCCGCCCACACATAAGACCGCCATTGGTCCCTATCCTGTGCAAGATTAATCCAGCTCGACCATCATATCCCATCTCACTCAAATCCATTTTAATATTATCCTCCCATCTATGTCTCGGCCTCGCCAAAGGTCTTTTTCCCTCCAGTCTCCCAACTAACACTCTATATGCATTTCTGGATTCACCCATACATGCTACATGCCCTGACCATCTCAAACGTCTGGATTTAATGTTCCTAATTATGTCAAGTGAAGAATACAATGCATGCAGTTCTGCGTTGTGTAACTTTCTTCATTCTCCTGTAACTTCATCCCTCTTAGCCCCAGATATTTTCCTAAGAACCTTATTCTCAAACACCCTTAATCTCTGTTCCTCTCTCAAAGTGAGAGTCCAAGTTTCACTACCATACAAAACAACCGGTAATATAACTGTTTTATAAATTCTAACTTTCAGATTTTTTGACAGAAGACTAGACGACAAAAGCTTTTCAACTGAATAATAACAGGTATTTCCCGTATTTATTCTGCATTTAATTTCCTCCCAAGTGTCATTTATATTTGTTACTGTTGCTCCAATTGTTATAGTTCCATTTCGTACAATATTCTGGTCACGAGACATAATCATATACTTTGTATTTCTTTTACATCACAAATTCGTGGTGTTTGTCAACCACTGCTTTATAATATCAAAGTTTGTTGTTCCACAGCCTAATGGTTTGTAGAAGAAAAACAATGTGCATATTGCTATGGCATTAGACCCACAAGTAAAATCATGGAACCATGCTTGATGAGGAAATCTGGTATTGTTTCTATCACAAGCAATTTTACAATATTCCTGTTAAAGTTAAACGATTCTATCTGTATCTTAGAATTCGTGTCTGATTGACTTTAGAACTTATTTCTCTACAGATACACAGTGGATAAAAATGAGAATCTAGGCAGCAATAATTCATAACTCATCTCATAGTAATGATCAGATCTGAATGAAATATATGTATGAACTCTTAAATTAATATATTTAAATATTATATAATACAATATAAATATAGTATACAGGTCATTCAATATCAAATCATCACAAAAAAGTGCAATTCTCAACCTTTGCATTTTTTATTTTAACAAACCTTATTTTACATTTAGAGTAGATTTTAGATTTTTTAGCGTCAAAATTTCAAGCTATTGTTCTTTGAAAATCGACTGATGTCAAAATTTGATGCACTAACCAGTTTCGAAAGTGCTATATTTCATTAAAGATACAATTTTGGGATAGGTGTCATTGCAAAGTTTATAAAGTGGACTTTCAAATGATATATAACATGACCTGAAAAAATTGCTTAAGGAGAGTGGGTAGTGATGCCTGTGCGATTCAAGAATTTCCGTACAAAAGTTTAGTTCAATATTTCTACGCTTTTAGTGTTCAAAGTGGAATAAAAATTTCCATGATTGTACAATCAATCATTCTGAATTCAGTAACATAAAAGACAACTAATTAGTTTCGTATCCAAGTGCAAAAGAAAGGCCGTAACTGATAACCTGTTTTCCCACTGTGCTAAATGTACCTCATTCTTCAGTTGCACATTAGTTGCCATAATCTTCACTCATAGGCTATGTTTTGTATTTTTTTAGGTATGAAGTAATATATATTGTAAGTTCTAAAGCAAAATTTAGTTAAGTATTTCACTCTTAGTGAAACAGAGAAAATATTGAAATTTGATTAACAGTTTTTGTCATTTTTTTTATAATGCATATATCGACTAAGAATGAAAACCTTGTATCTCACAAAAACCAAATTTTACAGAAGGAACAAAAAACTGTCTGTAAACTTCATTTTTATATTTTTTTAAACACAATTGACCAAATTTAACTTTTAAATCAGAAACAGCAACAGTTGTTTTCACACTTTTGACAGATGAGTTACGAGTTTATCTTCTGATTAAGCCAAAAAAGCATTTTTTTTTTTTAATTGAGATGCTAGGTTTTCATTCTTAGCCAATGATATATTTCTCCCCGTGTTATGTGTGCTTTAAAGAGGCTATATGGAATTTTAAAGCATATTTTCAAGCGAGTTTTGTCATGCCTATAATTTCTAAGCTACATGACATATACCAATGAAGTAAATGGTGATCGACAGATGAAGGCTCAATGTATCCAACATGATCTTGATTTAGAGCAGGTGATGTAATCTAGTGATACACAGGAGGGGGAAAGTTGAGGCACAAATTAGCAAGTTGCTGACAGCAGAGGCAGTGTAACTCGAGAATGTAAAGTGATAGAATGTTAGCAGTGATCTCAAACCATAGGTTATGAACAAGGTTACAATCTCAATTGAGCAATAATCAGCAGCCGACAAGTTAAATTGGAAAAATTAGCGAGTAATATTGAGTGAAGAGAGAAAATACACAATGTATGGGCATATGCATCACATATGGGAATGGGTGCATAAACAACGGATACCTTACATTCAACATTACATCCCGATATATGTATTCACATATAAAACATGCAGCTGTCTCTGATACAGCTTATCCCGATTATTTTGTCAAGGGTACACCTTGGTGAAAATTTGTCATTTTTGGTCAAAAACCAGTCTGTTTTTAGCATTAAAAACTGTTTATGGTCTAAGAAAGTTCTGGGGCAATTTTCGTGCACTTATGCCCCTCCAATTGTATGTTTCGGCAACCATTTTAAAAAGGCAAATGTATGTGTTTAAATCAATTTAAAATATTTCCAAGTTATTTTCCCCTGCTTTTGTTTTTTGCACAGTTTGCTTTGCTAAAATGCTATTTCTCCTATAAAATTTGTACTACATTCTTTTTTTTATGTGAAACTTCTTTAATATGTGTTTCTTTAAACCTCACATTTTTTAATTACCAATTTTCTTTTGCAGGACTAGCTAATGTGTTGGCTGTTTTAGATGGAATGAAAACACTGTATATAAGTTTTGTTTTGGGATGTTCAAGTTACAAAAATGAAATTTCAAGCAAAAATAGCAATTTTTCAAAAAATAATTTAAATTTACAATTACGTTAATAATTTACATATTCTTACATGAAATTAGGGTATACACACTATTTATAATGAGTACTGGTACAATAGCTGTACAAAATATCAGACTTGTACCATTTTTGTTCAGAAAATCTCACCTTGGTGTACCTACCATAAGGTTGCCAACCCTCCCGTATTTCCTAGGATCTCCCGTATTTGGTCCTAATTTTTAACAGTTTCCTGGCTCCTCTCTTCAAGCATTTCTCTCCCTTATTTTTGCATAATTTAAAAATTGTAATTCTAAACATTTGATCTTGTCATGAATGAAGACTGTTTGTATGATAAGTTTTGTTGCTCAAGAGATGCATTAAAATGTACAGTCTTTATAGAATGTGATGCTTGCCAGAAATAGATTGTGGTGCTCACCCATTTAAAATCAAACAATGTTAATGTTAGAAATTTGAAAAGACAGGCTAATTTTATTCTAAGCACACCAAGTAGTAATGCTCATACAAAAAGGTTGTTTCATCTCATGAACAATAATTGGACAGATGTTCGAAACATTTAAACAAATCAGAGGTGAAAACTGCAGTCGACGTAACTATTACACGAGACAAAATCTGTCTCAAAATAGCCTATCTTAATTTAAGCCTAGTTGCTGAAGTGTAGAATAAAGTTAATTTTTTAGTAACCGAACCAAATAATTTGTCTATTTTCTATGTGAAATTTTGTTGATTCCTTCGTCACCCATATTTTTCTTAAAAAAAAAAAAAAAAAGTTGGAAACCCTAACCTACCCTGAAGTTTACTTATACATATATTAACATTTCAGCTACATTGCATGTTTGAGTATAACAATAGACAGTGGACTATTGTAATTTTCTCTTTCTAGTGTCGTATAATTAAGATCTGTATTCATTTTAACTCCATGCATTGTGGGTCCCTATCACCACGGCATGGCGCGTCCTCAGGTTGCAGATAGAGGAGACAGCCTCCAGATATGGAGGGTAGCTGCAAATATATTGAATAAGCAGTCGTGGACAGCCAATAAGGGGTGGTCCTCCAGCTTGGAGGTTGGGCAAAGGGCTAACAACCCATCACCGTTAAAAACAGCTTGTTACGAATCCCTACACTAAGCCCCAGAATAGGACTGATTCTCTGGCACGACCACAGCAAAATGTGTCTCAGTGAAATGTACAACAGAGTCCGTGTAGGCCAGTTTCTATTTGGTGCTTTTCCAATTCACTGCGGGCTAAAGCAGGGAGATGCACTATCACCTTTACTTTTTAACTTCGCTTTAGAATATGGCATTAGGAAAGTTCAGGATAACAGGCAGGGTTTGGAATTGAACAGGTTACATCAGCTTCTTGTCTATGCGGATGATGTGAATATATTAGGAGAAAATCCACAAACTATTAGGGAAAACGCGGAAATTTTACTTGAAGCAAGTAAAGTGATCAGTTTGGAAGTAAATCCCGAAAAGACAAAGTATATGATTATGTCTCGTGACCAGAATATTGTACGAAATGGAAACATAAAAATTGGAGATTTATCCTTCGAAAAGGTGGAAAAATTCAAATATCTTGGAGCAACAGTAACAAATATAAATGACACTCGGGAGGAAATTAAACGCAGAATAAATATGGGAAATGCGTGTTATTATTCGGTTGAGAACCTTTTATCATCTAGTCTGCTGTCAAAAAATCTGAAAGTTAGAATTCATAAAACAGTTATATTACCAGTTGTTCTGTATGGTTGTGAAACTTGGACTCTCTGAGAGAGGAATAGAGATTAAGGGTGTTTGAGGATAAAGTTCTTAGGAAAATATTTGGGGCTAAGAGAAGTTACAGGAGAATGGAGAAAGTTACACAACACAGAACTGCAGGCATTGTATTCTTCACCTGACATAATTAGGAACATTAAATCCAGACGTTTGAGATGGGCAGGGCATGTAGCACGTATGGGCGAATCCAGAAATGCATATAGAGTGTTAGTTGGGAGGCCAGAGGGAAAAAGACCTTTGGGGAGGCCGAGATGTAGATGGGACGATAATATTAAAATGGATTTGAGGGAAGTGGGATATGATGATAAGAGACTGGATTAATCTTGCACAGGATAGGGACCGATGGCAGACTTATGTGAGGGTGACAATGAACCTTCGGGTTCCTTAAAAGCCATTTGTAAGTAAGTAATTCATTTTAACTGATTTCAATTTTTAATGATTATGAATATTATAATAATGGTGATTAAAGCAGTGATGGATCATGGAATGTAAATCTTCAATCTCTTATTTGCCTTAGTGACTAAGAGAAATCATGAAAAACCTCAATCAGATTTTCCGGGCATGGGGATTTAAACCCCCAGCCTCCCAAATGTGTAAGTCTAGTGTGTGTGCCAGCTCGTTTGACTGCAGCATTCTTATGTTACAGAATACAAACTAATAACCAGCATAACAGTTTTATCACAATTTCAACCTCGAAACATCTTTTATTTACTTTTGTACCACTACCTTAATAATCACAACTCATTTCTGATATTTAAAACTTAAGTGTATTTTTTTAGGAATTTAGTGAATGTCACCAACTCTGTGCTTTTCCAATCAAGTGCACTATGTTGTATTAAAATTTATAATTTCTGATAATGTGGTGGTCCCAAATTAAAATTTCAAACGTAGATAGAACATTGAATGACAGATAAAACATATTATTTAAAACAAAATCCAAAAGGCACATTTTCTATAATTCAAGGTCAAGCTCATAATGGATGACATTTCAAAAACTTTGCGCGCACGCGCACGCACACGCACACAAACACACCAATGCACATTGGAAAGTTTATGAATTCAGCTTTCTAACAATATTCAATTCTTTACACTTAACAGGTCCCAAGTTAGAATATTTTTTATACCACTAGTCGTACAAAAAATATGAAAAAATGTTTAAACTTTACAACAGCATTGTGTCAAAACAGTTTCATTTACAATAGGTCTATTAAAAAGGTACCTACACTAAGGCTCAGAAGTCTTTTGTAGGAGATAAATACTGCAATTACATTGGTATGGGTATACTAGAATTAAATGGACACATACTGAAAGGGTATATATAAATATATTTTGTCAATACATTTATCTTAAAACACATGAATTGTTAATAATGTCTACAAATAAAAAAATAGTTTCATAATTCTCATAGCTCCAAAGTGTTTTGTAGGTAATACAATAATTGTGTCAAGTTAAATAGCCCACATTTTGCAATAACAAAACTCAACAACTTGTGGCATAACCTTTTGCCCTGATAACAGCACTGCATCTATCTGGCAGAGTCTAATGACTTAGCAAGACACTCCTGTGGAATTTTGCTCCACTCTTCCTGTAAAGCCTAAAAAAATGATTGCACATTAGTATATTTCTTCACACGAACACATCAATTGAGATCATCTGACAGATGTTCGATAGGATTTAAATCTCGACTTCAGCTCGACCATTCCAAAACCCAAATTTTCTTAGCAGCGAAAAGCTCTTTAACATGCCCTGAGGAACGTTTAGGGTATTATTGTGTTGAAATAACTTACAGAGCATATTCCTTTGGGCATGTGGTATCATGTGTTCTTCCCATATTTTGCGATCCATTTTCCTCTCGATTTTGATGAGAGGACTAACACCATGTCTTGAGAAATAAGCCCAAACCATGACGTTGCCACTCCATGTTTTACAATTGGAGCTTGGTAACTCACATCGCCCCTTTTATTTGTAGGTCAATGTACATACTTTATTCCATCTGAGGAGAAAAGGTTGAATTTGCTTTCATCACTCCAGAGGACATTAGACCAATCTGCTTTACTCCACTTACCGAACTTCTCTGCAAACTGCAACCTAGTCTTCTTATTTTTACTAGTGATAAGAGGTTTTCGAGACAATCGTCTATCATGTAAATCACTGGCTACTAAATGCCGTTTTACGATGGAAACATGCAATTTTAATCCATGATTTATCTCCAAATCATCCCTAATTTGTCATCCTGATTTCCGAGGATCAGCAACCAACTGTTTGATAATTCTATCCTCTCTTGCAGTTATTTTTCGAGGGTGACTGGATCATGACTTACTTACATTACCAGTTTTCATGTACTGCCCATACCAGTTGTTGGAAAATGCCAAAGTTGTTTGCAACAGCAGACTGACTCATACCCTTTTTAAGGGCATTTATTACAGCCTCTTTAACATCTAACAAGTATTCCTTTTGTTGCGGTATAGCTTCAATCTACTGTATAATATATAAACAAAATTAAATGAAAGGATATGATCAATACCTTCAAATTCATGCATAGAAACCTATTACAAAACACTAATGAGCCAGTATACTGTTCGAATTGAACATATGTAAACAAACATACCATAGTTCAGGCAGTGTGACTATGGCAACGTAGAGCACCTTAGCAACTGACACAGCTGCATGCTTCACTTTGTTATTGCTGGATAATTACAGTGCTGGTGAAAGGAAAACATTACTACAAAAGACTTTTGAGCACTAGTGTAGGTTACTTCCATATGGCCTATGAAGAGACAAAATTTCATCAAAATTTGAAAGGGCTGTAAGCATTGTTCATTTGATATGGAATAACTGATATAACGTATTACAAATAGGCCTATACATGTTCTTAGATTTTTCACTCAAAAGCTCATCACTATCACCTTCGTCAAAATCCTCACCACCATCATCATCGTCATCATCAGATGTCTCACTTTTATATTGCATTTTTTTTTTCTCTCTGATCACTCAGAAGGCTGAGAAACAAAAGCTAGTTTCTCACTTGTTGTGGCTGTGCAATCTGCTATACAAGAGGATCAGAGGAAACAAATAGCATGTGCAAAATATATTCCAAACTGCTCATTCTGGAACATTTCCAGGCCTACTAAACTCTTTTATTTGTGAAGGATAGGTGGAACGGAGAAAAATTCTCTCCGGCACCGGGATTTGACCCTCTATCCACTAAGCCACACCTGATTCCCATTCCGATGCCAGATTGAATTCTCTCAGTTTAAGTTCCACCTCTTAGGTTCCCTCTAGTGGCCAACCCTCATGCACTGCGTCACAGATGTGTGACAGTGGCACAATGTCCAACACATTAATGTGCAGAGGTGCACTCATTACAAGTGACTAAGCAGCCGGGATCTGATAGAATAAGCACCATCTTAAATCACTAAGTGATTATTTTTCACCCATCCTTCATCATATGATGACGCACAATTTCTGCATGGAAATATCATATATACTTCGGTACATCGTAATATCTTATATTTGTGCAAATCTTTCTATCTTGCCTCTTAGGCAAGAAAGTCTAAAATTCCACATTCAGTATTCCCAACGTAACACACATAACAATTTCCCTCGTCTTACCGCTTAAGTGACATATTGATTTTACTGCTTTAGGTTTTTAACACATTATTTTTAGAGACGTTCAATATAGTAATAATTATAAATTGGAAACTTACCACTGCAATTTCACCTAAATTGCACTGTTAATTATTGTTTTTAAATATTTGCAAAATTAAGTAAACTCTCCAATTACACTAAAGTTACTGCATTCGTGATGCAAGTAACATTAAGGAAGCCGTGAAAAAATCAACAAGATTCCAGATGCCGATGTATTACTGCAATATGTTATATAAATAATATTGTTAAAATATTAAAATGAAAAATATCATTACATAACCTTACCGTTTGTTTTAAGTTCGCATTTATAGGCTGGGAGGGGGGGGGGGGGGGAAGGCCGAGGTATATCACGGCCTGCTGGAGTATAGTAAACACAGAAAACATTTTAAAGCAACAATGTTGAAGATAGATATTTTTGTTTTGCAAATTTGCTGTCATTGAACAGAAACCAAGATGGAGATTTCATTGCACTAATTAGAAATTCCTCTTTCAGGTATGTAATAAACGATCTTCGCACAAAATAATGTACGATACACTACGTTTCACTTTTTCAAACTTTTCCTCGAACATGAAAACTTCAACATACCGCTCTTGTAACGCATATTACTATTTGTTTTATTACATTATGCAATAACAGATGTAACATAATGGAGATTTTGTTTGTTACGAATACTTATATAGTATTGATTTTTTAGTAAAATCATTATTTACGTATAATATCAATGCTGCTTCTCATGTGTATGGGATTAGGCTGAGAATAGGTGATTTAAAATCATTTTTCATCATTGTGGTCATTTTTGGTGTTCTATAATTTCTTTAAGCATTGATGCAGTGTCAAGTCTTCCAGATATTTGCAAAGAATGTTGTATAGTGTAAGTTCTTGCTAAGTATATGAGTCAATTAAGAATTTTACACAGTCCATTTTCCTGTATTTCTTAATGTTCGTGAATGATTTTCTTGGTCTTCCACAACCTTAACTTTATAATTGAGCAGAAGGGTTAACTTCTCTTAATGCGAGAGAACTATTTCTGGAACTTCTAATTCTATGTCTAACCATTCAGAATATTTACTTAAAAAATCTCTCTTTATGTGACAACACTGCACTCATCAACTATTAAATTCTAGTTTAAGAGTTACCAGTATTAAACTATTATTTATAGAGTTCAACATATTGTCACTGCACTCTGTAATGCCTATTTTTCTTGACCTATTGAAACAAGGCCAATGAGGATGATGATTTGCTAGATGGCAAAGTAAACAGTTCACAGGGAGATATTGTCGCACTGCAACTCTCTCCTGCAAAAGAGAAAACTTATTTAGTGTAGGTGATTGTGGGTTTTAAGACTGTTACTCCCAAACCTGAATAGTTCATTAATATTTCTGCGTAAAAATTAATGCACTGCCAGCTAGTCTACATTATAACTAAATGTGAACATGTCACATAACATATTTTCTAAAGAGCAAAATAATTTATAGATGCATACCTTGTTCTTCCTTTGAATATGACTTCACACCAAGGAATAACAGACCACACTTCTCTCCTTGGCTATGTGAGATGCAGAATAAATGTGCTGCAGCAAAACACACGCCATCTTTGGGATGTTGTTAATGACCAGATTGCCTTTTACGATTCTTAACATGATAATACAGTCCATTCAGAATATTGCAACATACATGAAACTGCTTTCACAAGGGACCACTGTGAGATACGAAGAATAAGTTCGAGCTTTCTTCCAATATCTAGAACTTAAGAAAGAAAACTTGTTTCAAATTTTAACTAAACTGTTATATTTTTCCTTCCCCATGTGCTGTCTGAAAGTATAATTTAGTTTTTTATAGACAATTATTATAGCACTTTCTTCTAAATCGTTTCCAACAGGTATTTACAGAGTTAAAGATTGCACAGCAGCAATTGGTGTAGTTTTGACAGCTCCTATAATTAATTTAAGTTTTCTCTATTTGTTTAATTTTGTTTTTGCTCATTGTTAGAATACTCTTGCACAGTACTTTAAAGTAACTTCATACTTGTATCTATACAGGATGAGTCATAACTGTTATGTTATGCAATTCAGTAAAGTAAAAATAACACTAATCTCAGTTACAATACTCAAAACATCACCATAACTACAAGACATGGCCAACTATGAATACATCTCTTTTTAACCACAAAACAACACCGACTGTTAGTTCCAATTTTAGCCACGAGTAAGTTAATTGGTAGACTAGCTTTGAAATAACGCAATGTTTCCATATCTTGAAAACAATGCAGTATCGGCTATATATTTATATGACAAAATGTTTTTTTTTTTTTTTTTTTTTTTTTTTGTGTATAGAATACTTTGGAATACTTTATAGTATATAATTATGACTCACCCTGTAATGCACATGTGTGTATATCTCTATTACATTCCTCATAGTATTTTTAAAGGGGTCAATCATTCTTTCCCACTTCTATTATGTATTCTAAATTTTTTTTTTTCTTTCTGATTAAGCTTAACTTATTCTCAAAGATCATTCCTAAATGTTTTGATGTGTTTGTTTCTGTTGATAATTTTCTACAGAAATTTAGTAAGTACTTGTAATGGCAATTTTGGAAGCAAGTGAAAATTTGATAACTGCATTTACTTGTATCTGTCATATTTCTTGATAACCAAGCTAATAGTGTTTCAAACAGAAATATCTCTGCTGAACTTTTTACTTCCGTACCTTATTCTCCAGATTATTTATTTATTGTTTACTTCAGCTAGGGGTGCGTTTTCTCAACAAACTCCTCATTTCACTTGAGAAATGCGTAAACTACTAAAATTGAGCGGAAAGCAATAATTTTCATTTTATCGACTTGACAAATGAGAACAGAATGGAGTCTCTTTTTTTTTTTTTTTTTTTTTACAAAAAGAACGTAAGTACCCTATCACTTATCTACCTCCTCATTTAATCCACTCTAACCTCGATCTCCTGTCTCTTATCTATCCCTTCATCTGACACACTCAAATCTTGCCACAATCCTCTATCATTCAACTATCACCTCATATAAGCCAGTCTAACTTAATTATTCACTATTCCAGTCAACGCTAACAACTGAATCGTAATCACTACATATGCAATTATTAAATACACCATGCAAAACTAAAAATTCTCGACATCATTAATTATACAAACAAATTTCACCACCCAGATTAATTACGAATTATGCGTTTGTATGTAGTTTCCATAACTTGTGACAATAAATCTTTCAGGCATTAAATTGACAATCCACATGAACATATTACTCTGTAGCCCTTATATATTTATTTATTCATTCCATGTAGAGCATCTTTAATTTCCTGACTTAACTGAAGAATTAATTTCTCTCAAACATGCCTAATTTAGAAAAATTAATGCTAAAACTAGCGCTGAGGTAGTTCCCTTTGTACTTCGCTTGTACACCTTGCATATACCAATCTCTAACAGGTTAGGTTTGGTTTGTTTCGCTTTTGTTATGCCTTGCATATACGATCTTCACAAAAAAATCCCTTACAAATTCAACGACTTTCACTTCCGAAATCACCAAAAACGTACCTTAGACCTAAATTATGGGATTAAAAACTACCCTACATTAAACTTTAATTTAATTTTGGCATAACGCTAGTGTGACATGATTTATTCTCCTTTAATAACGGTTGGTTGTTTCGTCGACAGATTTGATGAATTCAGAATGAATATGGTCTAGATTCGGAGATTTTTTTAAGTTGCTGCTCATTATATCAATTCTTGGGTAAATTGTATATTATTTGTTACCTCAGTATTTAGGAACTTCAAACCTTGTCTACGTATGAAATCTTGTTTAGAAATAAAGAAATCTCTGTAAGTGAAAGATTATGTCCGTAACTACTTGCATTTCCCAGATTTTAATATTGTAACTACCTTACCCCTAAGTCCGAATATGCGACAGAAAAGTATAATTTCAATTCATAACGCCTAATTCTGCACCATAGTATATAAAATACAGGTTTGTTAAATTTAAAACTCCTAGGCTAAATGTTAAAGTACTGAATATTGTGACTACAATAATTTAGATTTCATTAAAAAACACTTCTGTGTGTATGTATTAATTCCTGTACAGCAGGCAACATATAAAATATTGTTACAGTTCAAAATCTAGATATTAACACATTTAAAAATAGGCCTAACTCCGACATTGTTTCTCAACATTACGCGATTAACAAGTACTTTTTTTCAGTCCACATTCTCAAACCGATGCGTCATTCTTAATTGTAAGTATTGATAAGCTAGCCATTTTTAACAGTAAAAAACCAGAATTCGTTAAAGTCGTACGTACATCCCACCTAACCTCCAAAGTGCGAATTCCCGCTTACAAGTCACTATTGTTTGTTTACATCCCATATGTACACGATATCCAAATTACACACGAATTTTAAAACTTTAAGTCAACCTAACGCTTTAATATGAACTTCATGTTGCCCGCAATGAAACGTACACCTTGGAAGCCCATTATCATTTGACATGTTGACAGAGATACACAAATTTGTATTAACGGTTTCCTAGTAACAACATAACGATAGTACTTACCCGACCGGGCCAAGGAGAAAATCCTTTCATTTTTGCCCTGAAAATAAACACACCAATCAAATGTGAGACACGGAATAACTAAAAACATACCACAAATAAGTCAAATTCATTCAGAACACCATCTTCGTCACTTAAACTTACCACACCAGATCACCTATTTTAAACACCTCCGCCATGGTCTTCACTCAACTGAACTGCGATGCGACGAATGAATGTGGAGAATTATGGGAATAGCGTCCTTTCTATATCTGAGGAACTTCGTACAAAGTTGAATAACCTTCACACTTTCAAACTTAAATAAAATATATAAAATACTATCAGTCACAAACAGAAACAAAGTTCATAATTTAATACGAACAAACAATCTTAATATCTTGAAACACTTTTACGAAAACATTATAAATATCTTACGAAATTTATTATATGGTGAGTAATGAACCATTACGATATTTTCCATTAGGACAAGCAATATACCTCTTGATTATATGAGTGCTTCCTTTCAGGGAACGGATTTATATGGACTAATAATATATGAAATATGTAAATATATATGTAGTTATTTTTACCAAAATATGGAATTAAATATGGATTTTTACCAAAATATGGAATTAAATATGGACTTAAAATTATAAAAAAAATGACTATGTACGTTAAATATTGGTACATTTTAATCAAACTAAACAAAAAATATAATGGACGTACCTTATCTTCCAATGTAGTTTCAACAAAACACAATTTTTATTGTCTGTTACCATAACAATAGGTTACAAACATTTCTTTCAAGTGCTGAAAAGTGAATCTTCTTCTATTGTCTCTGAGGATAGATTTATACTGACTAAAAGAGCGTTCGACGTCACAAGAAGTAACTGGTACATAATTCAATTTCACAATGTCTGCTGGGGATAAGTCCAAGTTAATCTTCACTGTTGATTCACCACTCATCACAGCAACAACCTTTTGTAGTTCTTCATATCCAGGGTTTTTTGAAAGTACAGTGTCCACCTTAGCTCTTACTGCATCTGCAACTTTACCTCTACCACGATTCAGTTGTTCCACAGTACTATTTATAATTTCAAAACTTTCAGATAGTGAAAGGTGCCTATTTTGGAGACTTTTGAGCGTTTTTATGATGCATGAAAATGTATGCTGAATGTGAGCTAAGTCATTCTTCACACTTATGTCACAGGTAACTGTTTTCGCAGTATCAATTGAGACTGCATCTTCAGAGTCCAATGCAAGGAGAACATTGTTAATAGAGTCTATATGTTCGGCATAATATTCAACTGCTTCTAGCCATGTACCCCATCTAGTTAAAATTGGCTTTGGTGGCAATGGAATTTCAGGGTACATTTCTTTCAACACGTTAACTCTACTGGGAGCTTTGAGAAATACTTTTTTCACTGATGAAATCAACAAATCTACTTTAGGGAAATTGTCTCTGACCACTTCTGCCACACGATGAAATGCATGCGCCACACAAGTAAAATGAGTCAATTTAGGATATACAACAGATAATGCTTGTCCAGCTTTGACCATATAAGGGGCAGCATCGCTAATAAAGAATAACACATTATCGTACATAATACCCTTTGGCCACAGGATACCCATAGCTTCGTTGAACAGTTTAACTATAGTTTTGTTATTGCACTTTTCTAGAACATCACAATGTAAAAGAATTCGTTCAGAATATTGTTCACTTAACAAACCGATAACTACATTACCAACAAGTCTACCTTCTTTGTCGGGAGTCTCATCAATGGAAACCCAAATTGAACTATCTTTAATTTCATCTCTTATCTTCTGTATTGTCTCATCGTAGATGGATGGAGCATACGTCTTCCTAAGTGTTGACTCATCCGGGATTGTATGTTGAGTATATTTTTCAAGGAATTCCCTGAAGACCTTATTCTTTAGTTTGTAGAGAGGAATATCAGCAGAGATGAGAGAACGGCACAGGTCGATGTTAAACTCAGATCTTACATTCGATGTTGTTGGTTGTGTTAAAAACAATTGTCTCTGCTTGGAATTTAGTTGTTTGTTGGCCTGATGTTTACTAGTTGTAATGTGTTGTTGCACCAGGAACTTTTGTGTAGATGATACTGCACACTGACACAAATTACAAAATAATATTTTATTGTCAGTTGATAAACCATCTTCTTTAAATTCTGAAATGTAACTTGTTAGTTTTGATTTTAAATTGACTGAATGACGTACTTTTGGCATATTTACCGTCTTTATAGTATGATTTACAAAACTGAACCTATGTGTACTCTGACTGGCATTTAACTGTTGAGCTGCACAACTGAAGTCTGTTAAAAATTTTAAATTAAATTAATACAGTTTTGTAACTTACTTTCCCATTGTTGATAGGACTGCTAATTTTCAAATAACTCTGATGTTAAAGGGATTACTGAACATGTGTTTAAATCTCTATTGTTGAAATGTATTTTTAAAAGTTAATGGAATTTTGTTTTGTTTTATTGTTAAACCTAATATAATATGGACTGTTTTATATGAAATATGGAAAATATATGGAAATTAACGAAAATATGTACTAAACTCTAAAATATGGAAAAATATGGAAAATAAAAGTAGGATTTTTCAACCCTACACATTGTGAAACATAAAGATAATGCAAAATATAAATTATATTAGCTTTATAAGTAAATATGTATTTACATATAAATCCTTTCCCTGATAATTATAATGATATTTCTATTTTATACAGTAGCTTGCAAGTAACATACAAAAATCTTTTGAAGTAAAACAAAACGACTCAGTCTAATTAAATTTAACACACTTTAAATTTCATGTTCTTGATGATGATGATGATGATGATGATGATGATGATGATGATGATGATCAATTTTATAACGTCTTACAACTTTCCCGTAGTACAGTTTATTAATTTCAACCGTACATTACGCAACATTTTAGAAAACTATTTGCGACTGGCAATTGAAGAGCTTATTTCCAAAGTGACGTAAATCGATAAAGTACAAAATCTCAGAAATCACTATTTTTTATGTTCTTATAACTAAATACAGATATTATTATGAATATAATGTAGTTTCAGTGATTACTTGTATACACATCGCGACAATGGGTTTTAAAACTCTCATGTCATTGGATATGAAGAGAATTGTCTCATGTAACATGGAGTTATGTTTTCGAATAAAATTATGTATTGAAATGTTTTCAGTGACATTTAAACATTTAAATGTATAACTACATTTCAATATAGATTATAAATAAAGTTTATCAAATATTACAACACTTATAGAAGCAAAATAAATGTTCAGAACATGAAGAACATTACATTGTCTTCTATCATAGACATCACAGTCACTATCATCACCAGTATACGTATTCATACAGTGGGAAAACTTGACTATTTTTCTGCCAGAAGGCAAACAGCTAGCGACCCAGGAGGTAGATAATTAACACTGCTGAAAATGTTATGATACAAAAGCGAAATATTTGTTTGAAGAATGAGGGTTTCTGTACAACCTTATTGTTTTGTTGTAAACTACAGCAACAACAATGGACGAAACTCAGAATTGCATTTTCTCACTTTCCCCAAAGATCCAGAGAGGTAAGGACAAAAATCCATACATTACTAGGCCTGCTTGGCAATTGTTTCTAAGGTGGTTTCGTTTCGGGTTTTTTAAATTACTGAAAAAACTGTCATGATGACTGAAATTTTTCTCGGGCTTCCAGCCAGGTAAGCAGTTGGTGATACACCGACGTTTCGAGGATGTTCATCAGCTTCGTCCTCAGGGTGAATCGATGGTTAGGGGAATTTAATTGAAAGAGAGGGAAATTAAAAAGAAACGCGAAAGGTGTTTTAGCAAATGAAGTTTGGGGCTGAGAGAAACTGAGTATGCCTATATGAGCTCCAAGCTTGTTGACCACTTGTCTCACTGCGGCTTACATTGTTCCATTGAAGGAGCTCTAGAAAATGTTGAAGGGGAAAGCCGAAAATGGACGTAAACTCTTAGGTACCACATACGGGGGGAAAGGGGGGTTCGCTGAAAAGCACGACTGCAGGACGGAAAAAGAAATGACGGAAGGTGTAATCCAGCACATTGAAAGGAACTTTGTCCTTTCGCAGTGCTCGTGTAACAGATGTGATGTTCGATGGCTAAGGCACAGTCTAATAAGTATTAGATTGTGGCTAAGGCAAGGCACCGAAAGAAACGCCGCGAATTTTAAGTCCGCAAATTGAAAAGTACTCTGTCCTTTCGAATGCGAATAAAGACGAGTAACTTCTTCGTGTAACGGGTAGTTTACGGATGTTGAGCCACAGCATTTATGTCGACATTTTAATTCGCAAATTTTCGGAAACTTTATGGAGAAGGGCATGTAGACACGTGGTCCATTTCTTTCAAGCCTTGGTCAGAGCGCTTGCCTTGGTTCTTCTCAGAAGACGCATGCGACGTGCGATATGCCAAGCGAGCCTCACACAAATCTGGACTACGGAGAGATAGTGAGTGGTTTTTATAACTGCGAGATGAGAGATCTGTGCACCTCGCAACTATCTTTGTATAGTCCGAATTTATGGATTTTTTTCATAACATATTCACGTTATCCGCATAGACAAGAAGCTCTTGTATACCCGTTCAATTCCAAATCCTCTCTGTTATCCTGAACTTTCCTGATGGCATATTCTAAAGCGAAGTTAAAAAGTAAAGGTGATAGTGCGTCTTTGCTTTAGTCCGCAGTGAATTGGAAAAATATGAGATAGAAACTGATCTATAGGCCTACGGACTCTGTTGTCAGTTTCCGCTTACACGATCATAAAATCGTGGTCAGATATCTTTGAACGGGAATGCACAGTATAAGAAAAGTCTTGTCGGCAACTTTGATGTTGTTGGTACTAAAATCAAGCTCAGTACACGGCCGACTTGATGTCCCTTCGCTTTTTTGTATACGGCCTTGACAATAGTAATGTTTTCTTGAAATTGGATAATTTCTCAATTCCACCATGAGGCGCTGTCTGCCAAGCTCTGGTGTCCACAGAAGAAATACTCAATATCAATTAAAATAAATGATTAAAGAGTAATAATAACAGTTATAAATAATAAATAAGAAACTACTAAGTGTTATTATGTTTAGTTCTGTTATTTATTGTAGAAGCTAGAGTTTAAAAGGAGGGAAGATAACACATGGTAACCTTTTCAGTTTAAGTACCATGATGACAGAGGTGTAATTTTGTAGTTCATTCGCTGAGTAGCACCCCTAGGCTAAACTGCGATGTTTCTAAATAATCACTTAGGGTAAATATTTACCATAACTTGTACTAAGTTTTATAATTTCACTCACTGCACTGGTACATTCCACTTGATATTGCAGATTCAAGAATCATAGTTTCAAGATTTTGCCACTCAGTGGATTATAAGCCACATTCTTCGAAGGAACAAGCTTTTCAGTTAAAGCTGCTGCAATGTTATCTAGAAGTGGCCTAACAAATATCACAGTAATGATATTAGCAAGTCGTTTTGGGCCGTCTTCGTCACAAATTGGGCATTGCAAGAGAGGGCATCTACACAGTAACGGCTCAATTTCCGAACACAAATTTTCTAATATATTCTTGTTTGGTATGAATGGTACTGCCCGTTCAACAAAACGATGAATGACTGATAACATTGAAACAAAGGTAGGTTACGGATATCGCAGAGCTCCTAAGTCTTGATTTGCAATAAGACTCATCAATGGAGAGCTATTAGTGTTTTCAGCTATACAATCTAAGCATCCCATGCAGGAGAACCTTCCTTCCACTATTCGTACTATATAGTCACCAATGTATGTCAAACTTGCTGTTTTCATTGTTGGTAATGGTATGTCAGTAAAAAAAAATCAATTCCTGGTTTACAAAAAAATTGCAAAAATAAATAATAAAAACCACAGAAAATTTTAATGAAACACTGCAACAATTACTAGTAAATCAAATGACTAATTGTCATTGAAGATGCCTATAGTTTACCTGATTGATTTAGTACCTGTTGCAGGATGTTTAAAACTGACTCAGGAATACTATATGGTGCAGCAGCGGCATCTGGCATATCTACTTCTTGAATAGGTCTTCCATCTGTGATGTCAGATGCATGGTTCTCTACACTGCTGAAGTTCGGCATGCACAAAATACCCGTTTTCAATATCTTTTGTAAACTGAAGTTCACTGCCCTTGCATCCAACATGTCATTTGATCCCGACATACGGCGCAATGTACTAAAGAGTGACTCAACAGGATCACTTGAAAATGCTTTAGTAAGAACATAATGGTATACATTTTCTAAAAGATATTTAATGCAGAGAACAATTGATTTTGTTGTCAACGTGATAGCTTTATATGTCTCGTTAGTTAGGAAATCTTTTTAACGTGTGTTACTTGCACATTTCGTTGTATGTAGATAAGAAAGGAAATAATTTTCTAGCCAGTCTAGGCGATAATTATCCAAAGAGAAGAACTGTTGCTTACCATGACTTCTACTTTCCACATGATAATGTGTATTGCTAACATCATCCATTGTGAACCACTTGTTGATATTTTCCATAAAAGTCAATGTCGCATCGGAATCTTTGAATTTGTGGACTTCAGGGTGTGAGCTTGCGTTTTCTTTCAATGTTCTGATAGCAGCAATTACACATGGAGAAAATATTTCTTTTGCCCTTCGAACGTTCATTCTTTCAAATGCAGTAGGCTCAACGTGTTTTTTCGTGAGATATCTGACAGGTTTCACTGTATTATCTTTTTGGAGTTTGTGTAACAATTTCACATATTTCCCTGAGATTGTTCCAGTACCATCAGACATTTCACGTTCCAGGAATTGGGTTCTGATGTTTTTCAATATGTGGCACTGGTCAAAACTTAGAAATAACTTTCTGTTTCCAACACAAGGGTGTGTGGTCACGGGTTTCAATGAACCACCTGAAAGATGCTTCATCATTGTAGTATTGTTTTTATGGTTGTCAGAAACAATTCTAATAACTATAAACCACATTTCTCGACTTCACTAATCACTTGCAATGTTAGTATATGTAACTCTTGCCCTGATAATTGTTTTGTGAAGAAAAATGCACATGGTATACGGTAGCTGGTTGAGAGCCCCCTTAAAACAAAACACGACTCGATTAGCCACTACTTCTCTCTTGGGAATATCAAGTATTTAATCCTCATTTCTTTGTGCTTCTCTTGTTTCCTTATAGCCAAAAAAGTATCAAGCTTGCGATCGTATATTATCTTGGGGTTGATTGCAGCCTCGTCTACAATAAGTGATGAAAACCGCTCCACTACAGTGCGTTTTTTTCCTCTAAGACCAACCTTTGTTTAATCAAAGGAGTGACACCAGACGAGCAATCAGTAGGGCCAGAATATCTCGTGTTCTCTTAGAAGGCAGTTTAAAAAAACCTCTTGATCGTATATGGGAATAACCTTTAGACGATATGTATTGCAGTATTATGCATTCTCTGATTGTCTCACTATTCCACTTTGGTATTCTCTTTCGATGATTAAGTAGCTGATCTAGGATAAATTTTGCATGAATACTGCCTTCATCTGCCTCTTTCTTTACATTTTCCAGTTCCTTATATAACGGATATCCTTCAATTAATTGGAGTTTTCGGTTGTTTTCGTTATCTCATCTTGCTTCTCTTGTAACACCCGATTAAGTCGTGTAATTTTCACACGCATTCTGTTAATATTTCTTTTTAGCTCGTCAATGTTGACAGCGTCTGTTTGCGTGGCTTTATGGTCATTTTCAACTAGCAAAAAGGAAATGTCACTAAATTATGTTGAGCCACTCGGTACATCTTGTTCAAATAGTGAAAAACCAATATTACTAAAAGATTTGCGTTTCCTTGGTGGAGGGAGATCAGTTTTAGTAATCGTTCGTCTTGGTCTTTCGATATTTGTTACTTTGTACCTAGGATAATGATGGAATATTGTTGGCACAGCATTTGGTTTTAATCGTCTAAATTTTCCATTATTAGAATAATCTACTTCCTTGAAATGTAAACTACAAACGACTGAAGATGGGGAGTTGCTGTTTGGAACGAAGTCTTGGCGTGAAATCACTTTAAGCCATTTTTCGCATCTTTCTCTATCAATCGGAAATTTGTGGAATGATATTGTTCCTCCACTCTTTTTTCTATTCGAAGTATACAATGGTACACAACAATTCGTCATTTTGAATCACATCACAATAAACTCACTTACCAGTAGATAGAAGTACAATATTTTAGTATAATCGCACAAGAAACCATACACACATTTCTCAGCGAACCTTGGCAGCTAATGCCATCTGGCGGAAATTTCACATTTTCTCGATTACAGCTTTAACACTGGGATCAACATGAATTGTCAAGGCCAGTAAGGAAGAAGCAAAGCGAGCATCAAGTCGGCCGTGCTCAGTAAGATCTAGTTCTCAATGGATCCAACTATGTCGCTAGTATCGGCAGAACTAACAGCTAATTTTAGCGATCAGCTGTTCAGACCACATTCAGATATTTTAAACCATTGTGGTTAAACTTTCAGATGAAACTTTATATTAACTATTGTACCCCTTTGTTCTGTAGCGATATTTGTGTCTTATAATGTACGTTTAATGAATAACTAGGTAGGTCTAATGAAAATTCACTCTTTATTTTCAAATTACATATACAATTCCAGTGTTCACGATTGAAATAAAATAATATACTATTAGCGAAATGCTTACTGTTTTATTCTGTATCATCCATTCCATTTCGTCTTGGACCACAATAATATTGTTGTAAAATACATACGCCATGGAAACTTTTAATAACATAAACAAGAATTGGATAACCTGTTACCACCTCGAGTTGTTTTTTCAGTATCCATTTTCTTTGAGATTGCTACCATTTAATACCTGCGGTTAGAGATAATCGGGCAATTATGTAACTTAAGTTAATTTTGTTTTACTTATTAGACAGCAGTGGGTAAGAATACAAAGGTTGTATGTCAATGACAAACAATTATTGTGAAGTGGTGAAATACGTTTTTCGTAAACAATCATGGGATTTTATCTTGTCATGATGCTCTATAGTTTTTATGGAGAGTGTTTTTTTATAGTTATTTACTAGGTTTTTTTTAGCATCGATGGGATTGGTAATAGCGAGGTGGTATTTGACAAGCTGAGGCCGAGGACTCACCATTTATTACCTGAATTCGCCTTACAGTAGGGAAACATCGGAAAAAATCCAAAAAGGTAATCAGTTCTAGCGGAAATCGAACCCGCGCCCAAGCTCAACTCCGAATTTAACTGTGTTTCAGTTTGCGATTCATAATATGAAGAATACACCAAGACAAATCGCCCGGTACCAATAACACACTTTTTTACTTTCTTTTTATACATACAATCTTTGTGCTCTTAGCCATCAACATCCTTTTGAACCGATATGATATGACATTTTAACGTGTATGTTAATTCCAATTTGGAAACCAAAACCACTATCAAAATATTAATAAAATATTTATTTATGTTATTGGTCTTATAAGTATAATTTTACTGGTATGTATATCATTTATCATTAATATTATGTCGCTAGCAAGTCAAAATACTTATATCCATTGTTGGCGTTCATGTTCGCACTTCACCGCAACGGACACCATAATGTACTTTGTTTCTTGGATCAATTTTACCAACATAAGCCTCAAACAGTGACTTGAACGTTAGCGTCAATTAGGTAATATATTCATGATGATTGCATACGGAAGTAATTATTATTATGGTTATATTGCCATTTCTTTGCCTCATGTATTTAAAATTGTGAAAAGATGAGTAATGAATGTTTTCAGTTAATATTAAATTATGCCAGCCCTGTCGTAGATGGAGAACCATCTGGTGGAGGTTCTAGATAATACACCCGGTTTCGTAACATGCACACTCAGAATTTGTTCCCACGAAGTGGGCTAGTTGTCCCTACTGATTCTTCTTATATTGTGCCAGTGCACACCAAGCTCCTACAGCCGAGGCTGCGCAGAAGTTTAGCGTAGGGACAAATTGAAGCATGCGTCCGCCGTCATGTTTTGGGAGAAGCACCGGCTAGAAGACGGCTGTACTGTGCAATGTTGAATGTTTAATATATATGTTTGGTGTATCTTATAAATCAATCTGAGTGGATAAATTAAAGATATCCTATTAAGATTAAAACGACCACGTTATTGACATAACTCAAGCTTAGTTACCTTTAGTTTGACACGAAATGAAAGAAGACTGGAACAATTTGATACCGTAACCAGAGACGTTGTGTAGTTATTTGACAATATATAGAGCGAACAGTAATACAAATGCATATTGTAGCAGAGGTAATAGTTCAGATGAAAAGAAAATTATTAGTATTAACTATTATTAACAAAACACAGTCAGCTGTGTACGGCATTACATTAGGCCTATAATGTAAACACATGTTTGCTTTGATGTGGACGAGAAACAAAAAAAAATTATTATTATTATTTATCTGCTTTTATATCACATAATTGCCACCGGCGTGGCTCAGTCAGTTAAGGCGCTTGCCTGCCGATCTGAGGTTGTGCTCGGCCGCGAGTTCGATCCCCACTTGGGCTGATTACCTGGTTGGGTTTTTTCCGAGGTTTTCTCCAACCATAAGGTGAATGCCAGGTAATCTATGGCGAATCCTCGGCCTCATCTCGCCAAATACCATCTCGCTATCACCAATTTCATCAACGCTAAATAACATTGTCGTTGATACAGCGTCGTTAAATAACCAACTAAAAAAAAAAGAATATCACATAATTTAAACCTGTAAAATAAAAACACGTATCGTACCTAATGTTTTAGTTTGAAATATAAATAGACCTGCCATGCATTAACTTATTATCACAGCTGTGGTATGAAATAAGCGTCACATGCATGAATTAGTCATATAATAGAACTCACGCCTAGTGTACCGAACACCTTGCCTATTGATTCATTATTATTGTTGTTATTATTATTATTATTATTATTATTACTACTACTACTACTACTACTACTTCTAATACTACTACTACTACTACTACTACTACTACTACTACTACTACTACTACTATTGACTTCGTTAAATGTTGTCTTTCAACTTTTTTATGTAAAGTCGTGTTGAACCGGTAACCTTAAGCTGTGTGGTGGCATCTGTTCTGTATATAGTAGTTTTAGTTAGTTATTTAACGACGCTGTATCCACTACCGGTACTAGATTATTTAGCATAGATGGTGTTGATGATAGCGAGATGTATTTGGCGAGACGAGGCCATAGATTACCTGACATTCGCCTTACAGTTAGGAATATCGGAAAAAAGCCAACCAAGTAATCAGCCCAAGCAGGAATCGAACCCGCAGCTGAAGATCGGCAGGCCTTAGTCGGCTGAGCTACGCCGGTAGCTCTTTATGTACTTCTATGGTCAGTTTAACGAGTTTAAAATATAATCCTATGGGGAATCTGGGGCCCATTACCTAAAATATGTTCCTTTATTTGTAGAAAAATTGTACAAGTGTTCTACTGTTTAACACGATGTAAAAACGACCCTTTGATGTTAATATGCCATTATTCTTCGTCATCGTCTGTATAATAGCTCTTTCACTTAAGAGGCATATTTCTACAATCTGAGATGATGGTATGACAAGACTCCCATTATTCTTTCGTTAAAAAAAAGGAAGAGAGATTTTGTTAACTGCTGGTACGTACTGTAGCCTACCATAAATTGAGTCTTTAGATTTATTACACCATGTTTTCTTAATGTTTTAACAACAAAGGCAGCAATGCATACAATCACATTTTCACAATATTCTGTCATTGAGAATTATGTCAGAATGAGGGAACTGTAATAAATGTCTGCAGTTGAAAGTTCTAAAGAGTAATTTCGTCTCTGATTCTCAAAGCACTGAGGATTATTATTATTATTATTATTATTATTATTATTATTATTATTATTATTATTATTATTATTATTACAGTGCGTTAAGTGTTTGGAAAATACCATTGGGTATGTAGACATCTTTTTAGCGGACATGTCCCTCTTGTAATATAACTTAAATACGTTATTTACGTATTTTATAACGTATATAAAATAATATTAAGTAATAATATTCCATGTATTCGGTTATTGGGAATAGAAATAAACTAATGTCTATTTATGAGAAATTTAAAGCAATGCTTAGTTACAATATTTAGATTTATTTATTATACGTTAGAAAATACGTATATAAGTTTAGTTGTATTACAGTGAAGGGGGATTCCGCTAAGAAAACGCCTATAAGTATATTCCCAATGATAATTTCTAAACTCCGAATCCTTTACAGAAACAATCATTTTTTGTGCTCCCCAAACATGGCGTCATGCGAACCTGTGCGAAAGGTTTCAAATTTGTACACGACACCAGCGCCAATTGTGTGTCTAGATATATAACTACAACGTCTTTCGTGCATAATGACGTTCAAAGATATCGACGGCAATTCGGAAGGCGGTTGTCTGCTAGCGTTTGCGTCGAGAGAGACAGATTAGAGAGAGCAAGGCAGCATACAACATTGCCAGATCGTACTTCACGCGCACGTGCAATACAATAGCGCAGGAGAGAATTTAAATTATCAGAAGACAATAATGACCTTAGCCGTTGATTACTGTAAGCATGACACCAAACAAACCCTATTTCCTTCACTTATATTCTTTGCACGGTTCTCAATCCCACACCACATGCTTCTGCAGTAGTTTCTTGCATTTTGGCAACGTTGCAGCCAGCATCAAGACGGCCGGCAGCGTTCTGCTCGTCAACGTTTTTTAAATAATTACACACCTTAAACACTATTTTCCGCGCCTGCCTTGCAATACTTGTCTTTTTACAGTATCTTCTTCCATTTATTTACCTTACATACGCGCAGTAAATGTTACTTTTACTTCTTCAATGTATTGAAACACTCACACGTGAACAAACGAACTCGGGAAGTGCTTGTTATAGACTGATTCTGATTGGTTGTACTGTACAAACTTGTGACGTCACATACTAGAAATGCTACGGCGCATATAGAAGCTAACCGCCTTCCGAAATGCCGCCTAGTCATCGATAATTTGTTGGTGTAAGTGTGGATTCTGTAGTTATTACTTCTCGAGCCCCTACCACGCCGTAGCGGAGAAGTGAGAAATACTGTATGTTCCCAAATTGAAGCAGCGGAAAATCGCCAATTGTTTGGAAGAAAACGCACGGGATTTCGAAACCACTATTTCAATATGCGTTGCCTTGCGTACCCGAAAGCTAAATGTTTTTATTTACAAAAACAAAACTTCCTTTCTGATATACCTTTAATAACTTGTTTCTGCTGTCAGCAAAGTTGCTAGGTTTTCTTCGAGGGAAATCGAGATATCAGAACCTAACATAAGACGTTAGACTTATTATCACTTTGTCGTAAGATTTATAGTTGTTTTCTGCAAAGTTGTGTTCGCGTTTTTTAATGTAGGCCTAATATTCGCCTCCTTCAGAAACACTAAAATAAGGACACACAGTACAGTGAGTACTACAGGCTAATCCTTTTTTTTTTAGTTGGTTATTTAACGACGCTGTATCAACTATTAGGTTATTTTGCGTCGATGAGATTGGTGATATCCAGATGATATTTGGCGACATGAGGCCGAGGATTCGACATAGTTTACCTTGGATTCACATTACGGTTGGGGAAAACCTCGGAAAAAACCCAACCAGGGAATCATCCCAAGCGGTGTGCCGTTTTATTTTCGGCACATTACTTTTATTTTTTCTTTTCCATTTCATTCATTTCTTTCTATCCTTATTATCTTTTCTTTTTTGTATTAGTTCATCTTACTCTTCCTAGATGGCTTACTTCCTCTCCATTTTCAGTCTTACTTTCTCCTTTAGATAACTTGTTTCTTTTCTTTCATTATAGCTCTACTTTTCTTCACGTACAAGGAGCGAGTAGTGTATCACGTGGTTTGACTTTGATTCTTGATTGGTTTAGACCGAGGGGTCATCTATAATTTTTCATTTCGAGGGAGCATAAATTTTTAGATGTTTGTTCAGTAGAGGGAGACCTTCGAGTAGGAAGGATGTGTAGACGACGGGATTAGCTGCGTAGCAGTAGCGGGCAGACCTTCTAGGAAGGATGTGTAGACGACGGGATTCGCTGCGTAGTGGTTGCGGGCAGAACTTCGAGTAGGAAGGATGTGTAGACGACGGGTTTAGCTGCGCGAGAGTTACCGGCAGATCTACGAGCAGTTGTGATGTGGTGACCGTAGTTGTTGATTGTGGGAATTCGCGATTGAATCGCGAAGGTGGAAAGTTCGAGAAGTTAGTGCATTGAAGTAGAACGGGAATCGAACCCAGTTCGATAATCTCTACAGGCAGGAGCGCAGCCGACTTGGAGTTATAGTGAAGTGAGAAAGTAGGAAGGCGATTGGATAAATATCGGCGGATATTAGGAATGTACATTTTAATTTTCTGGCTGTGATGTGACATCGGACCAACCGAGAGCCGAACGAGGCCTGTTATTTGTATGTATAGCAGTCTTTCTCTGTAGTACATGGAGTGAGAGAGAATACATGAAAGTGAGAGTGAGAAGGCATTGTTGTGTTAACTGTGATGGCGTTTCTACCAGATTGTAACAGGTTTGGCGTATATTTACAGAGCTGGTTGTGTGTGAATTATAACAGTAAGATACCAACAACGTAAAGTGTTTATACGTGGTTTTCCTCAAACGGGGCTATATTAATTAGGGGGTGTTTCGTAATTTGAACTTATGTTGTGGAAGACAAGTTTGATTTTCAATATTTATTACTCATGTTTTCCTTTAGAGAAAACAGATGGCATTACTAGCCTTAGTTTTGACGAACACTAGGGCCCCGTTGCAGAAACACCGATCAAAATATGATTGGCGATCAAGGAAGGTTTGATTGGCCATCAGTTCTATTTCTGTTGCAGAAAGAACAATCAGTGTTTGATCGGAGATCAGTCTTCCATCAGATTTGATCAACAGATTTTTGCTGGTTAAGTCACTGATCATCGATCAAATAGGCTATTTATGTTGTTCTGTTCATAATGCAATTACTGTAATTATATAGTAAATAGTTACAGCGTAACAATATTGTTTTCGACATAATGCATTCTTCTGATGAAGAAATTTTAGAATGAAAAATATGTTATTAAGAAGAAGGCGTTTCCGTGATAGACATGAATTGTTTTTATGTATAATGACAGAAAATTTGAGCAAAGATTTAGGTTAAGTAAGGATTCGTGTGTTTTGTTACTTTCAAAAATTGAAACAAATATATGCAGACAGACAAATCGAAACCTTCCACTTTCTCCTATGAATCAAGTTCTAATAATGCTGAGATTCTATGCTGTTGGAATTTTTCAGGCGGTCTTGGGTTATCTTGTTAGGGTCCACAAATCAACTATTTGCCGAGTAGTTAGGAATGTTACGTATGAAATTGCTTTGTTATGGGAGGGTCTCATAAATCCTCAAACTTCAAACAGGAAACGATTTGAAATCCAGAGAGAATTTTCAGCCATGTCAGGATTTCCAAGAGTAGCCTAATATTGGTTGTATAGACTGCTCACATCCCCATCCAATCACCTGGTTGAAATGATGCCGAACTTTATCGAAATAGAAAAGGTTTCTTTTCTATGAATATACAGGCAATATGTAGTCTACACCATCATTGAAATTCTGGAATGTTGTAGCCAGTTGGCAGGGTTCTACACATGACAACACAATATTTTTAATGAGTAGGTTACGAGCTCCATTTGTAAACAGAGAGATGGGAAATGGAATTATTTTGGGTTATGGAGGCTATGCATGTTCCAATTTCTTGTAGACTCCCCTAGCAAATCCCACAACAAAAGCCCCCTCACGTTTATTTTTGTTTCACTATATTATAGTCTATATACAAATTGAATCCGCCTGTTTCCTTTCTACAAAAAGCAACAAAACAGCAAAACATTCACTTGAACATTCACTTGTTTTCCTAGTCACCGCCTACTTGATGCATTCGTTTCGCGACTTTTAAAGAGCATCAAATGGGCTATGGTTGCTAAATAGCACTGTTGTCAAATGTATTTCTTTCTCAAATCAGCAATTACTAAATTGAGACAAGTTTATTGGAGATTCACGTTTGTGCAACGCAATGAACAATCAAATAAATCAGACATCAACTGATTGGCAATCAGGGACTGATTTGATTTGCGTTTCTGCAACCGGGCCTTAGTCATTGAAATTCGGCTTTAAATTCAAGCACAGCACAAGAGATCCACTTCATATGCTCACTCATTACATAAACAATGGATATCAACATTTCGAACACACAATAGCAACATTCCTGGACATACAACAGGCATTCGACACAGTGTGTCATGACGGTCTTCTTTACAAACTACAGAAAATTTCAGTTCCTGACGCATACGTACATTTTATTGCAGACTACCTGAAAAACAGATCATTCAGAGTGCGACAAGGTAATTGTCTTTCCAGTTCAAGACCAATTGAAGCAGGAGTTGCTCAAGGCTCTGTTCTGAGTCCAATTCTCTACGCACATATGTTCATGACATTCCCAAGCACACCAACTGCCGACACGCCTTATATGCAGATGACACAGTCCTTTATACAAAACATTACGACATCAAATGTGCTTTACAACAGATGTAAGAAGCGCTGGACTTACTCACCCAATGGTCCACAAGATGGTGACTGAAAATTAACGGTGAAAAAAGTACAGCAGTAGTTTTTACAAGGAGATTTCCACGATTATTACAACCGCTCTCTGTTCAGAATCAACACATCCCCTTCAAAACAACGGTCAGATATCTTGGTCTAGTACTGGATAGTCGTTTGACATACGACAACATATACAGTTAGTACGAGACAGAGCTCTGCAAAGATTCTTAGCATTATATCCAATACTTAAAAGCTTCATTCCCCTCAAAACCAAACTATTGCTGTACACATCACTTGTACGATCATACATGTCCTACGCGTCAGAAATTTGGGCTCAAACCCATCCCCGCCACATCAAGAAACTCGATGCCATCCAAAGAGCTGTGTGCTAATTTTTACATTACTAACGCACAACTCTACAGTGACCTGGAAATAATTTTATTCAGAGACTACGTGCAGCACTTACGTAAAAATTATCTTCAGAAATTACAAACACATCCTAATCCACTTATTAAACCATAATTACACATAGCATTCAGTGAACAATCAAGTAAACGTTTCTGCAAAAATCATTGACTCTGAAAGTTTACCTACACATCCAGCTTACCAGTCTCCGTTTCTGATGGAGAAGATGGTCACACTTCATGTTATAAGCAATATTCTGGTTAAGGCAAGGGTCCACGTGACCTGGAACTTGTAATGACATGTGTCTTTATTGACACCATCAAATAAATAAATAAATAAATACCAGGTCATTGAATGGAAAGTAGCAACTAATTTATTTAAAGCGTAAATTACCAGTGATTGGAATTTTAGTGTGACGACGCAGTACAGACATTTTTATTGTTGCATGGTTAATAAATGTTCCTTTGAGGGAATATAAGTTTATATCATGTGTTTTTCCTCAATCACCTTAACAAAGAGATTACCATCCCGATCATAACGTTCCATGGCGGGGTTATTCGTTGGTTGCAAATATTGTTTACTTCATATTATTAACAAATTATTTGAGCAACCAGACCCAGGCCGTTACAGCGGAAATCGAACAATGGTTATTAATTGCGAGAGCAGCAACTAGGTACCGAAACGGATTAACCAACAATACGGTAGAACAAGGGTACTATTATCTTACGAGTAGAGTTGCCTTACGGCAATCAGCTGGGTTACCTCATGGACTTACTAAATTTCCGCGGATTACCTCTATGTTTACATACAATGTTACCACACTTTAGTATATACAATTGCAAAGCTTGGGATGATTTTTTGCATTTCTCGCGATAGTTGCTAGGCGCTTGGAGCGCTGTGAGTACTAGGAACAATAGACTGTGTCACTGCCATCGTGAACTAATACAGGACGTAAGGCAAACCATGTAACTCGCTTAACCTTATCACGAAGGGCGGCGTTTCAAACTTATAAATTACTTGGAATGCATATATTTCTCTAAAATGTAAAGTAATTGCATTAATAAAATTTAAAACAATGATTATGAGACACTTCAGACATAATTCACTTGCGAGTTAAGATGAAATATTATTTTTAGTGTGAAAATTACGTTGTTCGTATGTGTAATACCTGCCTTTATTTCGATTAAATATTGCGAAATTATTGTATATTCATTTATGCACGATTCAATAATTTTCAGTTGCACCGTACGGATATTTAGGTATGTTGAAATTATAGGTTATGTTTACTGTCCCAGTTGCCCCTTTCTGTCTCATTTTAGTGGCCTCCAATTCCCTGCCATTCATATGGAAATATTATAGGTTATGTTTACTATACCTCATATTCCTAAATTCGAAATTATACATTATAATTAAGCATAATGTCATGTATGATACTTAGCACATTCAAATTGTCTGCATTTTAATACTACAATTGAGTATTGAATTATTGTATTTACTACCTAAGAGGCGAAGTAACATTCGTACGTACACTAATTTCATAGGAGTGGTATGACAAATTTTCTGTCTTTATTGAGGAAGGTAGATGTGCTATATTAAATCACAATATAAATTCTTTTTGATTAAACCTCAAAATAGCTTCCATTCTAAACTTAAAATATTGATGCGAAAGATTATGTTAACATGTGAAATTCTCTTCACATTAAAATAACACAGTTTTGTAATTATTTCTGCAACATAGGCTATTATGCAACAAGAAGTAAAGGAAACCTATGGACACATTACACTAAATAAAACTTAGCTATGATACACAATAAAGTTATAAAATGGATAAATATATAATGTATTATATATTCATATATTATATATTTATCCATGGTTATAATATAATAATTCACTGACCTCCATACACTGAAACAGAAAACCCGAACATATATTTCGGCCTGGTCTAGATCGAAAAGGCATTGACTGTGCCGTATTTCGCATTGTTGTGAAAATTTGTGTAAACTGTGAAATGTTCGTTATCGGTTGTAATAACTGCAGGGGCGACTCGTCCATAAGAGCTACGGAGCTGCAGCACTCCCCGCTTTAACAGGAAAATAAAAATAATATTTATTTTAACTTGTAGAAGAATTGTCACAGCTTTTATTGGTAAATTGCTTTATATTTCATCTCGCCGGGAATATGTACCGGTACTATTACCTTATGCATAATCTTATTGCGCGTCGACTGTACTGGAATTGACACTGCATTCAAAGTCGTCCTGGGATCTGCAGGGTGGGACAGCTCGTAAGAGAGTGTGTCTTGCTTGGTCAGGGGGTAGAGAGGTAAAGGGAAGCAGAGGGAAACGGCCCCTGTTTAAAACCCATATTTTGCTGCAGTGGCTTGCAGAGCCAGACCGTAACGGAAGATCTTTCCTCCCCTCCCACACCGCTATTGTAATGCTGCGTCAAATGGATGTATAATCTTATCCAGTTAATATAACGAAATTAATATTCTCTTTTGCCTTATTATTACGTATATATCCAGCCTCCAGCAGAACCTAATATTTGCCTTAACTCAAAATGATTGCACGAGTAGAATCCTTTTGATATAGCATGTAAAATATGAAAGAGATTTCTTTTCCAGTTTTAGAAAATTGTTGACCATCAGTATATCTGAGTGTTGCTTTGGTGTGACGTCTTAGTATCGTAACTTAACCAGTGCAAATTTGCAAGCATGAGTGTGTGTGAATTACAGAATATTAATTTTATTTTTCTCAACTTTCCTTTGCAGAGAAGATTGATGTAATGAAATTAAATTAAAGTGTCGTCCGTTACCCGACTTAAATCTTACTCAAGCTTCATCCAGCCGAAATAGTGCATTTATGTAAGGAAGAATAACAATGAAATTTACGCTAAGCATTTGTGGTTAATTGGATATGAACAAAAAAATTCAGTATTTTGTTTCCCTTGCCTCCTCTTCGGTGATGATACTGCATAGACTAGGACTGGTGTGACAGATTTAGGACATTTGCCCCTAAAAATTGAAAAGCTCGAATCTTCGCAGTCTCACCTGAAAAATGTTGTTTCATTGGCTATGTTAGGCAAAACTAATATTGCTGCGCAATCATGTGAAGCGAACAGAACAAACATTCTCAAACATAATCAAGAAGTGAGAAAAAATCTTGAAATTATTTAAAAAAATATTGATTTATCAAATTTTGTGGCCAATATGAACTTCCCCTTAGGAAACATGATGAAAAAAAAAAACGATTCGAAGAACCCTGGTGTTGCTATAGTTCGTGAGTAAATTAAACGAGCCTCTCAAAAATCATTTGGAACATGCCACTGTTGAAAGGTAATTGTGAAACAATTCAGAATGAACTGGTAGATTGCTTGTTGAGTGTCTGCCGATTTGAAATTCAGATTGAAATCGATGGTATTAGTTTTTTTTTTTAGCGATTATGGCAAATGATACCACAGACATCTCCCAACTAAGTCAAGCAGTTTTGGCTTTTCGATATTTAATGCATTTATTTTTGTCCTATACTTATTAGTAATTATATCAAGAAGTTAAATTTGTATGTACCAAAATCTACTGCAGCTACCCCAATCCACAATTTCACGAGCCGCCACTGAATAACTGTAAATGGCTAAAAAACAAGAATATTAATAATAATATGGGACAAGGAGACGTTTGTATCACTATAAATTCTAAGAAAAAGAAGTCAGAGTTATCCTTCTTCCGAAGGTGAGTTTATAAAATATAATAGCCTGTATACTTTATGAAAATATTATATAAACCTTATGTATTTCATATTTCAATAGTGGAAGGAAGGTGTTAATTTTTAAAAAGAACACGATATCAAAAGTACAATACATTTTATCGTCTGCTAGGGAAAGAGTCTGTGATGAGGCGATAGTAGCGATCCTGGTGGCTAGCAACTATCTATGGATGCATATTTCAACTATGTTTGCATATTTAGTGAATATTGAGCTTCGCAACTGTATATACTAAACTGTGATGTTACCATTCCAGTCAATATATAAATAAAAATATCGGATAATGGAAAATGCAGACTAACTTGTTTAAATTACGTTCTAGGCTATTATCCCTCAAATTGGGATTTTTATTAATCCCGACTCGTTTTATCGGGATTCAACCAGGCTGTCAAGCTTGCATCATTTTCATAGGCACTCTGATTGTGTATATTCACAACCACAGTTAATAAAAGAATTAATGTCTACTTTTTAATTTAATCTGTAGGTTAAACTGCTGTATAAAATCAAAAAGCAATATTATTATTATTATTATTATTATTATTATTATTATTATTATTATTATTATTATTAGTAGTAGTAGTAGTAGTAGTAGTAGTAGTAGTAGCAGCAGCAGCAGTAGTAGTAGTAGTAGTAGTAGTAGTAGTAGTAGTAGTAGTAGTAGTATAAAAATCTGTTTCATTAATCCGTAACTAAGACAAGAGTTACTTTCAATCAGTCATATTAAAAATTAACCTTTTGTAATTTATACAGTTTCTGTATCTTTAAATTCGGCTAATAATTATTCATGTATGCACTGAAACAACAGCTGTTTGAAGAAAAGGAAGGATATGGAGTGAGTTAAAGGACAATAACAATGTATATGGTACTAATGTAGTTTGAAAGATAACAGCTATCTTCGAAATGAGTTGAAACACTTAATGATTCATTGTAGGGTAGAAATTCTTTCTGCGGTTTTTACCTATCCATTTTCAGTTAGGTAGGGAATCTTTAGTCAGAGGAAACCTGAAGCACAAACAGTCGTATAAGTACAATAGTTTGTCTTCTGTAACAATACGGAGCAAAAATCATTGTAGAAATTAAACATTTACTGGTAAGTGAAATGTAACATTCCTTCCTTCTTTATTTTTACATCCATGTGCATTGCTGCAATTAAAAACAGCACACGAATGAACCTGTACATATTGAGCTCAACCAAACAAATGACCGCCCATCGGCTGTTCAATTTGGTAGCATGACACTAGCGTGAGTGAGCGGTCTAGCGGTTATTTGGTACGTCCACAGTCTAATACTTACAGTCGCGCAACTTCAACACTTTTTTTGCCAACATTCGCGACACTAGCGCCCAAGCGGCAGGCAAGGCTCTGGTCATAGGGTTGATACAGCCAGCACGTGCTTTAAAGGGATGCGAGATGTTATAATAACGTTTTAATCATGCGTCGGAATAAAGGCAATGTGTGCAATGACGAAAATTGCAGTAACAACAAGTTTAAATCTCCGAATTTGTCGTTCTTCAGATTCCCTAAAGACCAAGAGAAAATCATAACTCAGTCATAACCAATAATCCACGTTGTAGGTAGCCTACGTATTGTGTTCTATGAAACATTTATTACTTATCAGTTACCTATTTGTATGTCAGGAAGGACAGTTTAAATAAAAACAAAGTAAATACCTGTTACAGTATATTATTTTTTTGCAGAGATCATATGTGTAAATGTGTAACCATTCCGATTTTGGATAATATATCTACAGTTTTTAATGCAAGTAATTTCATAATTTTTGTATTCGTGTTTTTTTCTTTATATTTTTCAAGAATGTTATATAGCATTCAAGTAGGTATCATTGTGATAATTTTGCAAGAATTCATGGAGTATAGTAATCCTTTTGCAAAATATTCACTTCTTGAATAAATCCAGACTGTGTCGATAAATTTCTGACGTGTTGGTGTAGATTCATGTGCCAGACTTATTAAGTTCTCAAGAAATAAAAGAGCCTTTTTAAATTTAATATAAAAAGCAATCTTTTCTGTAATAATTTGCATGACTGTTATTGGTGTTGATTTTACATTCCCAGTGATTATTTGAGCCGTTCAGTGCAGAAGTGGTGTAAGTCAGAATCAGGTAATGAGGTTTAAAGTAAAAATTCTGTAAAATACAGCGCAAAGTAGCAATTAATATATCCTTCGTGCTATTCACTGACAATTAATAGTTTAAATACATTCAATATTAACTGCCACTTTGCGCTCTATTTTATAGAATGTTTACTTTAACCCCTCATTACCCATTTTTGACTTACACCACTTCTGCTCGGAAAATAAAATTAGACCTACATTTTCTGAGTTAATTGAAGTTACAATTTTTTCAACAAAATTGTGTGTTCATTTATTTGTTCTCACCTACGTCATATTAACAGTAAGTGCATGTAAATTACGTATTATATAGGTAGGATAAGTTAAAATTAGGCATTATGTGTGAAAACTGGAAATGTAATGTAAAAAGCGGTAAAATTACCATTAAAATTTAAACCATAACATCAGCACTATTTGTGACTCAAAATAATAAAGAAAATACTGGTTCTTAAGAAATGGAAAAATAATGAACTTCATATTAATATTTAAATGCTCCCCTTTTCTTTATTTTCAAGTTTACCTCAGCGGCCGAGTTTACCCCAATTTGCGGTATGCAAAATCGATAATTTCTCAGGAAATAGGGAGAGCGTTCACCACGCGATGTACCCTACAAGATATGCCCTACAATTTTGAAGATACTAATTTTTACTCTTCTCACAGGAAATACAAAGTTCCAATGATTTATAAATATATTTAGAAATGAATTGAATTAACCGACCACGCACGAACAATTATATTATTTCAAACCATGATACGCTATCAGGGCCATGATTCAGTTGTAAGGAGCAGAAAGAATTACGTTTATTCCCAGCTTCTGAAACTTGTAGATTAACTGCGTGTGAAATTCTTCCAGGATTCTAAAGTAGAATTAAATAGAACCATATACACTTATTGTATAGCATAAACATAAAAAATAAATTACGCAAAACCCGTTTTCTGATGTGTTATCATATGTCGTGTGCACACTTTTAACTTTCCTGCCGCTAGAGGGCTACTGTCGCGCCAGCTGTCAAATGTTGGCATATTTTATACGTATGAGTTGCGTGACTGTATCTATTAGACTGTGGTACGTCTATGTTACTGTTTTTTTAAATTTATTATTATTGGTCGACATGGGTCGACTTCGACCAGCAAACATGCTATATAGACCACTGGATGTTACTTCTATGAATTGATGGCGAAGATAAGTCATTGTTGCCATTAGTAGATAAACATACCCGTGCTATAGAATTTAATTTTTGATTCCACGATACTGATTATAAAACAACACTGAGTTCGACTGGAAACCACTGATATTGTCTATTAGAAGAATAATTTATGCTTAATGTATATACTCATTTTCCCCGGACACTTTTTAGCGTCTCCCGATAATCGTGACACCTATTGAGAACTAACGGAACTCTGTCAAAGTTTGTACGGCCGATTCGATGCTCCCTTTGCTTGTCTGTATACGGCGTTGACAATAGTAAACTTAAGCCCGGTTCAAACGGTGCGTGTTTCTGTGATGGATTCCAAGGTGGCTGCGCGGATGGGTTGCCTGCGTGGTCACTCACCGTTAATAATGCGCTCTGGTGGCTCCGTGGATGGCTAGCTTGCTGGATTTCGAGGGTAGGTTCCTTGCTATTTTTCCTGCGTGCTTCTGTGCTGGTTCAGTGTTACCAAAATAGTTGTTCTCCAACTAAATCTTTTTTTTATGTATTTCTTAGTTTCTAAGAATAGAATAATCGGAGAAACTGCAGTTAGTGTCCCGCAAGAAATTTTTCAAAGTCCAATGATGGGACACTGCGCATGCGCAAGACACAGACAAGTAAAGGAGCTACCACACCATAGATAAAGCTGGTGCTCCAACAGTAACATGTCCTTAAACTGTTTTAGCAGGTACGTTTCACAATAGCTGAGACTCAACATAACAAATGGCGGCAGTTATATTGCATCGTTTAGGGCCGTTTTCTCCAAAGATAGTTAAACTTGGGATAAATTAAACCCGTTCAACTTTACTATTCAGTTTAAACATGCTTCGTCTGGCTGCGAAACCAGGTGGCCCGGGTTCGATTCCCGGTCGGGGCAAGTTACCTGGTTGAGGTTTTTTCCGGGGTTTTCCCTCAACCCAATACGAGCAAATGCTGGGTAACTTTCGGTGCTGGACCCCGGACTCATTTCACCGGCATTATCACCTTCATATCATTCAGACGCTAAATAACCTAGATGTTGACACAGCGTCGTAAAATAACCCAATAAGAAGAAAGTTAAACATGCTTCCATTTTCTCCATAAATATCTGAAAGCCCACCCGTTTAAATTATTGTCGGCACTAGATGCCCATGGCTTCTCATGTGTTGGCTACACTGAATAACTAGCCAATCGGAGCCAAGATTACTGATGGCGCGTCAGATTTTCAATATGTCAGCCACAGATCACGATGTCAGTTGTTTACAGAGAATTAATGCTATAATCAAATCAACGCGAATAAAGAAGGAATGCATCTACTAGTTTCACAAATAAATAAATCATTTATACCCATGTGAAGTGTTGTGTATCATTTAATCAGCTGTTTTCTTGAATTTATTGGAAAGCGTTCTCGATTCCACTTTTCTCTGACAGGCAAGATCGTACAATACTTTATGTCTTGTGTTAATGTGCATTATCTGGTGGCATGTGTGGATCCATTTTAATATAAAAATTAATTTCCTTTAGTTTATTCCTTTCCCTCCGAAAATCACGATCTTAATTAATTTCAAGAAGACAACTTCCAGCTTTTTAACGTGTTCGGTAACCTACTAAATTAGGCCTAACTGATGTACCCAGGATCTTGATAATTCTAAGGGAAATAGCTTTTATTTTTAACATTGTAGTATGTGACCTTATCTATTTATGTAATATTCACAGGCCCTAATTTATAATTGGCTAGAATGAGCAAATACCCAGAGCAAGGGAGCAAGAGAAAGTATTTTAAAGTAGGATGTTGAAATAATTGTTAAATACATGCCCAATAAAAATGAATATTTATAAATAATGTAATAAAAACAGCTTTTTGTTTGGTGAATTGGCACAATTATTGTTTCAAATTTTTGTTTGGTAATGGTAGGGATAAAGTTAAAGAAAGAGGTTAGGATGCCAACATTTGCTCTGTCCTGTTTTCCAGTTACCTAAACCCAGGGCCTAAATATTCATAATAGGTGTCATCCTCTTGTATTATTTTTATTTCAGTAAACGGCTGGTTGCACTGTATGATTGCTTCATCGTCCATTATGAATTTTGATCAGATTATCATAAGCTGATTAACGTACACTGTAAGGTCCTGTGTTTAGACATGGAGAATTCAGGGAAGAAAGCAAGAATTTTAGTCCAGTATAAATTGATTTACTGCTCTCTTTACTTAGTACAAAGAAATATATATTAGAGTGTAAGAAAACTGATAGTGTATCTTTAAAAGACAAAGAAAAAGCTTGGCAAGAGCTAGCAGAAAGTTTCAATGAAATTAGTGGAACTGTAATACTGGTAAGAGATTAAAGGGGGAAGTATGGAAACCTCAAAAAGATCTGTAAAAGGAGATTTTCCGAAGATAAAAAAATACACATCAGGTGCAGATGGAGGTCCGAATCAACCGAACTTAATAATAACTTATATTAAAATAAAAGAGATTATTGGCACAATACAACTTGAGGGGCTACCATCTGTATGTGACTCAGATTTTCCTGGCCAGTCATCACTACTCGCATCTGTGGAGCATCCATCTGCAAACATTGGAAAAGCACAATTTCCTCCTCAAATCCAATCAATTCAAAATTCCAATGTAATTCCCTTTTCATCTGTGAATCTGTACAAGTCTGTAGCTTCTGAATCCCAAGCATTTGTCGCAGGTGACGATTCAAATCCCACTGATCAGGTAATTGAAGATATATACCAATAGTATCTCAGGATAATATACAAATTAATGAAGTAGAAGCCATTCCATGTAGCAGGCAATTCAGTATTCGGGACCTGAGGAAACCTACTTCCACTCCACTCCTAGTAAAGAAGAAAAGACCATCACTAGACAGTTCATTGACAGGAAAGAAACTTATGGCATTATGGCAAGAAAAACAAGTTCTGCAGTTACAAAAACAAGCAACAGAGGATCAAATTCAGTTCCAAAGGATGGAGCATGAATTTAAAGTAGCGGTAACATAAATATGAAAGAAGAACATAGAGTGAAGATGAAAGTCACAGAACTTCGTATAAAAAAATAAGGAGTTTGATCATGAGATGAAAAGAAGAATTCTTGAACCTGATGTTAGGAATAGGGAATTGGACCTTAAAACAAACAGCTAACTGAAGTCACAAGGTTTTGAAGTAGTTATGGTGTTTATTTTCTTCAAGTCTATATGTTCTTTTTTATTTAAATTAAAAAATTTAATCTAACATATTAAATCACATTAGGTACCGGTAACTTATATACTGATAACTTCAGTTTTGTAGTGGTTGTAATATGTTATGATGTCATTTTGATATTTTCATAATGTCATTCGGTTTATATCATTCACTGTATTAATAATACCATATTCAACATATCACATCAGGTTATCATGCTACTTAAAACAGAAGATATTTAAATTTATGTAGCTTCTTAAATAATTGAATAACAAGTTAATCAGAAGGTAGTTTAACTTAATTCCAATTGAAAAACGAAATTTATTGCATGTTATCACCTATCACATAATTTATATATGGCTTATTTATAATATAGTAATAATACATGAGAAAAAAGCAGTAGGCTAGGCCTAATTATAACATGACATCAAAATGTTCATATATCAATTGTTAGTTTAATTTCTAATTATTTTAATAGACATGAACATAACGTGACAGTATATTCCCTCCAGCTAATTTCTTATATGTTATAAAATAAACACACTGCATATTTCAAGTAATTAGTTACTTTCTTTCATTGAAATCCGACATTAATATAATTTTGATACAAATGCAGATTTATTTCAACTTGTAACATCACTGCGTAATTAAAATAAAGTGGGATTTTTACATAAATTGCGACTACACTATAATGTGTTAAAATATTTGTGTATCAGTAGTAATATTTTATACAACACAGTTACAGTTAAGTCATGTCATCGTTAGATTCTATATTATGGCGGTTGTGTTGCATCTAAAGCTACACCACACAAGATAATATGTCAGATTTAAAACAATAACAATTTTAGGCTTAATAATTTATGGTGTAAGTTACTGGTACAGGGTACTGCTTAATTTTCAGTGAAGTAAAGTTATAATACTTTTGAAAATATCCAAGTTTAACATGAATAATAAACAATGTTACATGTACTACAGTGAATGAAACTTACTTTATGTTAATTTCGTCCCTTTGTTTCACTGATTCACAAACAAATTTTAGTCATGAACGTACTGATGGATAAGGTGCTGGTAATGCTTAATTTCCAGTGAAATAAAGTTATAATATACTTTTGAAAATATGCAAGTTTAACATAAATAATAAACAATGTTACATATACTGCAGTGAATGAAACTTATTTTATGTTAATTTAATCTCTTCCTTCACTGGTTCACCAACAAATCATGGAAGTACTGATGGATAAGATGGTTTCGCCTGACATTACTTTCTGCTACATTTGGGTGGTTGTTAGCTGCTTGAGGGAAGTTATGCACTGCGTTAATGGCATCCAGCTGGTCATCAGTAACAGGAGGTATATTTTCATTCTCATTGCAAGCTATATTGTGTAAAATAGCTGTTGCCACAATTACACTTTGAATTCTGTCCAATTTTAGTCTGATTCCAGTAGCTAAAACAGGAATTCTTTTCTATACCCCATAGCTCCTCTCTACTCGACTTCTAGTCCTTATGATGGCCTCCTGAAAAAGTTGTTCCTCTGGCCTGTGTGTAATTGTCAGTGGTGTAATGAGATAATTTTGTACAGCATATCCACTATCTCCAATTAGAATGGCTGTACCAAATTCTCCATCTTCAAATCGCCTCTTAATTCTTGAAGAATTAAAAATATGTGAGTCATCAGACGAGCCTGGCCACCTAGCCACAATGTCTCGAATCAACAAGGAAGAATCAGACAATTTGCACATTGATTGAAAAAAAATCCTTGCGATTTCTGAAGATTTCTGCATCTCCTCCACTAGTGATTGTATTTTCACATGTGTTCAGTCAATTGCACTTATATAGTTAGGAAAACGCGAAATCGTATAAATTCCGTGCTTAACCCTTGCCGTTCCTTTAGGTGATGTTGGCATGTTGATACAACGCTGTGACAAATGTCCTATAGCTGTAGAAACTTTTGCAAGGACTGAGAGAACAGAGACTGGAATTAGAGTACAGAGAGTGGACTGAGAGTACAGAGAGTGAACTGAAAGTACAGAGAGTGAACTGAGAGTACAGAGAGTGGACTGAGAGGACAGAGAGGAGCCTGGGAGGATAGATAGAGCACTCAGGGATATGGAGTAAGCTAAGAGAACAGAGACTGAACTGAGTGGCAAGAAGGTGGAGAGCGAGGATGGTGAGTAGACTGAGAGACCAGAGAGTGGACGGAGGGGACAGAGAGTAGACTGAGAGGAAAGGAAATGGACTGAGATGACAGAAAGTGGACAGAGATTACAGAGAGTGAATTGAGAGTACAGAGAGTAAACTGAGGGGCAGAGAATGGAATGAAGGGACAGAGTGGACTGAGACGACAGGGAGAGGACTCAGACAACAGTATGTAGCCTGAGAGGATAGGGAATGAGCAAGAGGAGTGGGAATGAGCTAAGAGAACAGCGAGTGAACTGAGAGAAAAGAGAGTGGACACAGAGAATGTTGAGTATATTGAGAGAACAGAGAGTGGACTGAGAGGACAGAGAAGGGGCAGATATTACAGAGAGTGAATTGAGAGTACATTGTTGGATTGAAAGGACGGGAAGCGATACAAAGAAAACTGAGAGGATGGAGTGGGCTGAGAAGAAAAAGAGTGAACTGAGAAGACGCAGATTGGACTGAGAGGAGAGAGAGAGAGGGAGGGAGAGAGAGAGAGGACTGAGGTAGTAGAACAGGGAAAGGAAACAGAGTGGACCGATATCAAAGAGAGAGTACTGAAATTACAGTGAGTGAGCACAGAGAGGACTGAGAGGAAAGAATTCTGAATCGCAGTTTCCCCAGTTCACTCTCAGTCCACTCTCTATCCTCTCAGTTCACTCTCTGTACACTCAATCCACTCTCAGTTTTCACCCCACTCTGTCCTCTCTGTCACCTGAGTCCATATTCTGTACTCTCTGTCCTCTCAGACTACTCTCTGTCCTCTCGATCCACTCTGTCTCTCCTCTCTGTTCTCTCTGTCACCTCAGTCTACTCTCTGCCCCTTCCCTGTTGTCTCAGTCACTCTCTGTCCTGTCTTTGCCTTGTCAGTCCATTCTCAGTCCTCTCAGTCCACTCTCTGTCTTCACTCTGTCCTCTGAGTCCACACTCTGTGCTCTCAGTACACTCTCTGTTCTCTCAGTCAACTCTATCCTCTCTGTCCACTCTCTCTTCTCTCAATTCACTCTCTGGTCCCTCTCTATTCTTTTAGTTCACTCGCTATACCCACAGTGCTCCATCTATTCTTTCTGTCCTCTCAGTCCACTGCCTGTCCTTTCATTCCACACTCTGTAGGCCTACTCACAGTCCACTCTCTGTACACTCAGTTCACTCTGTCACTTTTGTGCCTTCTCTGCCCTTTGCCTTTCCTCTGTCCACTCTCTCTCGTCTCAAAGTTCATTTCATGAAGGAAAGAGGAGACTGAGAATAAAACAATGACTGAGAGGACAGTGATGACTGAAATTTAGTGGAAGGGGTTCAATATGTAAGGTTTTTTTAGATTTAGATTTTCCAGCAAGTCCTTCATACCCACATTAATGAATTTTAAATTTAAGGGGCTTGAACTAAGGAGATAACACGCTCACTAGGTTCAAACTACAGTCCGATATTTAACGGAGGGGGTTCATTATGTATACAAGTTTAGGTTTTTCCTGCAATTCTTTATTCCTACAATAAGCAATTATACATTTTCAGGGCTCGAACTCAGGACCCGTCATTGGGTTAAAACTACAGACTGTAACGTGGCGGAAGATTTGCATTGTGTATACAAGTTTTTAGTTTTTCCTGAAATGTTTTATTCCTTTAATAAAAAATTATAAATTTTCGAGGCTCGAACTCAGAGAATAATACCGTCATTGGGTTCAAACTGCAGGCTGTAATTTGGCGGAAGATGTGCATTGTGTATACAAGTTTTAAATTTTTCCTGCAATTTTTATGTCTTTAATGAATTATAAGTTTACGGGGCTCAAACCCAGGAAATAATGCCGTCACTGGGTCCAAACTACAGACTGTAATTTGGCGGAAGTCGAGCAGTGTGTATACAAGTTTGTAGATTTTTTCCTGGAAATTTTTATGCCTCTAATAAACAATTATAGCCTAAACTTTCGGTATTCAAACTCAGAAAACATTGCTGTCACTTTGTCCAAACAAGAGACTGTAATTTGGCGGAAGATGTGCATTGTCTATACAAGTTTTTAGATTTTTCTTGTAATTTTTTATGTCTCTAATACAGAATTATAAATTTTCGGAGCTCAAACCCAGGATATAATGACGTCATTGAATCCAGACTACAGGCTGTAATTTCGCGGAAGTAGAGCATTGCGTGTACATGTTTTTGGACTTTTTCTGTAATTTTTAATACCTATACTGATGAATTATATATTTTCGGGGCTCGAATTCGGCCTTAATTGGTTCCTATGTTGGCGGTTCCATAGATGAACCGTTCCTACCTACTACAAAAATAATCTTTGTAATAAGACAACAGTATTTTACACTCTTTGCGCGTCTTGTACTCTCTGCTCGACCTGCATTAGGTTTTTATCGAGAGGAAGATTGGCATAAGTAACAATTTTCGTTACAGTGGAGGCAGATGAGTTAAGGTTGGTAGCGCAAAAAGCGCTAGAAATATGTTGGCACTCCTTCAAATGTTACAGCATAGCGGGACAAATACTGCAGTAGAGCCGAATAATCAAATATAGAATTTTAGTTCTTTTAAACTTCTTGTTTAATTGCTTTGTTGCAACATTTACTACTATTAATGCAGAATTTTAGTTGTTTTCCACTTATGGTTAGTTTCTTATTTATCATGAGTGTTATCTAGACTGTTCTGGGACATTGGGAGCGAGAAAACAACAGTGTGGATCAACCTCGGGAAGGTTGCAGAAGCTGCTATTTTAAGGGGAGAGGATGGTATTTTTGATGAAAAATTACTAAATTAAAAAAAAAAAATCTTTAAAATACCCTGTGATATGTGTGGATCGCCATTTTTAAACTTCCTGCATTATGGATTTTTAATTCACTCGCCCACTTTTATTGTTGTTTCCGGTAAACTAAATTTTCAAAAAATTGTTTTTTTTTTCTCTTTAAAATACCCTTTGATATGTGTGGAATACATTGCGTAACATTTTGTGGGTATTTGTGCCCTTATCGGATGTTGAGACGTCATTTTTAAACTTCCTGCGCTATGGATTTTTAAATCACACGCCCGCGTTTATTGGTTTCCAGTAACTTCATTTTTTTTTGCTACATTGCAAGACAAAATGAATATAATTTCTGAACTATTAAAGATACATGCATGATATTTAGAACACACATTCTTCAGACTATTAGGAAACTTGTCTCTGTAACAGAATTTTGTTAATTGATTTCATTTTAAAAATACGTGTGTTTGTTTGCAAGAAAGGAAATCAGAAAATTGTTATTAAATTTTAATTGTTTATTTTACCAACGTAGGGACTAATATCAAATTCTGTTACAGACAGTTTGTAGAACATACTTTTGAAAATACATTGCAAAAACTCTTTGAGTCTATCTTTAAAAACGGTTTAGATATATCGGTTTTAGTACAATCCTGCATTGGGTATATATATATATTTTCAAATTTGGGCCCCCAAATAAATTCTTTTTTTTTTCAAAATATTATTTGGTTGAGTTGCCACAGCTATGAGCTCTCTACATACAAAAAATTAATAATTTACACCAAATAGGAAAAACGTTTTGAAAAAATACCATCCTCTCCCCTTAAGAGAGCAAGTCAAAAATTTTGATTATGAATTCCTACGGTTGGATCAAAGATCAAGTCAGAACTTTAATTGAGGCGTACAAAGAAGAAACATGTTTTTATGCTATACAAACAGCAGTGTTAAGACATCTTGGCCCGTATTTCTACGCAGTAACCATTTTCGGCTCCACATTCTACTCTTTTTAATTTGATCCGTCTCCTCAGCGTTCAAAGCTAGCAAAACAGCAAAGGCTGCTAAATGTCTTCTTCGTACAGCTTCACATACAGCTTCCATATTTGATTGTTTACAAATCGTACCGCACCAGCATCTCCAACTTCCAAACTGGGATCCAGCCAAAGAGTTTGTAATACGGAACCCAGCACCGTAGCCACCACGGCACTCAGCCTGCTAACCACCTTGGAATCCATCACAGAAACACGAACCGTCTGAACCTGGCTTAAATTCTCAAATACTTGCGTCTAGAGCCCAACCTGAGAGGATAAAAAGAAAGGAGAGAGCGATCCAAGGGGACACCCATCCGACAAAGCTTATCTCAAGCCAAGCTACGACGCGGAAGCTTCGAGCGTAGCTCGCAGCGCGGAAGCGGACCGGAACCTAAACTCCTACAGCGGAGATAAAACATCAAACCTCCTGGCCCTCATATGGGCCAACAACCGAAGCGCCCCTGCCGTATATAGGATCAACGAGGCTTCGCAAGTCAACTATACGCCGGATTCATCCCAAAGAAACACGTTTTCAAAGTACTCGACCAGTGAAGGAACGACGACGACGACGACGCCACCCCCAACGTCGTGAATCAGCAAGAAAAGTGAATCTCACTATTGCTCAGTGCGAGTTCCAACAGTGCGTGATTATCATTTTAGTGAAAGTAGCCCCCGGCAGCGCGTGATTACCATCAGCAAGAAAAGTGAATCTCACTATTGCTCAGTGCGAGTTTCAACAGGGCGTGATTAGTGAAAGTAGCCCCCGGCAGCGCGTGGTTACCATCAGCAAGAAAAGTGAATCTCACTATTACTGAGTGCGAGTTCCAACAGTGCGTGATTACCATTTTAGTGAAGGCAGCTTTTTTATTTCTTATATATATATATTTTACGCAATGCCCCCTTTTCTATGAGAGTGTGAAATAAATAAACAAAGTGATAACCATCAGTAGTGCGTAAGCAGTGAATAATTACAAGTGGAAAGTAATAAACATAAGAGATTTAAAACTTCAAATTAAAGTCATATTGTGTACAAATACGGATTCCAAGGAATACAACGCGGAAAAAAGTTAAGTGGTGCCAGTGAAAAAGTGAAGTGACCATTTCTCTTGTGACTTTACATAAACAAAAGAAACGCAACAAGTCAGACCAACATGGAACATGACAAACCACCCACAAAATACCCATAAACAACCGCCGATCCCAATCCCTAGACAGACTGACATCCCCACGAGACCCAAGACGCACAGACAAAAAACCACGACTACTGTTGGACTGATCCCGGAACAAGAACCCCCCGATGCCTACTCCGAATCTGACGCCGACCACATATTAATAATATACAAATACAATGCTACTCAACTGCAATCCACCTTAAAAGAAATTTCGATACACGTCCGCTGGTTCAAGCGAAAGGGTGGTCCTTTCGCTTGAACCAGCGGACGTGTATCGAAATTTCATTCATTATCAACTTCCCACCTATCCAAATTCACTCTTCACATCCCACCCTCAGCTTTCGGCCCCCCACAATCAAACGCAATACCTCCTACCTTCCCAAGCAAAACAACAAGCCCCATGGCTTAGCCAGCCCGCCCAGCGCCCATTCAATCCCAAATCTGCCTCCCAAGAAATAACCACACCCCCCACAAAACTACGGCCATAGCATCACCCAGAGAAATCCGATACAGAATTGAAACTCTCCTATCATCCTACCCTCTTACCACCACCCCTAATAAGGCCAAACAAACAACTCACCAGCCTACACAAATCGACGACAACGACAACGACAAACACAACTTACACCAACGCAACCCCCCCCCCACTCTCCGCATCCGAAACCAATCACTCCACAAAAACAACCCCACCTACATATACAAGAAATCCACAGATCTAAAGATAACACCTCCCAAGCAAACCTGGTCCCAAAGATTCTCCTCCACTACACTGATATTTCAAGGACACACTGACCTCGAAACATTCATCAACCATATACACCCATCCACTTTCGGCCCAGACGCAGACTACTATCAAACAACCCACAACCAACTCAGCTTCCCTTAACCTCCACGTCCTCCACGAATCCAATGTAGTAGCCTCAGGAATAACCCCTGAAATAGAACCAGAAACAATCTCAGAAGCTATGAAATCAGCCAATATTTCACATACCCGAGTCACCAGAATTTTAAGCAACAACGGCCCCACACCACTGATCCGTATTTTCTCCACCAGCACCGACACCATCGCCTCTCTCCTGACACATGGCCTCCAACTCTGGGGGCGGACATAAAACTGCCAACCCCCAAAACTCTCTAGTCGACACCTCCCATGCAGAAACTGTCAGCAATACCTCCACACCCAGAAAAATTGCCCCAACCCCTCCGTTTGCTTCAAATGTGCCAAAATTGGAAACAACTGCCGACATACAGACCGACCACACCGATGCGCGACATGCAAACAAGACGGACATTACACTGGACAAATGTACTGCCCTTTGTATCCAAAAGACGTAGACCTGCCAGACGAACCAACTTTCAGACCCGTCCTAAAAAAACCCACTCCAAATTCACCTACCAAACCAAGCAGTATGCCAAAGCCAACCCCCGCACAACCCCCACCAATCTTCAATATGGACAACTTCCCCCCCACCCACCAACACATCGCACAAACCAAGCAGCACCAAGGACACCCAATCTTCCTCACGCACATATGCCAAAGCCGCCACCCCTCCCCAACCCTCCCTCTCCAGTCCACAACAAATTTCCGACTATATAGACTGACGCATAAACGACCAGATCACAACCCACATACAGCGCCTTGAAAAATACATTGAAGACAAACTAAACCAAGCAATCGACAAACTGACTTCCTTCTTTACTGCCACCACCATAAACACAACCCCACCTCCAGGCTGGAGGCCACCACAGCCCTATCAAAACAACAGCCAAACGAACAATAAATAGAAATGTATCAGTAACCCCATATGGCAACAATATAGATGTGATTATCACCCCCATTGTTCAGAAAATACAATCCACCATAGACAATGCATTTCAATCAGCTCTGACGGACAGCCTTGACCGACTTCCCGGACCAACCCCCACCACCAACACCCCGACGAACCCACATCCAGACAACACCTAAATAAAAGACACTTAATGGGCACTATCCGACTCAAACACGACACGACTATAATTCACTGCAACATTCGACACCTGTACAACAACAGAACCGAACTTACGCACTTAATACAAGAACAAGACCCAGACGTTGTATGCCTCAATGAGACATCACTGAGACAGACAGACAGATTCACAATGAGAGGCTACAATACATACAGATACGATCAACAACAGCACGCCCCCCCGTGGTGGAGCCATGATAATGACAAAACATGACGTCCAAACAACACACATTCCTACCCCCCCTTTTCTCGATGACAACGAATGTGTAATTGTACGAATCGACTACGGAACTTCCCACGTATATATATGGTTTCTCTCTACTCCCCTCCCAACGATCCTATCACAGAATCTCTTCTCTTATTTCTGAACCTCTTTACCAACATAGTAATAGCAACGGACATTAATGCCCATCATCAAATCCTCCACGACAACAACAGAAACCTCAAAGGAACCCAATTAGTTACCCTCCTACCCACTCTCACTTACACCCAGGTCCCGCTCCCAGCACCAACAAGAACTCAATATGGAAACCAAAACTTCACGACAACCGATAAAATCTTCGCTTCCCCTCTCCTTCATAACCGCATCACTTCACTACAAGTCCTGCCACTTTTAAACACAGATCACTCCCCCATCCTACTGAAATTTGCTTCACCCTCATATCACCACACCCAAACAAATGATACCATTATGTATACGAGACTTCAAACACGCCGACTCGACTAAATTCAAAACGCATATGACAACTAACCTCCCCCACGTTGGAATTACAAACACAGACGATATCAACAACGCAGACACCACTTTCGCACAGGTATTGAATGAAGCTATAGAAATAGCAGTACCGACCAAAAAACGACGCACAAACGCACGCAGGCGACTACAACTGACATAGTCAAACTAATAACGACGAAGAGAGCGGCGCACCGACTCTACATGAGAACGCACGATGACGATGACAGACGACTATACCGCTCCCTACAAGAAGACGTTCGCAATGCGATCACCCAATACGAAGCGCAACGATGGAAAAGACTAATAGACAAACTAGATGACAATAGAACATCAAACCCGAAGCGCTTCTGGGACACAATAAAGCGTATTCGGGGGAGAAATACTTTTCCAGACCACCGACTCCGCGACGGCGACACGATTATACACGACAAGCCAGGCAAACTAAACCTTCTCCGCAACACACTTGAAGCCATCCACACTACTCCAAACGACCACAACTTCGACGCAGCACACTACAATACAATAACCAGACACATCACAAACAACCACCAACTCTACAATCCGCTTCCAGCGCCACAAGAACGCTCCACTAACGACGCTATACTCGACGACATTACAGCCATCGACTTAACAATAGCACTGAAACAATGCAAAAACTCAGCCCCCGGACCAGACGGCATCACGTACGACGTTCTAAAACAACTTCCACCTACTGCACTTCACTACCTTGCCGGACTCTACACGGTATGTCTTAGACTCGGACACACTCCCCCCCCCCCGCTGGAAGCACTCACATGTTCTTCTTTTCCCAAAACCTGGCAAAGACGCGTCCCAACCAACGAACTACCGACCAATCAGTTTGACAACAATAGCCAAATTAATGGAGAAAGTAGTCGCGTCGCGTCTACACGTGCACCTGGCCGAGCGGGTCCTGATTCCGGTCACTCAGGCCGGGTTCAGCCCGGGCGTCCGGCTGCACGACCAACTGATACGGGTGCTTACCCCCATTGAAGTGGCTCACACACATAGACATTACGCCATCCTCGTTGCGCTTGACGCTCAACGTGCATTTGACACTTAAGTACAAACTTTCCCTACTCCATCTCCCTCATGAAATAACCAGGTGGATCTCTAGTTTCATATCAAACCGTACAGGACAGGTGAGACTCGGAAGGAGCGAGTTCTCTCAACCCTTCCGAATCGAAGCTGGAGTCCCACAGAGTTGTGTCCTCTCTCCAATCCTATACAATAGTTTTGTGTCGGACATCCCTCCCCCCATAGACAATAACGTTGGACTAGCTCAGTATGCAGACGATGTCGCATTCTAGGCGACACACCCCCGACTATCTTCCGCCAGAGCCAAAATAAACAGATCACTGCGGCGATATATCACCTGGACCAACATGTGGCAAATACAAATAAACACAAACAAAACACAAACATGCGTGCTCCGTCCCTCCCTCCGCTCCCGCACAATAAACGCCAACCCCATCACAATCGGTACCACCCAAATCCCACTCCGGCGACAACTCACCTATCTCGGCATCCCAATAAACTCCAAATTATCCTGGACCACTCTTACCAATAACACCTGGAACAATTTTAATGCGGCCACCAAAGCAATCAGCTACCTTAGTGGCATCAGACGCCCAGGCTGCTCAACTCCCACACTCCTCCATCTTTACAATGCATTGGTTCGATCCAGAGCCTTCTTTAGTTACAAGCCGGGGCATGGGTAGGTTTGGCAACGCAGAGTGGAGGCGGGAGATTTTAGAGTGATATTGTGTTTGCTCATTGCTTTCGTTATACGTAACGCCTATTTTTTCAATATTACTTCATGCACAAAGGTAAGATCAAGATTCAGAGTAGTGATGTAAATTATTACGGGTTCGAAAATAGTGTTTTATTGCAATCAATTAGCTATGCTTCAGAATACGGCGCAAGTAGGCTACTTACATACAAAGGCTGCCACTTAAAATAATTACAAAAAAAACATGTTTTTATTGATAGTACGAAGGTAAATAAATAAATAAAAAAGATATTCCTTGCACCGAAAATAATAAAATCAATAATGCAATAAAGACGTAAGTTCCTACGCAGTATTCTTAAGTTCCATTCAGTTAACAAATTTGTGGCTAGCAAATTGACAATGTTTTGCGACTTAATGGTGTTTCATCTGTGAAAGGTTCAGGATATATTTTAATATTATCTTATGCGATTATCTATCGTGTTTTTCTACAAATATTTCAGATGCCTAGAAAGTGCTGTGTGCCTATGTGTCGTAGCAACTACACTTATAATTAAAAAAAAAAATAAAATAAAAACATACTTGTTTTTTTATTGATGGTACAAGGGAAAATAAATAAATACTTAAAGAAATGTTACTTGTACCAAAAATAAATAAAATAATGAAGTACTTTCGCAATACCCTATTCCAATCAATTAACCATTATTTGGCTAGTAAATTGACAATGTTTTGCCGCTTAATGTTGTTTCACCTCTGACATGAAAGGTGTAGGATATCATATGCATTTTAATTTCATGTGATTATGTCGTGCTTTTCTATAAATATTTCAGATGTCCAGGAAGCCAGTTTTAGTTTGAACCTGACCAGTCACCATAACAATACTGTTATCCTAAATTATTTGTTATAAACTTTTTAAAATATAATTTTAAATAAATATAACTACAGAAAACAAGCTAAGAATGTGAATTATGCAAATAGGCCTAAAATAAAATGTAAACAGAAGAAACTATTGACATTCCTATTATAATAAAAGTATGAGGATGTAAATACAGTTAAGCCAAGTAAAACAATCTATGAAAAAATGAAAACACATCCCTTCAACATAATACGTAACAAAACGCAACATTATCTATTAAGTACATGTATGTATCAATTAGCGTGAACTCAGTGGACTTTAAATCCTGTAAATACCAAGTGGGTGAATGTAGAGTATCCAACGCCCACTGAACGAATATTTCACTTTTATCACTGCCAATGTTGCGCTATAATTGTATATGCAAGGTAGGCTATAACAAAAACCTAAACTAACCAAACCTAACCTGTCAAAGAAACAACAAGTTATACTAAATATGTGTAAAATTGGCCTATGTCTCCATAGTGGGCGGGACATAAGTAACATTGACCAAACCAACAAAGTGATTATATGCATGTACAAATTATAGATAGTTCTGACGTATAGCAGGCATTCCGACTCTTCAACAAAACTGCAACATTTATGGGATCACAAAACAGCTGTTTACAATGACTTTGAAAACCAACGGCGTAACTTTATTGATATAGCAGGCGAGACCCAACAATTTGACTTGAATTCTGATACACACAAATCACAAATAAGAATATAAAAATGTGGTTATCAATATTTAATAGAATAGTCAATTACTTTGTCATCCATAACCGTAAAAATTCCCAAAGACTGCAACCATTTTATTTCCATTTATTGTCTTGGTTTTTTATCACCAACACGCATTTAGTTTATAATACATCAACAATTAACGTTTGGTACGACCGCAAACATAATTCCATCGACACACACTTATATTGTAACATTAATTTACATTGGAAATCGGCATTAGCACAAACACATGTACTGTACGGTCAGCCTCCGGGTGACAGATAATTACAGTGTTGCCGACGTATGGCCCCGGCTTGTAACTAAAGAAGGCTCTGTTCGATCCCTTTGTACGCACCCCTCCATATTCCTAGTACAAACATCCAACTCCAACAGATGAAAATTTGAAGCAAGAGAAAGGCGCATTCTAAGATCGATTTCCGGACTCCCAAGACGAAGCACCAATCACACCGTATATCAAACAACAAACACAACACCACTCTTCACACACATACAGGACATCAACGATAAAAACACATTCTCCGCACTCAACAGGCAATACACACACGCACTCTTCACACAACCACCTGACACAAATAACAGAACAACAATAGAAAAACTACTCACATACTGTCACGATCCACAATATCCACAGTAACACGTACATAAACATAAAAGAACTACATGTTGATTCATCTGTGTATCGCCGCTAACCAATAAAAAGAGAGAGAGAGACGATGGTGACCAGCATCCCTAAGCACTAAAAACATGAACCAGCGGACAACCATAATAGAAAAATGGAAAACTACAATAGCCAAATGATATAATGAAACGCATCGGGATTTCTTGTTCCAAAAAAAAAAAAAAAAGAGAGAGAGAGAGATAAAAAAACACATTATTTATCCTTTCAAATTTTAATCATCTGTTGTTCCACCTTGCCGTTATGTAAACATGTACACTTTGTTATTATGTTATCATGTATTCCATGTGTATTGATCACGATGGCTGAAGAGGGCAAACCAATAAGTCCCTGAAACAGCCGCCGGCAATGTATACTCTTTGTATATTTTACCGGAATAAAACTTTTGATTCGAATCGAAAAAATCCAAGGGGAAATGCTTGCAAGCGATGGGACGGATGTGACGTCAAACTACACCTTTTCTCCCATAATTCTCCGCGAAATACCGCCAAGTATTTAATTTTGCTACAGGCTGTTATGTCACATGGTGAAATTTAAATGTCTAACTCACATTTTAATAATGGTTAGTTGTTGCGTTTGTGGTGTAACAGCTAAACCAAAATCTTCAGGAAATGCCGTGATCTTTCATATCTAAGCATTATATTGTTATATTTTTGTATAATGAATGGAATTCATATAATAGTATGTAGGCCTAACCATTATGGCTTACGTTCTTTACAGATTTCCGAAAGATTTAAGTGGTAAAAATGAATGGCTAAAATTTATAAATAAGCCAAATTGGCAGCCAACGGCAAGAAGCGTTATTTGTTCGCAACATTTCCTGGAAGAATGTTTTGACAGGTACTCCTCCTGCTCTAGTGTTAGACTGAAATCATATGCAGTTCCAACTTTGCATGTGGAAAGACTTAAATATGTAAGCATATCATCCACCTATATATATTTAGAATTTAACAATGATGAAGTACAGTACATTTAATTATAGTCTATAAGATTTCAAATACAAATTAGCCTTTTTTTTCTCTTCCCTTTGAGGTTCGGCATCATAATCCAGAGACTCTAAAAGAAGTTCCTTATATAATTTCAACATCAGAACTGCCATCAAACTCTGACACACCAAGAAAGTTGGGCGAAAAGGAGGTTAAAAACGACACTCCCAGTCTGTTATAATTCTACACAGAATTCCAGCACTTTTTTCTACAGAAGAAAAGCACTGGCTATAGCCTATGCAACAAATGCACACTTTTCTCATTTTTCTGTAAATTTAGACATGATAAAGTATAGCTATATAACTTAGTATTGTGTTAGGCCGTATAATGGTCCATCTATATACAAGATAAGCCTACTACATAACTTATATAAACATGTGGCCTACACTTTTCTGAACATTTATTAATAAAACAATTGATCATTAAAGATGTAATTTAGCATTATAATTGGACTGTATATATTCTTTGTACTGTATATAAAAATGTAAAATATTTTATAGCCTGTCTTTAAAAAATAATGTAATTTACCAGTATTAGGCCATGTGGCAACTACATGATAAAAATAATAGCCTACACTCTTTGAAAATACTGCAGCTTATAATGATATTTTATTGTCGAACAGCCTTACGTAATTATATTTGACATGGTTCAACATGGTTGACCTTCACCTTGTACTATAAAAAATGTACTTATCTGTATAGTAGCTTACGGTATTTTATAAAGCCAGGTACTTAAAAAATTAGACTCGACAGCACAATATGTCCACCTATGCTCTATCTAACATATGAAGCTTCAAAAATGATATTTTGTCTTACGCAAATGACTTAGAATGGATGTGGAGAGAACAGGAGTAAATTAGTAGATTATTATAACAATGTACATTTCACTGTAGCTTTATTAAACGTATTATGGTTGTTACATGGACTGAACACTTCATTTCTACTTTCTTTTATTGCTGTTCACTATATTCACCAACAGAAAAGAATATTAGCTTTTATAAAAATAACACCCGCTTAATTTTACTAGACTTTGAAAATATTCACAACACAAAACAGAAGTCGTAATCGTAATACTACGAACATAACACACCGGAAAAAGATGTGAACTATAGGTAATTTTTCGGCCATACTAGTACACCTTTTTGGTTCCACCTTTTCAAGCTTATAACCCGGGGTTGAGCCCGAGCCTCTACCACGCCGTAGCGGAGAAGTGAGAAATATGTTCCCAAATTGAAGCAGTCCAAAGTCGCCATTTGTTGGCAGAAAACGCGCGGGATTTCGAAACCGCTATTTGAATAAGGGTTGTATAGCGTATCCGAAAGCTAAATGGTTTTATTTACAAGAACAAAACTTCCTTTGCGATTTACCTTTAATACCGTGTTTCTGCTATCAGCAGAGTTGCTACGTTTTCTGCGAGAGAAATCGGGATATCAGAAGCTGACTTAAGACATTAGACTGATCATCACTTTATATGTTTTCTGCAAAGTAGTGTTCGCGTGCTTATAATGTAATACTCGCCTCCTTTAGGAACGCTAAAATACGAAGGACACACAAGAGAGTGAATACTACAGGCTAATCGTTTTCTCTTTTATTAACCACGAATATGTTTTAACCATTCGCTACTAAATTAACTTTTCTTTATCGGAACCGGTATTGCAACAGTATATCTGACGATGAATCCATGTTTAAACATAGTTCACTAAACTATACAACGCAGGAATTGTATGGTCTGTTATTAGTGTAAAATACCATATCAAAACGCTATCCTTTTTTTTTTTTTTTTTTTTTTTTGCCACTCAACGCACCTAATATATACAATGGTGATTAATTGCGAGAGCAGCAACTAAGTACCGAAAAGGATTAATCAACAGAGAGGTAGAACTAGCGGAACTATTATCTTGCGAGTAGAGTTGCCTTACGGCAATCAGCTGGGTTACTTCACAGACTTACTAAATTTCCGCGGGTTACCTCTATGTTTACAATGCTAAATTTGAATAAATGAAAATGTGGGATAGGCTAATAGGAAATGCAGACTAACTTGTTTAAATAACGTTGTAGGCTTTATGGCTCAAATCGGGATTTTTTTTATCAATCTCGACTCGCTTTATCGGGATTCAATTAGGCTGTCAGGCTTGCATCATTTTCATAGGAACTCTGAATGTGAATATTCATAACCACGGTTAATACAAGAATTAATGTTTACTTTTTGCCGTAGGTTAAACTCCTGTATGAAATTAAAAGAAGCAGCAGCAGCAGCAGTAGTAGTGGTGGTGGTAGTAGTGGCAGTAGTAATAGTAGCAGCAGCAGTATAAGAAACTGTTTCATTAATCCGTAACTAAGACAAGAGTGACTTTCAATCATTCAAATTAAATAATTAACGTTTTCTAATTTATACAGTTTCTGTACCTTCAAATTCAGCGAATAATTATTCATGTATGCACTGAAACATCAACTGTTTGATGAAAATGAAGGATATGAAGTGGGTGAAGAACAATAGTGATGTATATTGTAATAATGTAGTTTCAAGGTAACAACTATCTTCGAAATGAGTTGAACACACTGAGTGACTCATTGTAGGGTAGTAATTCTCTCTTCGGATTGCACCTATCCACTTTCGGTTAAGGGAATCTCTACTCAGAGGAAACCTGAAGCACAAACAGTCATATAACTATAATAGTTTGTCTTCTGTAACATAATTCGAGGCAAAAATCGTAGTAGAAATTAAAAATTAACTAATAAGTGAAATATAACATTCCTTCCTTCTTTATCTTCACATCCTTGTTCATTGCTGCAATTAAAAACCAGCACACGAACGAACCATACTTTTTCAGCTCAACCGTCGGCTGTTCAATTAGGGAGCATAACACTAGCGCCAGTGAGCGGTCTAGCGGTTATTTAGTAAGTCTATTGTTGAGCCCAACCATCATGTACTTATTCTTCTGACTTTTAGCTATCCAATCATTCGGTAACCATATAAGACACCATTATCGAGGAATACTGATTGGGACGAATACACCAAAAGACTTCACTTATGCATTCCTGCAAACCCAATTATTCACCACCAACTGATATAGACATGGCAGTGAAACTTCATACTGATACTATCACTTCTACACTTGAAGAAACTACGACTTTGTTTCCTATGAAGCAAACAAACGATACAATCGATGATTAAACACCACTACTTAAAGCTAAAAATATTGCAAGAAAGAGATGGCAACAGTTCAGAGATCCACAAGCTAAACGAGCATTCTATCGCTATCAGCGAGCCATCAGACGTAAACACAAGTTACATATAATTACAGATTTTGCAGTTAAGATAGAATCATTACAACCATGTGGGAAAGAGTTCTGGACATTCACAAAAAATCTTCTTGGAAAAACTACCCATTCTGGAGTGACACCTCTACAAAATGCTCATGGAGAGATGGTCTATGATCCTCAAGCAAAAGTACTTTCAACTTCTTTTCAACAACGTTTTCAACCACATCAACATCCATCTAATGCTATATTCAATCATGAAGTCACAATAATATCAGAACAGATCCGACAACAACAGCCTGCAGAAATCATACCCCATGTCACTCCAAACGATGTCAAAACCATTATACATTATTTTTCTAATCAAAGAGCAACTGATCCCACGGTAAGCACTTGCTCACGTCTGCTGTTGCATCACCATGAGCAGGAGGCTGGGCTCTTTTTTATTCAACATATTGGAAGCATTTCATCCAAAATAGTGAAGTAAAAGGATTTGCTCAGCTTTATTCACTCGGCTAATTGTGAATAAAGTGATGGATTTGCTTCAGGGAATGAGCAAAAGCTTCTGAAAACTGTAAGTCTGGTCAGTAGCAGACTAACCTGACTACAGAGTATATCATGGCACAGTTGCCTTTTAATATACGCCATGAGAAACGGTACAAATTGCGCCGTTCTCCTCCAATAGAAGATTATAAGGCTTTATACAGATTCAACCATGAAAATGTGAAGTGGATTGCATCCCATTTCTTGGGAGAAACTCATGAAACAAGAGGAGGTGCTCCGACGATGGAACAGAGGATGAAAATATTTTTGAGATACCTGGCTGACCCCGGCTTTCAGTCTGGTATAGCAGAAGAGGTAGGCGTTCATCGAAGCACAGTTTGTAAGACAATTAATGGCGTGGCTGATATGATTATGTAGAAATCTGATATATGGATTAGATTCCCTTCAACAGCAGATGACATAGCTGCTGCTAAAAATAAATTGTTGGACACATACAAGTTTCCAAGTGCGATTGGTGTACTGGACTGTACGCATGTGCGCATTCCAAAACCTGGAGATCACGGTGATGAGTATATAAACAGAAAGGGATATCCAAGCATTAACGTCCAAGCCACTTGTAATGCAAAAGAATGGTTTGCAAGTATTGTAGTTGATTGGCCTGGGTCGGTGCATGATAATAGGATATGGAAAAATTCGACTATTCCTGAGGTTATAAGGAGGCACAGAAACACCGTTCTGCTTGGTGACGAAGATTACGGCTTAGAACCCTGGTTAGTGACACCATACCGAAACCCAGTAGAAGATAAACATAGAAGATTCAACAGATTGCTGGAAGAAAAGAGAGTTGCGATAGAGCGTTGCTTTGGAAAATTGAAGAGGAGATTTCCTGTTCTACAGTACGTGTGCAGAGTCTCTCTCACAAATGTGCAAAATCATAGTTTGTTGGTTTTTTGCTGCACATTGTGGCAAAATATTTGCAAGATGAGGATTTCACAGATGTAGACATCGTAGGTGAAGTGGGTGTGGAAGAGAATGGTGAAGAGGAACAAGTGAATGAAAGAGAAATTTTAGGTGCAGGACGTGAAAGGAGGGAAGAAATTGCTCTTACAATAGAAAATCATGGACTGTAAGTAATCCTTGTGATTATGGCTGTAATTACTTGTAATGAACACTAGAATTTAATTTCCGTTTAATTACATATTTTATAGTTGTATATTTTGCTAAAGAAATTAATTAAATATGTTTGTAACCACACAGAATATTAAAAAGAGACACACCTACTAGTAAGTTCACTGACGTAATATGTAACTAGAATTTACTAAAATATAATTGAAATATACTTTTTACTTGCATGAAACTGAAGTATAAGAGAAAATGACAAATTGAATTACTTAACTTGTTTTCGAACAGTAATATTTAGTTTAGACTTTCTTTGCTTATATTTTATAGAAAAATATTTTATAACACACCCAAAATATGATGTGATACTTGTACATTATTTAAGTAGGCCTAATTTAGACTAACGCCATTTATATAATATGTGAGTTAACCTACCTTACTAAAATAGATCATGATGCAAGTGTAATTATTACTCTTAAGAACAAACACGACGTAATACTGTAGTATGGAAAAATAGTACAGTGTACAGTCCCGCAATTTAAAACATAAAAATTAAAACTTTCATCATTTTCAAGACAGATTTCATTTTCATTGCTGTGAGGCGTAGTGTGACGTAGGCCTTCCTTACTATTAAGTCTTTAAATCAGTAATCTTTCTCTCTCAGGCCGAAGTTTTGTTAATTTATATTTCTTCAACAATACTAGTCTTTGTAGTTCTATGTTGGTAAGGCTTTTAGTTTTTTTTTTTTTTAGTTTCAGAAAAATCGTGTTTAGCACTGTACTACATGATGGTGATGATTCAGAATGTGCAGATTGCTGAGGCCCCACACTTACAGCTCCTATAAACAATTCAATAATAACTTGTAAGGTGATACTGCGAAGAATTGATTGTATTGTTGTGTGGAGTCCTGTACCTTGTTATGTTTATACCTCCATCAGTTTTGTTTTAAAGTTAAAGTGAGACTTATCAAATAAATTAAATAATATAATAACAGCAACTTTAATTAATTATTTAGCAGTTGTAGTAAAGGCGGTAGATATACATGGAATTTTGTTCAATGTAGGATTTGTGTCCCCTTGTAGTAGATCGTACAGCTGTCTTTCCCAGGAATTCAGGACTATTGCCTTATTTCCCGTTCTGTTAAGATCAGTTTTCTTTTTAAGCCTTGTTTTGATGTTCTTCATTTTCTTCAGCAATTCTTTAGATGTGATAGATGTTCCGAAATTAATTTCATATAGGTAGTTTCTGTATTTCCTGAATAGCTGCATTTTTTCTATTTTTTGCATCTGGTACCTGCGACTTCATGAGAATATTCAGATATTTGCTTAGTGTTGAAACAGAAATACTGTTGTGCTCTCAATAGATAAATACGTTTCTCTTTCTCCATCAGAGAATCCGTCTCACTTTTATCCACTTACAGATACGAATGAAATACATTTTGGTTCTATGCAGTTCATAATAATGACACCTACATTACGATTAAAGGGATGCCGATACGGCCAACATTGCGGAACACTACAGCTTAGCCGTCCATATATGTGACTGATGGGAACACGTGCTCATAAATTAGAAGCACAGGGTTGGAACATAAGGTAATTTTTATTCACATTAACAGAGGCTTATCCTAATGCTCCAACCCTTTGCTCTCTGTCATATCCTCATGTTCCAATCTCGTGCTTATGCTCAAATGCCCTAGTTTTATTCACCCGGCCCAATAACATAGCATTTCAACACGAAAGCTTCGTCATGGATAAATATATATCCATGGCTTCGTATTTGTATTTTATTTCTCGGCTGTTGCTGCCATCTAGCGTCAAGTGTTCCTATTAATATTGTAACTTTTTAAAACAAGACAACAATGTAACTTTATTGGGCCGAGTGAATAAAGCTGAGCAAGTCCTTTTACTTCACTATTTTGGATGAAATGCTTCCAATATGTTGAATAAAAAAAAAGCCCAGCCTCCTGCTCATGGTGATGCAACAGCAGATGTGAGCAAGTGCTTACCGTGGGATCAATTGCTCTTTGATTAGAAAAATGATGTGAATAAAGTGATGGATTTGCTTCATGGAATGAGCAAAAGCTTCTGAAAACTGTAAGTCTGGTCAGTAGCAGACTCACCTGACTACAGAGCAGATCATGGCACAGTTGCCTATTAATATACGCCGTGAGAAACGGTACAAAATGCGCCGTTCTCCTCCAATAGAAGATTATAAGGCTTTATACAGATTCAACAAAGAAAATGTGAAGTGGATTGCATCCCATTTCTTGGGAGAAACTCATGAAACAAGAGGAGGTGCTCCGACGATGGAACAGAGGATGAAAATATTTTTGAGATACCTGGCTGACCCCGGCTTTCAGTCTGGTATAGCAGAAGAGTCAGGTGTTCACCGAAGCACAGTTTGTAAGACAATTAATGGCGTGGCTGATATGATTATGCAGAAATCTGATACATGGATTAGATTCCCTTCAACAGCAGATGACATAGCTGCTGCTAAAATTGAATGGTTGGACACATACAAGTTTCCAAGTGCGATTGGTGTACTGGACTGTACGCATGTGCGCATTCCAAAACCTGGAGATCACGGTGATGAGTATATAAACAGAAAGGGATATCCGAGCATTAACGTCCAAGCCACTTGTAATGCAAAAGAATGGTTTACAAGTATTGTAGTTGATTGACCTGGGTCGGTGCATGATAGTAGGATATGGAAAAATTCGACTATTCGTGAGGTTATAAGGAGGCACAGAAACACCGTTCTGCTTGGTGACGAAGGTTACGGTTAGAACCCTGGTTAATGACCCCATACCGAAACCCAGTAGAAGATAAACATAGAAGATTCAACAGATTGATGAAAGAAGAGAGAGTTGTGATAGAGCGTTGCTTTGGACAATTGAAGAGGAGATTTCCTGTTCTACAGTATGTGTGCAGAGTCTCTCTTACAAATGTGCCAAAAATCATAGTTTGTTGTTTTTTGCTGCACAATGTGGCAAAATATTTGCAATCTGAGGATTTCACAGATGTAGACATCGTAGGTGACGTGGGTGTGGAAGAGAATGGTGAAGAGGAACAAGTGAATGAAAGAGAAATTTTAGGAGCAGGACGTGAAAGGAGGGAAGAAATTGCTCTTACAATAGAAAATCATGGACTGTGAGTAATCCTTGTGATTATGGCTGTAATTATTTGTGATGAACGCTAGAATTTAATTTCCGTTTAATTTCACATTTTATAGTTGTATATTTTGCTAAATAAATTAATTAAATATGTTTGTAACCACACAGAATATTAAAAAGAGATGCACCTATTAGTAAGTTCACTAACATAATATGTAACTAGAATTTACTAAAATATAATTGAAATATACTTCTTACTTACATAAAACTGAAGTATAAGAGAAAATGACAAATTGAATTACCGTACCTAGCTACTTAACTTGTTTTCGAATAGTAATATTTAGTTCAGACTTTATAGAGTATAGGAATTTTATTTGCTTATATTTTGTGGAAAAATATTTTATAACACACCCAAAATATGATGTGATACTTGTACATTATTTAAGTAGGCCTACTTCAGACTAACTCCATTTATATAACATGTAAGTTAACCTATCTTACTAAAATAGATGATGATGCAAGTGTAATTATTACCCTTAAGAACAAACACGACATAATAGTCTGGAAAAATAGTACAGTGTACAGTCCCGCAATTTAAAACATAAAAATGAAAACTTTCATCATTTTCAAGACAGATTTCATTTTCGTTGTTGTGAGGTGTAGTGTGACGTAGGCCTTCCTTACTATTAAGTCTTTCAATCAGTAATCGTTCTCTCTCAGGCTGAAATTTTGTTAATTTATATTGTGTCAATAATACTAGTCTTTGTAGTTCTATGTTGGTATGGGTTTTAGTCTTTTTCAGTTTCAGAAAAATCGTGTTTAGCTTTCTTTGAGGGCGGTGGTTTGGGTGAAGACACTGTACTACACGATGGTGATGATTCAGAATGTGCAGATTGCTGAGGCCCCACACTTACAGCTCCTATAAACAATTCAATAATAACTTGCAAGGTGAGACTGCGAAGAATTGATTGTATTGTTGTGTGGAGTCCTGTACCTTGTTATGTTTATACCTCCTAAAGTGACACTTATCAAATAAATTAAATATCATAATAACAGCAACTTTAATTAATTATTTAGCAGTAGGTCTATATGGAATTTTGTTCAATGTAGGATTTGTGTCCCCTTGCAGTAGATTGTACAGCTATGTTTACCAGGAATTCAGGGCCATTGCCTTATTTCCCGTTCTGTTAAGATCAGTTTTCTTTTTAAGTCTTGTTATGATGTTCTTGATTTTTTTAGCAATTCTTTAGATGTGATAAATGTTCCGAAATTAATTTCATATAGGTAGCTTCTGTATTTCCTTAATAGCTGCATTATTTTATATTTTTTTGCATCTGGTACCTGCGACTTCAGGAGAATATCCAGATATTTGCTTAGAGTTGAAACAGAAACACTGTTGTGCTCTCAATAGATAAACACGTTTCACTTTCTCCATAAGAGAATCCGTCTCACTTTTATCCACTTACAGATACGAATGAAATCAATTTTGGTTCTATGCAGTTCATAATAATGACACCTGCATTAAGATTAAAGGGATGTCGACACGGCCAACAATGCGGAACACTACAGCTTAGCCGTCCATATATGTGACTAACGGGAGCACGTGCTCATAAATTAGAAGCACAGGGTTGGAGCATAAGGTAATTTTTATTCACATTATCAGAGGCTTATCCTCATGCTCCAACCCTTTGCTCCCTATCATTTCCTCATGCTCCAATCTCGTGCTTATGCTCAAATGCTCTAGTTTTATTCACTCGGCCCATTATCTCAACAATAGGATTTGTTCTCCACACAGTAACACAGTATTCCTTAGTGCACTCCACTGACGACAATGATAATTTACTTGGAATATTACGAACAACAATGAACTGTTAATCTTAACTAATATTTACAAAGCACTATTTACAAATCAGAACTGTCAGTTCTCAGTTCACAGTTCTTCTACCTCAGTCACTCGCGTTCACAGAATCTCGAACCACAGACCTTCAGAGACGATCCGCTGAACTTCGAACTCAGGTCCCTCCAACTGCGGTCCACTGCACCCGAACTCAGGTCCCTCCAACTGCGGTCCACTGCACCCGAACTCAGGTCCCTCCAACTGCGGTCCACTGCACTCGAACTCAGGACTTCTAATGCTCACACAGTTGCGGACGCACACTCAAGTCGAACTCCGGTACGCAAGACTGGCTGGCTTGCTCTGTTCACTGGCTTACTGACTGAACTAATCATGAATCACACTGTCCGAGTTCACTCGCGTTTCTTCTTTTATAACCACAGCGACGTAGCCTGGAAAGTTCGACGCGTGTCCAGGGATAGCACTCCAGAGAAAGCACTCGAACAATCCGGACCCCTCTTCACTCCGCACGCACCAGATGCGCGCGCAACCCGCCCAAAACACGGACGACTTAGTCTCTCCTCTCCGCCACGTTGACGCAATACACCCCCTCTGCCCTTCAGCATGCAGATGCTACCAGTACCAGCGTTTCGTCTGCCGCGCGCCCTGTCGGACGCGTGTACGAACCCCATTGCAGCTGTCACAATATGAAAACTGTAACACCACTGCCACCTGGCGAGTGAAATTCTAACTACTTACTCAAGTGAAAGCTTTTGATGGTTGGGCTCTAGACGCAAGTTTCTCAAATTGGTTAATTTTTTAATTCCACCACGAGGCGCTGTCTGCCAAGATTGGTGTCCACAGAAGAAAGACTCAGTAAGAAAATAAATGGTTTAAGAGTAATAATAACACTTATAAATAATAAATAAAGAAGTAATAAGTATTATTATGTTTAGTTCTGTTAATTATGGTAAAAGTGTGAGTTTAAAAGCAGGGAAGATAACACATAGTAACCTGTTCAGTTTAAGTAACATGATGACAAAGGCGTAATTTTGTAGTTCATTTGGTGAGTAGCACCCCTAGGCTAAACTGCGATGTTTCTAAGTAATCACTTGGGTAATTATTTACCATAACTGTGTAATAAGTTTTATAATTTCACTCACTGCACAAGTACATTCCACTTGATATTGCAGATTCAAGAATCATAGTTACAAGATTTTGCGACTCAGTGGATTATAAGCCGCATTCTTCGAAGGAACAAGCTTTTCAGTCAAAGCTGCTGCAATGTTATTTAGAAGCGACGTAACAAATTTCACAGTAATGATATTAGCAAGTCGTTTTTGGCCGTCTTCGTCACAAATTGGGCATTGCAAGGGAGGGCATCTACACAGTAACGGCTCAATTTCCGAACACAAATGTTCTAATATATTCTTGTTTGGTATGAATGGTACTGCCCGTTCAACAAAAAGATGAATGACTGATAACACTAAAACAATGGTAGGTTTCGGATATCGCAGAGCTCCTAAATCTTGATTTGCAATAAGACTCATCAATGGAGAACTATTAGTGTTCTGAGCTATACAACCTAAGCATCTCATGCAGGAGACCCTTTCTTTCACTCTTCCACAGTCTAAGACATACAGTCACGAGACTTCAACACTTTTTCTGCCAACATTCGCGACACTAGCGCCCAAGCGGCAGGCAAGGCACTGGCCATAGTCTCGTTCAGCCAGCACGTGCTTTAAAGGGATGCGAGATGTTATAATAACGTTTTAATCATGCGTCGGAATAAACGCAATGTGTGCAATAACGGAAATTGCAGTAACAAGTTTAAATCTCCGAATTTGTCGTTCTTCAGATTCCCTAAAGACCAAGAGAAAATCATAACTCAGGAATAACCAATAATCCACGTTGTAGGTAGCCTACGTATTGTATTCTATAAAACATCTATTAGTTATCAGTTACCTATTTGTATGTCAGGAAGGAGAGTTTAAATAAAAACAAAGTAAATACATGTTACAGTATATTATTTTTTTGTAGAAATCATATGTGTAAATGTGTAACCATTCCGATTTTGGATAATGTGTCTACAGTTTTTAATGCAAGTAATTCCATACTTTTTGTATTAGTGTTTTTTTTTCTATATATTTTTCAAAAGTTGAACGTTATATTGCATTCAAGTAGGGATCATGGTGTTAATTTTTCAAGAATTCATGGAATATTTTAATCCTTTTGCAAAATATTCACTTCCTGAATAAATCCAGACTGTGTCGATAGATTTCTGATGTGTTGGTGTAGATTCATGTGGCAGACGTATTAAGTTCTCAAGAAATAAAAGAGCCTTTTTAAATTTAATATAAAAAGCAATCTTTTCTGTAATAATTTGTATGACTGTTATTGGTGTTGATTTTACATTCCCAGTGATTATTTGAGCTGTTCAGAGCAGAAGTGGTGTAAGTCAAAATTAGGTAATGAGATATAAAGTAAATATTCTGTAAAATACAGCGCAAAGTAGCAATTAATATATCCTTCGTGCTATTCACTGACTACTAATAGTTTAAATAAATGCAATATTAATTGCTACTTTGCGCTGTATTTTAAAGAATGTTTACTTTAACCCTCATTACCCATTTTGACTTACACCACTTCTGCTCTGAAAATAAAATTAGGCCTACATTTTCTGAATTAATTGAAGTCACAATTTTTTCAACAAAATTGTGTGTTCATTTATTTGTTCTCACCTACGTCATATTAACAGTATGGGCATGTAAATTACGTATTATATAGGTATGATAAGTTAAAATTAAGTTTATGTGTGAAAACTGGAAATGTAATGTAAAATGCGGTGAACTTGCCATAAACATTTAAACCATAATATCAGCACTATTTGTCACTCAAAATAATAAAGGAAATACCGGTTCTTAAGAAATGAAAAATAATGAACTTCATAAATCAATGTCTGTCATATTAAGGTTTAAATCTTCCCCTTTTTTATTTTCAAGTTTACCTCAGCGGCCGAGTTTTCCCCAATTTGCGGTATGGAAAATAGTTAATTTCTCAGGAAATAGGGAGAGGAGTTCACCACGCAATGTACCCTACAATTTTGAAGCTACTAATTTTGACTCTTCTCACAGGAAATATAGAGTTCTAATGATTCATATATATATTCAGGAATGAATTTAATTAACCATCCACGTACGAACAATTATATTATTTCAAACCATGATACGTGAACAATTCCATGATTCAGTTGTAAGGAGCAGAAAGAATTACGTTTATTCTCAGCTTCTGAAACTTGAAGATTAACTGCGTGTGAAATTCTTCTAGGATTCTAAATTAAAATTAATAAGAATCATATACACTTACTGTATAGCATAAAAATATAAAACAAATTACGCAAAACCCGTTTTCTGATGTGTTATCATATGTCATGTGCACACTTTTAACTTGCCTGCCGCGAGAGGGCTACTGTCGCGCCAGCTTTCAAATGTTGGCATATTTTATACGTATGAGTTGCGTGACTGTAAGTATTAGACTGTGACTCTTCTATTTATTTGTCTATGCTTCGTACTATATAGCCCAATGACGTTATAGTTACTTACCTAGACACACCAGGACGCACAGTGAGCGCAGCGCTGTGCTGTACAAAATTGAAACCCTTCGCACATCGTCATCATTGTGGCAAGTGTGGCATTTAACAGGCAGTTGTGATAGTGATTGCGAATGTATCCAATGTGCATTTGATGAATCTATCATAATGATGCATTCTTGTAAGGCTAGTAACTGCACAAATCGCTTCATGAAAGGCTACAGCATGGATAAATATATAATAGGATGCGAAACTTAACGAGTTTCCTGTAACACATACTAGAGGCGCTGTTGTAGAAATTTATCTTGCTGCCATCTATTTTTGGGAGAGGCGTTATTACAAATAGGAGCGCACCAAGTAGCGAAAAGAGTAATTACTCCATGCATTTAGCAGCGCACCTGGTGACGAAAATGTTAAACTGTGTAGAAAGTATTCCCTCCCACCCTCATCGATATTCAAAACTAACCCAATTTAAAATAAAACATTTACGGTTTTATTCCTCACAGCATATTCTACTGAAAATTCTTACCGGAGCCAGCAGGAAGATAAAAGAGACGATGTGTTTTACACTACCCGATTAAAATATAACCAGACACAGCATATTCTACTGAAAATTCTTACCGGAGCCAGCAGGAAGATAAAAGAGACGATGTGTTTTACACTACCCGATTAAAATATAACCAGACAGAGACAGAAAATAAAGCAAAAGGTTAGATAATTGGGATTGTATGCTTTGGGTATTTATTGTACAGCACAATGGAAAAGTCTGCAAGAACTACGTAGATAGTTCAATTGATTATATTACTTTTACTTTACAATACATTCAACACTATTTTTACAACGTCCATAAACATCACTGTTTAACATACACTGCTTATACACACACACGTATTACTTTATGTTCACTTATTAGTAAGTTTCAGTCCGCCATCTTCTCTCCTCGACTCTCCCATACAATATCTCGAACGGATAAATAGAGAACTCTCAGTAATGTACCCAACACGTAGTTCTAATGTTCACTACCTACGACGTCGGGCGCTGATCACCTTATTTCAGAGCACCACATCTAGATGGTGCTGACCGCAGTTTCGCATCCTATTATATATTTATCCATGGCTACAGCATCACTTTTAATGCGTAAATAACAGCATTTAAAAGCATTTAATAATTTGACGTTCAATTGATGCAAGAAATAAATAGCACTTTCATGTAGATTGAATTATTGTCAGCTTACACTAAAACTATTTCGGCAAACATGTTGCTGGTATTTTAAAAATATGATAGAGGCATTATAATGAAATATGTGCCATTCCTAGCTCTCCCCATACAAAAAAAAAGCAGAACTACTGTTGCAATGGCTATCTATCTGCCATTAGAAAGCATAATTTTATTCGAACAATTATTACAACACAAATTGTATTCTGAACATTTCACAGAAGATTGCTTCTGGAAATCACATGAGAAAAATGGAAGATAGCGCAGTATCATCCTCTTTTAATTTTCCAGAACATCTCATGCGGATAGGTTCATTGTTGAAACAAGTTAAATTCACGGAGACCTATTTTCCGTTGGCTTGAACTTCATAATTTAAAAGTATATTTAGTAGAATTTCTTTTTTTTTTTGTTATAATATTATTTTCAGGTAGAAAAAAACCCTATGAGGAATGTGAAAAGAAGTAAGTTAGGCTACTGGAGTCTCAGAACCAGACAATGTAACTTATTGCGAATTGTTCACATGTCCCTGATGCTATTAGTGCCGAACACAATTATATGCTCAGTTGCAAGAAAAGATTAACATTAATGGAAGATGAGTTACAGAAAAGGAATGAACAGATAAGGAGTCTGAAAAAAAGAAAACCTGGCTAGTAAAAGAAAATGTGCCAGATTGTTATCTAATCAACTGTCCGAAGACAGGTCTGAACATCATTTGTGATACTAAGAAGGAACCACTTATGAGACAGCTAGTTCAGGAGATAATGGGGTAGGGTGACCAGTTCCATTCCCCCTCCATTGCATACATCGCCGACTATCTACATATTACACTGATCAGACTTCAGATGTGTACAAACAATAATTGTTTTTCCTCTGATACATCGTCAAGTAAGATGTACTGCTTTGACAGGTATGGAGTTATAATATCAAACTTAAGAAGCTTGACTAAAAAACTGAAGGAAAAACAACCTGATTAACGAAAACTTGCATGACATTGTAAACAGTAAATTTTTCAGATCTGATGCTTGATTTAATAGAAAAGCTACAATATCCCATAATAATAATAATAATAATAATAATAATAATAATAATAATAATAATAATAATAATAATAATATGCCTAAATTATTATTATTATTGTTGTTGTTATTGAGATTTCAATTTAATGGATTGTAAAGTAAGATTTAGTGGATTTATTAGTAACACTCAACATAGCATTACTTTTTTAGGGTAAATAGTAGGTCTACATTTTCTTCATTCCTGTTCGTCACAATAACACTTGTATTGTACAGTGAGTTCGTAGCTCGGCTGGACCGTTCCGCGGCACAGGTCGTCAATTAACGATAAATTTTATAGACACATTCATGCAAGTCGTGTAAAAAACTAACAAGCATGCAATCAAGTCTGTATCAGACCGGTTTCTGAACTGTAATAAATTCTTATTGTTGTGTTATGTAATGCCGCGGAACGGTCCGGCCGAGCTACGAACGCACATGAATATCATGAGGATTGTTAGTTTCGACAAAAATAATGCAATAATTATAGAGCATTGTAGGTTCTTCAACTGCAGCAGGCAGGCTTTCGTATGAAACTTTACTGACGCAATTCAATCCAGTTGTATTGGTTTTATAAATCGTATTGTGTACTTATTACTTTAGTATAATAAGGATAAACAATAATTTCACAATTTATTATATTTTTATGTATTATTAAGAGTCCGGATACTTATAATTGCGATATTTGTAGCTAGGAACTTAATAGCCTGCTAGCTTGAGCTGCCACAGTAATGGCGTCGCGCGCAACGTTCTACTTGACCTGTCCCACCTGTTCCGTATGGTCTGCGCAGCTACTGGTGTAGGGGATTGACATAGCCACCAATATATGCCAAACTTGTTGTTTCCAATGTTGGTAATGGAATGTCTGTAAAAAATGTATTCCTGGTTTACAAAATAATTACAATAATAAGTAATAAGAACCACAGAAAAGTTTAATAAAACACTGTAATGAAATGAAATGATTGTCACTGAGTATGCCTATAGCTTACTTGATTGCTTTAGTAGCTGTTGCAGGGTGTTTAAAACTGACTCAGGAATACTATATGGTGCAGCAGCGGTATCTGGCATATCTAGTCCTTGAATAGGTCTTCCATCTGTGATGTCAGATGCATGGTTCTCTACACTGCTGAAGTTCGGCATGCACAAAATACCCGTTTTCAATATCTTTTGTAAACTGAAGTTCACTGCCCTTGCATCCAACATGTCATTTGATCCCGACATACGGCGTAATGTACTAAAGAGTGACTCAACAGAATCACTTGAAAATGCTTTAGTAAGAACATAATGGTATACATTTTCTAAAAGATATTTAATGCAGATAACAATTGATTTTGTTGTCAACGTGATAGCTTTATACGTCTCGTTAGTTAGGAAATCTTTTTAACGTGTGTTACTTGCACATTTCGTTGTATGTAGATAAGAAAGGAAATAATTTTCTAGCCAGTCTAGGCGATAATTATCCAAAGAGAAGAACTGTTGCTTACCATGATTTCTACTTTCCACATGTTAATGTGTATTGCTAACATCATCCATTGTGAACCACTTGTTGATATTTTCCATAAAAGTCAATGTCGCATCAAAATCTTTGAATTTGTGGGTTTCAGGGTGTGAGCTTGCATTTTTTTCAATGTTCTGATAGCAATTACACATGGAGAAAATATTTCTTTTGCCCTTCAAATGTTCATTTTTTCAAATGCAGTAGCCTCAACGTGTTTTTTTTTTCGTGAGATATCTGACAGGTTTCACTGTATCATCTTTTTGGAATTTGTGCAACAATTTCACATATTTCCCTGAGATTGTTCCAGTACCATCAGACATTTCACGTTCCAGGAATTGGGTTCTGATGTTTTTCAATATGTGGCACTGGTCAAAACTTAGAAATAACTTTCTGTTTCCATCACAAGGGTGTGTGGTGACGGGTTTCAATGAACCACCTGAAAGTTGCTTCATCATTGTAGTATTGCTTTTATGGTTGTCAGAAACAATTCTAATAACTATAAACCACATTTCCCGACTTCATGAATCACTTGCAATGTTAGTGTATGTAACTCTTGCCCTGATAATTGTTTTGTGAAGAAAAATGCATATGGTATACGGTAGCTGGTTGACAGCCTCCTTAAAACAAAACACAAGACTCGATTAGCCACTACTTCTTTCTTGGGAATATCAAGTATTTCATCCTCATTTCTTTGTGCTTCTGTTGTTTCTTTATAGCCAAAGAAAGTATCAAGCTTGCGATCGTATATTATCTTGGGGTTGATTGCAGCCTCGTCTACAATAAGTGATGAAAAACGCTCAACTACAGTGCAGTAGCGGACGGTGGGTTTGAAAGTTGGGGAGCCAAGACGTGAATGATGAGAATATAAAAATATAAGGGCTGTGACGTACCTCATTACCAAGCACAGAAGTTATAGGTTTTAAGAAATTAAAATTAGGATTTCCAATTTATGTTTTAGGATTTTAAATCTTATGTTTAGGAATTTATATGATTTTACGGGGGGAAAAAAATGAAGAACATACTATTAATATATTTCAACGGCTTGGTAAAGATTGCCTCTCTTTAGGACACTCCAAGTCATAACCTACGAATTAGATCATATTGAATTTAAGAATGTTAAGCTTTGTTACATAAAACGAATAAGAAAAGCAATATTTCGGGAGTAAGGAGATAGCAACAAAATTGATTCGAAGCTAAGAATCCGGGGGTTGCTTATTACTATTATATAGTCTAATTTTACAGCAAATTAACTCGACGTTCCTCTTTCTTCGCAAACCGATCAAATAGGTCACAACATACTGAATAACTGCTACTAGAAGAAGCTACAGACAAATCTGCATTTGTTTCTAAACTCTCGATATATTTAAAATACTGTATAAGTAAATACATCTCGTAACACAACATAATAAAATAACAGGAACACCCGCAAACAGAGAAAATCTAACAACATAAATGAAAACTTTTACGCGGGGAGAGAAAACTAACAACACGTGACTCGATTTTCTAAAACCAAGAAGAGAGAAAGAGAGAGAGAGCTTCCCAATACAGCCGAAACCAGCCTGACTAAGCAGTACAGTCACAGTCTAATACTTACAGTCGCGCAACTTCAACACTTTTTTTGCCAACATTCGCGACACTAGCGCCCAAGCGGCAGGCAAGGCACTGGTCATAGGGTTGATACAGCCAGCACGTGCTTTAAAGGGATGCGAGATGTTATAATAACGTTTTAATCATGCGTCGGAATAAAGGCAATGTGTGCAATGACGAAAATTGCAGTAACAACAAGTTTAAATCTCCGAATTTGTCGTTCTTCAGATTCCCTAAAGACCAAGAGAAAATCATAACTCAGTCATAACCAATAATCCACGTTGTAGGTAGCCTCCGTATTGTGTTCTATAAAACATTTATTACCTATTTGTATGTCAGGAAGGGCAGTTTAAATAAAAACAAAGTAAATACCTGTTACAGTATATTAATTTTTTGCAGAGATCATATGTGTAAATGTGTAACCATTCCGATTTTGGATAATATATCTACAGTTTTTAATGCAAGTAATTTCATAATTTTTGTATTCGTGTTTTTTTCTTTATATTTTTCAAGAATGTTATATAGCATTCAAGTAGGTATCATTGTGATAATTTTGCAAGAATTCATGGAGTATAGTAATCCTTTTGCAAAATATTCACTTCTTGAATAAATCCAGACTGTGTCGATAAATTTCTGATGTGTTGGTGTAGATTCATGTGCCAGACTTATTAAGTTCTCAAGAAATAAAAGAGCCTTTTTAAATTTAATGTAAAAAGCAATCTTTTCTGTAATAATTTGCATGACTGTTATTGGTGTTGATTTTACATTCCCAGTGATTATTTGAGCCATTCAGTGCAGAAGTGGTGTAAGTCAAAATCACATAATGAGGTTTAAAGTAAAAATTCTGTAAAATACAGCGCAAAGTAGCAATTAATATATCCTTCGTGCTATTCACTGACAATTAATAGTTTAAATACATTCAATATTAACTGCCACTTTGCGCTCTATTTTACAGAATGTTTACTTTAACCCCTCATTACCCATTTTTGACTTACACCACTTCTGCTTTGAAAATAAAATTAGGCCTACATTTTCTGAGTTAATTGAAGTTACAATTTTTTCAACAAAATTGTGTGTTCATTTATTTGTTCTCACCTACGTCATATTAACAGTAAGTGCATGTAAATTACGTATTATATAGGTAGGATAAGTTAAAATTAGGCATTATGTGTGAAAACTGGAAATGATATGTAAAAAGCGGTAAAATTACCATTAAAATTTAAACCATAACATCAGCACTATTTGTGACTCAAAATAATAAAGAAAATACCCGTTCTTAAGAAATGGAAAAATAATTAACTTCATATTAATATTTAAATCCTCCCCTTTTCTTTATTTTCAAGTTTACCTCAGCGGCCGAGTTTACCCCAATTTGCGGTATGCAAAATCGATAATTTCTCAGGAAATAGGGAGAGGCGTTCACCACGCGATGTACCCTACGAGATATGCCCTACAATTTCGAAGATACTAATTTTTACTCTTCTCACAGGAAATACAAAGTTCCAATGATTCATAAATATATTTAGGAATGAATTGAATTAACCGACCACGCACGAACAATTATATTATTTCAAACCATGATACGCGATCAGGGCCATGATTCAGTTGTAAGGAGCAGAAAGAATTACGTTTATTCGCAGCTTCTGAAACTTGTAGATTAACTGCGTGTGAAATTCTTCCAGGATTCTAAAGTAGAATTAATTAGAACCATATACACTTATTGTATAGCATAAACATATAAAATAAATTACGCAAAACCCGTTTTTTGATGTGTTATCATATGTCGTGTGCACACTTTTAACTTGCCTGTCGCTAGAGGGCTACTGTCGCGCCAGCTGTCAAATGTTGGCATATTTTATACGTATGAGTTGCGTGACTGTATCTATTAGACTGTGGTACAGTTGTCTGCGGTGGGTAGGACGTCTCCAAATCGGCTCCCCTCGCGCGTTCTATCAAGTTTAAACACTCTTCTAACCAGCTATCTTATTGGTTGAACTGCTGTTGTCATGGTTACCGGGGAGTAGCGTCATGTACCGACTCCTCTCTCCCGCCAGGACCTCCTATATTACCGGACCTCACACTGTAAGCGGAAGTAATCAAACATGGTGGACAACTGAGTGGTTAACGCAACTGTGAAAGTATAAGTACTTCATGTGATGTTTATTGTGTTTCTTGTATCATTTGCCTCTAGTATAATTGTTGAAGGCTTTATAAGTTAGTATATAATAATAGAATTGTGACATTTTAATTAATATAAATTGTTTTCGTAGAGAACAAAGCTTGGAATTGTTGTTATGTCGTTACCAGACTTAACCTTAAAATGCCTTGCACGTGTAGTGTCCCAGGTTGCAAATCGAATTACGATAAAGAAAGTCCGTTTGTATATGTACTTTTGTTTCCAAAAGATAAAGATTTAAGGGATAGTGGACAAGAAGCATTCATTGTGAACATTTTATCCCAACAAACAACTCAGTGGTTTGCATAAAACATTTTAATTCTGATTTCGTTATCAGAGAAGATAAATTTCCATGTGCGGACGGTTCGTTTATAACTGTGTCTTGAATAAGTTTGATGGTGCATTAGAACATCTACATACAGTTGAAATTGACAGAAGTACACAGGAAATTCTAATCTGCATTGGTGGCTATGATTCTCATAGTGTACTTAACTCGTTAGGATCGAATACAGAAAAGTATGTATCATGTGTGTCAACTTTGTCTACGGCCAAGGACTTGATAATTGGAAACAATACAACATTTTCTTATTTTAATGGCTTAAACCGTGGTCTGAAATGCCCTTCCGATTTTGTTGTTATTTTGTGTACACTTGTGTATAAACTATTTAACATTTTACGAAACGAAAAATTTTAAAATGACTTTTTACAGTTGAACTGTCAGAGGAAGCTTGTCATCAATTTAGCAACGGCTTTCTTTGAATTAAATGCCTCAGATTTTGATGTAATGTGTAAATGTGAAATGACTTTAAGTGAAGTGCAGCAAGTATTGGCCAACATATTTATTAATAATTACTGCAAAGTTCAAAATGAAAAGCATACATTGAAAGACAAAAATAAAACCCATCGAAAGTGTTCCAAGTTCAAAAAATAGGCTGCTGTGCTCTCCAAGCTGTGAATTCCTCATCCTTTTTAGTTGTACAGCCTAATCCCTTGTGTATGTATAAGTGAATATTACAGTGATAAGCTATAGTGAATAGTGTCATTTCATTCTGAATCAACATCAGTGGATATAGTGAGAAACTACAGTGAATAGCGTCATTTCATTCTGAATCAACATCAGTGGATATAGTGAGAAACTACAGTGAATAGTGTCATTTCATTCTGAATCAACATCAGTGGATATAGTGAGAAACTACAGTGAATAATGTCATTTCATTCTGAATCAGCATCAGTGGATACAATGAGAAATTACAGTGAATAGTGTCATTTCATTCTGAATCAACATCATTGAATATAGTGAGAAATTACAGTGAATAGTGTCATTTCATTCTGAATCAGCATCAGTGGATACAGTGAGAAATTACAGTGAATAGTGTAATTTCATTCTGAATCAGCATCAGTGGATACAGTCAGATATTACAGTGAATAGTGAGTGAATAGTGTCATTTCATTCTGAATCAGCATCAGTTAATACAGTGAGAAACTACAGTGAATAGTGTCATTTCATTCTGATTCAGCATCAGTGGATACAGTGAGATATATAGAATAGTGTCATTTCATTCTGAATCAGTATCAGTGGATAAAGTGGGAAACTACGGTGAATACTGCCATTTCATTCTGAATCAGCATCAGTGGGCACAGTGTTAAACTGTACGTAGTAAATAGCTAGCTTTATTTTCAACCAATCTCAGTGAATACAGTGACAAAGTTTAGTGACTAGGAAGACAGGACTCCATATTATATAATTTCCAGTTGCTGATGAAATCGATTTGTATAATCCAGGTAAGATTTCCTAAATCCTGAAGTAGCAACTATTCAGTATTATATTGCTGCCTTCTATTTCCTCACAAATCTGAATTTTACAAGAGTTAATTGGTCAATTGCCAATATTCATATATAAAAACATATAGGCCTAAGCCTAATATAATAATAACATATTGAAGCTTTTAATTAGTTTTCTTTTATTATTGGTGTATATGTAGATATATTTTTATGTTACTGAATGTCCTATGTTCATTTATGTAATGTAAGGAACTTTATTATTCATTGTTTTATTGAGAATTTTGTTAAAATAATCTCATCGATGCCGTATTTATTTTAACTCATTGCAATCTACGAAAGCCCTCTCCTGGCCGCCACCTTGGATGCCAGTGTCAGGTCCGGTAATATAGGACGTTGCTTACGAGATTACACAAGCTGGCGCATAGAGCTTAAAAAACGAGTCTGAAGTAGTTCCCTCGTAATGCCAATTCCGCCGCTCGGAGCGCTGTTCTGCCCTATATATTCATAGCAGAACACTTAAAAGACATTGACATTTGGGACATTTAACACGTTGACTGCCGTAATGTTATGTGTAAGACCATTTTTTTCTGGCCACTTATTTATTTTCTTTTCCTTGTCCACAGAATGCATTTATGGGAACGTCTGTATTATGAATTATCGGAATATGACGTTTCATTCCTAGGAATGTTGATATTTTTGCGTGAGACAAGTAAGTCTCACGCGGCCTTTATAATAACATTTTTACGCTTCAAGCCGTGTGAGACTAACGTTCTCACGCCTTAATCTAATCCCGCCAAATTTTTGTTCCAGCTGACAATTATTTCTGTACATTGTTGGTGCCGTGGACTCTCGTTAGGTTTGTTTAGCATGTCCTACTTGTGTCTTCAGACGGGTGACAATTGTCCAATATCGAACTATGTCGTATGAAGAGGGGCAAGCACACATACAAAAGTTATTTCAGTATTTATCAGACGACGGATTGTCGAGTTTCAGTGATGGATCACGTGATAATTATGTTCCATCGTCACATAGCTCATCTGAGTCAGAAAGTGGCCACCAACCTGTAAGGAAGAAGTACAAGAGTACAACCCAAAGGTATGTACCGAATATATTGTCAGTATTTATGGTGCGTACCATATATATATGTGTATATATATATATATATATATATATATATATATATATATATATATATACATTCACATATATACACTTATTGCATAAATGTATGTATTTACAGTTTTCATATAATTATATAGTATAGGCCTATATAATATGAAGTCTCAAGTTTTTGGTCTATCTGTGGTTATATTCTATTTCCAGAACAGCACATCAGAACCAGGGTCTACCAGTTGAGAACAGTAATGCTGCTGGATCATCGCACAGGAAATCTCCAACTCCAGTACAAGACCACGTGAGTGAAACGATTGATCAAGTTATACAGGACTATATGATTGATAGGGACGAAGGTGAAAACGATGAAAATGGCATGAACACTGACAATATAAACTGGGGAGAAGTATCGGGAAACAATATGAAATTATTTGATTTTACAGTGCAAAATGTTGGAGTTGATCCACAAGTCTCTCTGAACTATGCTGACAAAATGCCCATAGATTTCTTTTTGCTTTTCATTGACGATAAAATCATAGATCTCATGGTAACTGAAACAAACAGATATGCCTCTCAAAAATTGAATGATCCTCTGTTAGCACCTAAAGCCAGATTGCGCCAATGGAAAGATACAAATTCCGATGAAATGAAGAAATTTATGGGCATTTTGATTTGGATGGGGTTGGTGAGATATCCAAAATTGGAAAACTATTGGTCAACAAGAAAGATTTATGACAATTATGTAAAAAAGTTGATATCACGCAATAGGTTTCAACTTTTATTATGCATGTGGCATTTTCATGATAATGAAAATTTGGGGTAAATATCAAAGATTCGGAAATTGTCTCCGTTGTTGGAAAAATTGAAAGCAAAATATCAAGCAATTATCGTACCAGAGGAGGAAATATGTATTGATGAAACATTGGTCCCCTTCAGAGGGCATTTATCATTTCGACAGTATATAAAAACAAGAGGCACAAGTTTGGAATAAAGCTTTTCAAATTATGTACAAAGGATGGTTATACATACAATCTAAGTGTCTATTGTGGCAAAGAAAGCAATAATAGTGAACCATTACCTACACGTGTGGTGGAAAACTTATTGGGAGATTTGTTGGGAAAAGGTTATACATTATTTACCGACAACTATTACACAAGTGTTACTCTGGCTCACAAACTTCTTTCCCGCAATACTCATTTAGTGGGTACTCTCCGAAAAAATCGAAAATGCAACCCAAATGACGTTGTCCATGCACAATTGAATAAAGAAGGCATTATTGCGAGAGAGAGAGAGAGAGAGAGAGAGAGAGAGTGACACAGGTGTCATTGTTTCCAAGTGGAAAGACAAACGCGACATCCTAATGCTCAGTACCAAACATGGAGACGAAACGGTAACTGTGCAAAAACATGGCAAAGAACTTACAAAGCCCAAGGTCATAATTGATTACAATAATTCTAAAGCATTTATTGACCTATCAGATCAATTGAAGGCCTACAATACGTCGCTGAGACGTGGTATCAAGTGGTACCGTAAGCTGGCAATTGAAATGATTTTTGGTACGCCCATATCATATATTCTACAGTCACGAAAAATAAAATGAGCATTACTAGTTTCAAAGAAATTCTGTGCGAAGAACTGCTTGGATTGAAGAATGCTGAGAATGATGAGCAGATTCCAGATGTAAACATTCCATAAAACCATGTTTTGCAACAAACTGATAAAAGACGGCGCTGTGTGGAGTGATATAAAAAGATAGGTAATGTTTCTGGTAGAAAAGAAGCACAAAGAAAAGCATCTAATGTAAGATATTTGTGTATTTCCTGTGACAATCATTATTGCATTCCTTGCTTTTTCGAAGTACATCAATGTACTATGTAAATCAACACTTTTGTATTTTTGTGTGTTTTGTTCCTGTAATTTCTTCCAATAAATTGCGGAGAAAATCTGACAAATTTTACATGACACTAACACATTTCAGGTCATGTACATTAATGTATTATATAATTCACCAATTTTTTTTATTTGTTATATGTGTTTTGTCATTGTATTCTTTATTATTAGTAATTTCTTCCAATAAATAGTTGTGAAAATCCAATACAATTTGCATCACCCTAGCACCTTTTCAGGTCGTGGAAGCTGAAGGCCAAGAACAGCGTCGGTTCCCTCAGGCCAATGCCTTGACATCTACATGCAACTCATATGGCTCTGTGCAACCGCTGCTGTATCACGCGGCTCGAAGTAAAAATTTCCCTGTGAGACAAATGATGTCTCACAAGGCCTACTGGTACAAAATCGGTGTGAGACACACCCCTTCTCACGCGGCAGTCAACGTGTTAAAGGACGCACCATTGCTTATTAAATGCTTCGTACAATATTTTATGGACAAAAGACGTAATTTGCAAACTTCTACTCCTCAATTATATTACAATAAAATGCTGTCATTCTTGATATTAAAACATATTACATATAAACTGAGGGACTGTCTGCTCTGTACTTCAGTTCATACACCAAACATTTCCGGAAATAAATTAACTTGACATCTTACATATGCGCACTATAGCCTTCCCTTTTCACCTAATATTATTAATATTGTTATTAAATAAGACATTGCAACTAATTAAGGTACTGCATTATCTTTAATTTCCTTGAATTCATAATTAAGCATTTGCAAGAAGGCGTAACTTTTCCCTCTCTTTTAAAAAAAATACGAACGTCACAATAATTGAGAATTATAATTATTACGCGATTTTTTCTTGCAGTGGTGAAAACATTTCTATAGGCCTACTGATTAATCTATTGAGCATAGAAATAGTAAACGCTGTAGTATTCTTTTCTGAAGCCAAGATTTTCGCAAGAACTGAAGTGCGACACATGTAAGGATGAGGAAATGTCCCTCTTTCTTTTGGAAAAACTTGTGAAGCCACTACTGGACAATATTGCCAAAGATATTTCCAGTAAATACGAAGTGATTAGGAAACTTAGTTAGAAGCCCCTAAATAGAAAGGTGCTGAAAGTGCAATAAACTGGGCCATTTCTTAATTACATATAGAACACTGGAACTGACTATCTACAAGGACCCTCGTGTTATAAATATTATGATTATTTCAGATTGTGATACAGTTATAAGCGTACATTCCTAAAACTTAAAAGTAACAATGAGGATGCCCTATGTTATAGGATAGTTTTAAACGTGTACATTTAACTTTTTATGAATGATTTCCTGATCAAGATTTTCATTAACTATGTGCCAAACTTTTGAAGTGAAGAGTGCAGTAAGAAACTGTTGGACATCTGATCAGTATTTTAATCATGTGCTGGTTACAGTACATTAGATGTCTTCTTGAATATACCTGATGAGGTATGTATATGAAGTTTGTATTGTTAGTATTCAAGTAGCCTACTTATGTATGTAATTTTTATTATCTGTACAGAAAAAAAATAGCTTACGTGATAGTATGAAGTAATCTCTCACGAAATAACAAGGAAGAGAAAGGTGCTTAAATTTAAATAATGAAAACAGGATGATAAGAAGAAAATAATTTTTACTTCCTTTCAATTATTAATGAAACCTGGCCACTCACCATTCGCAGTTGATTTCTATGGTTACAGGTCTATTCTTCATATTCTGTAGCTTTCAAATAATTTCTAAAATAAATATTACGCCTACTTAGCTCTTGTAAAACGAAATTTTCACTTTCACTTTCAACGGAACACTCACTTATATTCAGTTCTTGTATCTTGCAGTAAATTATCCATTTGTGATCATCTTTTCAATACAACCTCCCATTGAAACGACCACTTAAAATCATGAGCTAGAATTTATTATTTTAAAAACATTTCCACGTACATACTGTTATAATTGTTATGAACCACAATACAAAAGACAACACTGTGAAATCGGATTAATTTACTAAGATCAACATCAATACCGGTAGTATAAAATCACATATAGGCCTAGGCTATATTATTTCATTACTTTATGGTCTTAATTAGAAGAATTAATTTTGAAGAATTTACAAATATGCTGAAATAATTTATCACACCTCTTATAGAAATGTAAAAATATGTATGTACATTTTGAAACAATGGGTATAGCACCACTTGAAAATGTTGAGCACTTTAACAGTAACTTGTAAATTGTTCCATCACGTTGTCTATAGTGTTCATTTAATGTAGCACTTTTAGAATGAACGTGGTTCACATACATAAGAAGAAATGACGATGGAATGAGTCGAAGACATACAGTTTTCTTTAATTTTTAGCAAATGATGAAGTTGAATATATACTGTTACTTCATATCCTAACATAAGTAGAGTTGCCACCATAGATGTAACACCTTCGTAACACCTGAAATTAATATAAAATAAATTAATGTATTGGTAATGATACAAGAATAAAAAGAAATTAGGCTAGACATAACCTCACAAAATTACAAACACATGCTAAAACAAAACTTTACGTATCCGTATATAATAAAACTAGATATTCTAGATATAATTTGATTCACACGATAACCACCTCAGCCTATTTCGCAGCAGCCATTATTAGTTACCAGTTTGAGGTGCATTACCTAATCTCATACTAACCTTGTTAAGTTCTCTAACCTAATGAACTGATAATTACGTAACAATACACAGGTCTAAAATACAGACAAATACACATTAATTACCTAAAAAGTACAGCATGAAGATAATTCATTACTTTTGTCGGTATTTTCTAATAGAGAAAGGGAAAACGGTAATAACATTACCTTCAATGTTTACATCACGTAGTTCACATTTTCATTAGGCCTATATCAGTAATGCTTGGTAAGTGAAACAATGCATGAAAATATTTTACATTTCGGGTCACATCATTCGAGAGTCGGAAAATGCAATTCGCCACTTTTAACATAGCATTGCTTGTTATATGAGGGAACTTTGACATTTACCTTAACCTATAAAGATACGACCTGTTGGTACAGAGTTCTTCACATAGCAAAACACAGACAATTTTCGAATATAACTTAGCTGAACAAACTTCAAATAACACTGTAATATGCTTGGCATATTTGTAATATTCGTACTCAATGAGTAATGCACAATTAATCGAACTATTTTCACGAGCACAATGCTTATATGATATGCGTAATAAATCACTTTATGATTTAAGACGGCGCCTATACCGTCGGATCCCGGCCAACCAGTCACTCATTCAAGTGCACCTCAACACATGTATGGACTTCGGTCCTGCGTTCATAGACATCTATGACGTATTGCAGAGGGCGGCCACTAGAGGGAACCCAAGAGATGGAGCTTAATCTGAGACGATTCAAAACGGCGTCGGGGTTGTATCCGGCGTGGCTTAGTGGATAAAGCATCAGCACGTAGAGCTGAAAACCCGGGTTCAAATCCCGGCGCCGGAGAGAATTTTTCTCCGTTCCATCACTCTTTCATCATATGATGACGCAGAATATCTGCATGGAAATATCATATGTACTTCGGTACATCAAAATATATATGATATGCGTAATAAATCACTTTGTGATTTAAGACGGCGGCTATACCGTCGGATCCCGGCCAACCAGTCACTCATTCGAGTGCACCTCAACACATGTATGGACTTCGGTCCTGCGTTCATGGACATCTATGGCGTAGTGCAGAGGGCGGCCACTAGAGGGAACCCAAGAGATGGAGCTTAATCTGAGACGATTCAAAACGGCGCACAGTGGGGCCAAACAGCGTTATTCTTGGCAAAAAAACAAAAAACGAATCTTACAAAAGTAGCAATATTTTATATTCTAACGATAGATAAATCCCTGAACTATACGTTTTTGATAGTGACAAGGTCACTGGGGTGCAGCTGACGTCACGGCGAATGTCAGAACCTGAGCCTAGCTGAGTCAGTGAGAGGGAAGCTTGTGCACGGGAAGTAGTTAAATGCGTCATATTGTCGTGTGCTGGTGGAACTACGAGGTGTGGCTTAACATGATGTCTTTACCATCAGGTAAGAACATTTTAATGCAATTACATATAGGTTTTGTGGATTTAGTAGTGGTTTATGGGACGATAAAGAAATGAACCGAAAATGTGAAAAAGGGGTAAGTTTTTTTTAAGGTTTTAATGTATATCAGGGCATATCATGTTTTGCATCTTGACATTTATGTTTATTTCACACATTATACTTGCCGTAAATGAAAACAAACCCTGCTCATATTTGCTCATTTTGGAACAGCAGCGGTTAAAAAATTGACAGCTTCTAAAAATTAGATAGCCAAGTACGCTTGACCTAAACACCCAAAGCATTCGTATACATTTTCTTCTTTGCAGGATCGGGTTGCAACGATGGTGTTTTTATAACTAGAAGAGAACTTTACGATACAGGACGTGTAAAATTACAGGAGCAAGTTACGGTTATGAAAGACTTCGTCCGGAGGAAGACAAAATGCACAGACGAATATCTTATGGCTGTCTACAAGCAAATTTCATTTCTCGTGTCCGATTTTAAGAAGAGATGGCAGCAAGCTCGTAGGATAGAAGAAATATTTTTAGAGAAGAACAAGGACTGGTTAGACTCATCAGTGAGGTTTCGAAAGTACGATAGGGACGCTACTAGAAAATGTATGGGTAGACCTACCAAGAGTTTCCATGAATCATCTGATAGGACAAAACGACAGAAAATAGAAAACTTGCGAGCCACATATTCAAGTGATGAGCTCTCCTTTGCCGCTGAAATGAGCTTGCGCTCTTCTGGCAAAGTGAAAGCCTCAAAAATTGTAAAAGATGTGACAGCAACATCACCAATGCGACCTTCGAAATATCAAGAAGCTTACAAAAGATGTTGTAGTCCACCAACGAAGCACCTCTAAAGACTTCAACAATCTGGAGAAAGTGTTGATTACGGAGATAGTCGATACATCTAGACTCAGCTTCGGCTTTTCCATCCTTCACGCACGCATTGAGTGTTTGCTCCATCTTGCATATAAACTTCCCCTTGAGAAATGGCAAGCTCGGGGCATCGAGCAGAAGAATGTTGTCTCAAACACAAAGAAAACCATTCAAGACAGATTTAAAAAAGATATGGGATTGCTAGTAGACAAGCCAATACCAGGCTTCGGCAATACAAATGATTGGAATACATCAAGGTGATTTTTTGAGAATCCGGCATTATCCGCAAGCATCACTGGTGTTGACATTGAAATCATCACAAGATTAAATATAATTTTGCAAGTGATCTCTTGTGGCCACGAAATAGATGTGGAAAAGTTTCGCGCGTATGCGTTCGAGACAGCCCAGCTCTATGTACGGAAATACTCATGGTACGTCATGCCTCCAACAATTCATAAAATCCTAATCCATGGTCCAGAAATTATCCGTCACGCTATAGTTCCCATTGGTCAACTAAGTGAGGAAGCCCAAGAGGCTAGAAACAAGGAATTTAAAAAGTATAGAGAAGGTTTCTCCCGGAAGGTGTCCTGAACAAAAACAAATGAAGATGTCCTCAAAGTGCTGTTGATATCCTCGGATCCGATTATTTTTTCTCTCAGGAAGATGCCGAAGAAAAAAGCCACGCAATTTGACAAGGAGGTCCTGGACATGCTTCGGGCACCGGATGTTCGTTCTGCAGTACACGACAGCAGCGACGACACTGACAGTGCGAACGAGGCTGAAGAGTCCCGATGTTAGCTTTTTGTAATTACGTCCTAATTTTCTGCTTTGTGATTTGAAATCGCATTTTTCGTTGATAGAATAGCTTTACAAAAACCAAAAACTACTTTTGTTATTATGTAAATGACATTGAGACAATAAAATCTATTTTGCCAAGAATAAGTGGGTTTGGCCCCACTGTGCGGCGTCGGGGTTGTATCCGGCGTGGCTTAGTGGATAAAGCATCAGCACGTAGAGCTGAAAACCCGGGTGTAAAGCCCGGCGCCGGAGAGAATTTTTCTCCGTTCCATCACTCTTTCATCATATGATGACGCAGAATATGTGCATGGAAATATCATATGTACTTCGGTACATCAAAATATATATGATATGCGTAATAAATCACTTTGTGATTTAAGACGGCGCCTATACCGTCGGATCCCAGCCAACCAGTCACTCATTCGAGTGCACCTCAACACGTATGGACTTCGGTCCTGCGTTCATAGACATCTATGACGTAGTGCAGAGGGCGGCCACTAGAGGGAACCCAAGAGATGGAGCTTAATCTGAGACGATTCAAAACGGCGTCGGGGTTGTATCCGGCGTGGCTTAGTGGATAAAGCATCAGCACGTAGAGCTGAAAACCCCGGTTCAAAGCCCGGCGCCGGAGAGAATTTTTCTCCGTTCCATCACTCTTTCAACATATGATGACGCAGAATATCTGCATGGAAATATCATATGTACTTCGGTACATCAAAAAAAAAAAAAATATATATATATATGATATGCGTAATAAATCACTTTGTGATTTAAGACGGCGCCTATACCGTCGGATCCCGGCCAACCAGTCACTCATTCGAGTGCACCTCAACACATGTATGGACTTCGGTCCTGCGTTCATAGACATCTATGACGTAGTGCAGAGGGCGGCCACTAGAGGGAACCCAAGAGATGGAGCTCAATCTGAGACGATTCAAAACGGCGTCGGGGTTGTATCCGGCGTGGCTTAGTGGATAAAGCATCAGCACGTAGAGCTGAAAACCCCGGTTCAATGCCCGGCGTCGGAGAGAATTTTTCTCCGTTCCATCACTCTTTCATCATATGATGACGCAGAATATCTGCTTGGAAATATCATATGTACTTCGGTACATCAAAATATATATGATATGCGTAATAAATCACTTTGTGATTTAAGACGGCGCTTATACCGTCGGATCCCGGCCAACCAGTCACTCATTCGAGTGCACCTCAACACATGTATGGACTTCGGTCCTGCGTTCATAGACATCTATGACGTAGTGCAGAGGGCGGCCACTAGAGGGAACCCAAGAGATGGAGCTCAATCTGAGACGATTCAAAACGGCGTCGGGGTTGTATCCGGCGTGGCTTAGTGGATAAAGCATCAGCACGTAGAGCTGAAAACCCGGGTTCAAAGCCCGGCACCGGAGAGAATTTTTCTCCGTTCCATCACTCTTTCATCATATGATGACGCAGAATATCTGCATGGAAATATCATATGTACTTCGGTACATCAAAATATATATGATATGCGTAATAAATCACTTTGTGATTTAAGACGGCGCCTATACCGTCGGATCCCGGCCAACCAGTCACTCATTCGAGTGCACCTCAACACATGTATGGACTTCGGTCCTGCGTTCATAGACATCTATGAAATGTTTAGATTTATTGTTATTGTTATTTGCAACATTGTTGTTTTCATTTGTTACTTGTAATTTATTAAGTTCATGCTGCTCTGATGTTTATGAAGGAGTATACTGAACACTTAAATGCGTATTTATGCTGTAATAATTATTAAATGAAGTTTTTATACATTAGTATGTTGACTGATAATAATGTTCTATAATGTGAGAAGATCCTTTAGACGGTTTTGCCCTTCAAATTAAAAATATCTGAGTTTTACTTCAAATATTCCTATCCCTAGCGTGTTGAAAAGGACAATGGCGGCCGACTCGGTGATTGCGCTACTCTGTATAACCACGGACCCTGCTCTACCGGATGAATGTGGCAAAACATTACACAGTATGCTTACGAACAAGCAATTTATTGCAATGATTGCGGATATGACAGCCTATCCTAGAATGTATTAAGATAAAAAAAATGTTTCGGTAGATCCTAATTGAACAAGTGTCTTGTTTTAATGGCTTTATTTTATAATACAACCGTTGCTTACGAGATTATACAAGCTGGCGCATAGAGCTTGAAAAACGAGTCTGAAGTGGTTCCCTCGTAATGCCAATTCCGCCGCTCGGAGCGCTGTTCTGCCCTATATATTCATAGCAGAACACTTAAAAGACATTGACATTTGGGACATTTAAAGGACTCACCATTGCTTATAAAATGCTTCGTACAATATTTTATGGACAATAGACGTAATTTGCAAACTTCTACTCCTCAATTATATTACAATAAAATGCTGTCATTCTTGATATTAAAAATATTACATATAAAGTGAGGGGCTGTCTGCTCTGTACTTCAGTTCATACACCAAACATTTCCGGAAATAGATTAACTTGACATCTTACATATACGCACTATAGCCTACCCTTTTCACCTAATATTATTAATATTGTTATTAAATAAGATATTGCAACTAATTAAGGTACTGCATTATCTTTAATTTCCTTGAATTCATAATTACGCATTTGCAAGAAGGCCTAACTTTTCCCTCTCTTTTTTAAAAAAAATACGGACGTCACAATAACTGAGAAGTATAATTATTGCGCGATTTTTTCTTGCAATGGTGAAAACATTTCTATAGGCCTACTGATTAATCTATTGAACATAGTAATAGTAAACGCTGTAGTATTTTAGTGCGTGTACGCCTACTTAGCTCTTGTAAAACGAAATTTTCACTTTCACTTTCAACGGAACACTCACTTATATTCAGCTCTTGTATCTTGCAGTAAATTATCCATTTGTGATCCTCTTTCCTATATAACCTCCCATTGAAACGACCACTTAAAATCATGAGCTAGAATTTATTATTTTAAAAACATTTCCATGTACATACTGTTATAATTGTTATGAACCACAATACAAAAGACAACACTGTGAAATCGGATTAATTTACTAAGATCAACATCAATACCGGTAGTATAAAATCACATATAGGCCTAGGCTATATTATTTCATTACTTTATGGTATTAATTAGAAGAATTAATTTTGAAGAATTTACAAATATGCTGAAATAATTTATGACACCTCTTATAGAAATGTAAAAATATGTATGTACATTTTGAAACAATGGGTATAGCACCACTTGAAAATGTTGAGCACTTTAATAGTAACTTGTAAATTGTTCCATCACGTTGTCTATAGTGTTCATTTAATGTAGCACTTTTAGAACGAACGTGGTTCACATACATAAGAAGAAGTGACGATGGAATGAGTCGAAGACATACAGTTTTCTTTAATTTTTAGCAAATGATGAAGTTGAATATATATACTGTTACTTCATATCCTAACATAAGTAGAGTTACCACCATAGATGTTACACCTGAAATGAATATAAAATAAATTAATGTATTGGTAATGATACAAGAATAAAAAGAAATTAGGCTAGACATAATCTCACAAAATTACAAACACATGCTAAAACAAAAAAAACAACAACAAAAAACTTTACGTATCCGTATATAATAAAACTAGATATTCTAGATATAATTTGTTTCACACGATAACCACCTCAGCCTATTTCGCAGCAGCCATTATTAGTTACCAGTTTGAGGTGCATTACCTAATCTCATACTAACCTTGTTAAGTTCTCTAACCTAATTCATTGATAATTACGTAACAATACACAGGTCTAAAATACAGACAAATACACATTAATTACCTAAAAAGTACAGCATGAAGATAATTCATTACTTTTGTCGGTATTTTCTAAAAGAGAAAGGAAAAACTGTAACAACATTATTTTCAATGTTTACATCACGTCGTCCACATTTTCATTAGGCCTATATCAGTAATGCTTGGTAAGTGAAACAATGCATGAAAATATTTTACATTTCGGGTCACATCATTCGAGAGTCGGAAAATGCAATTCGCCACTTTCAACATAGCATTGCTTGTTATATGAGAGAACTTTGACATTTACCTTAATCTAAAAAGATACGACCTGTTGGTACAGAGTTCTTCACATAGCAAAACACAGACAATTTTCGAATATAACTTAGCTGAACAAACTTCAAATAACACTGTAATATGCTTGGCATATTTATAATATTCGTACTCAATCAGTAATGCACAATTAATCGAACTATTTTCACGATGCACAATGCTTTGTAATGGTGCTATTCATCATTTCATAGGGCAGAGAGGCGAACCTAGCGGCAGAAATTGTCATGACTCACAGAGCCCTACTCTCGATCGTGCTATGCGCCAGCTTGTGTAATCCCGTAAGCAACGAATACAACATGAAATAACTTAAAGATAAGCCTGCTATAAATGTCTTATGAAAATGTGGGATACTTTTACTGTCGACGTTTTAATAAGGAAATTGCAGTTAGAAGTTACTGAAAATGTATTAAGTGAGATTGAAACAAAGGAGTTAACAAAAGGAAGGACACTATTGTTTTTAAAAAAATGTTTAATCATGGCCATTTCTTTACGTCACTTGACAGTACTTTGCACTTCTTTGTCTGACAAGTGCCCTTTATTTGGGGGGGGGAAGTGAAAACATAGGTTATGTAACTTTTATTGATTTGAAAACTATAATAGTGTGAGAAAGTAAAGTTGTGTCTTACTGAAATATTAAATATAATAGCTTTGATTTTGTGATTAATGAGGCTCTACCGAACCTTGTATTTCAGAAATTATTCGTAAGTTCGAAGTTTATGTACTACTAAAACTGGAATATAGGCCTAGGCCTACCGTGTATTTATATAATACTTTAATTTACAAATTAATAAAAAATATAATTATGTAAGCCCATAAAAAGGAATAGGTGACAAACTGGCAGCTACTTATACAAAGAGGAAGGGAAATAACATGATTTTTCGCTCTTTCGCATAAAATGAATGTTTGAAAAAATGTAACGAAACATGTTAACCCATTATGTTTCAGAATTTTAAAATTTCCTCGGTAATTATACCTACTGTAGGTAACAATGAAACTGGATGTTTTGTAACATAATTAAATCCTCACAATAGGCCTTATAAGTAAATATATAATTATAATAATAATAATAATAATAATAATAATAATAATAATAATAATAATAATAATAATAATAATAGGTACTGTACTGTTAAAATGAAAGCTTACAAATGAAGTCATGACTAATTATTTATATAAAAACTAGAGGAAAACAATATTTCTACGTTATTTCACATAAATTCGATATTTATACTGGAATAAAATCAATTTAAGTAACAGTGTAGGCCTAACATTTTTTCATTTTTATACATTGTATTCTGGTTTTGCTTCAAACCTGAGTAAAACTGCTCTTGAATCAATTCATGTCCTTATAAATCATCTAGCCTATTTTTTTTTCCATAGTGGAACTGGAAGCTTCAGTCACTAGCTTTGTGCACCCCTGAACTGAGTGTGACAAGAAAATAAAGAAAACTCCAACGCCGAAATTTATAGATCATTGAGCAGTACTTCGATGCCATTTTCTTGAGAGTTTTGAAAATTGGTGGTGCTGTAATTCAATTTTCGGCTAAACTAGCACTGAGGTAGTTCCCTTTGTACCCAGTTTATACACCTTGCACATTCGAATCTGAGACAGGTTAGATTTGGTTAGTTCAGGCGTTTGTTATGCCTTGCATATACGATCAACTCCATATCCACAAAAAAAAAAAAATCGTTCTAAATTAAACGATTTTCACTTCAGAAATCACGGGAACTACCGTACCTCAACGCTAGTTTCACCTAGATAACTGTTTCAATTCATCCATAGACGTATAGCCAAGGTGGAACGGAGACGAACGGGTGCAATTATATGCCATTATTACTTTTAAAATTTAATAGGACACTGCAGTTACTTTGCTGAAATAACTTGAGACCTATTGAAGATTTGATTGCAAAACTGAAACAAGAACACGAAATGAATAGGGTAATTTGGTAACTTGAAGTAGGCCTAGGCCTATTTGTTTTTCTGTATTTGATTTCGTAAGCGTGATGATGCGCATTCAATAAACACACACAAATCTACTCTTTTTTAAAGATAAATTGCTAGCAGTGAGGAAATCGTACATGCACTCAAGTTTTCCAAAATAAACACAATTAAATAACGTTATCGCGCTTAAATACATTAAAGTGAGGTTACTAATATCCTAGATCATATATAAAACAGATTGACCAAGCTTATATTAAATTTAGACGCAACTGGAAAATAACGGACGCTATGCGTCGCTAGTGTCGAGAAACGAGCTTGCAATAACCAACACTAGATGGCAGAGTACCTGAAAAGTACATAGAGTAATACGACTGTGGGATGACTTTTTTACGTCATGCCACCTCCAAATATCTTTCTCATTGTAATGTGAGGTTATGTTACTTTGATGTGTCGCTAAATTGTAGTGATGGGCGAAGTTGTTCTTTTCCCGGAACAGTTCCGACGGTTCCGGTTCCGAAAAAATACTATGTTCCAAATAACAGTTCCGAAATAACAGTCACCAGTGGTGATGAGTCGGAGTCGTTGAGTCGTTCAAACGAACGGTACAGTACCCTCCCTCTTCACCATAGACAAATAACACCATGCAGCTCACACTGGAGCACTCATAGGCATGACATAGTACACATTCTTATCTATAGATGGCACTGCAATGCACATTCGAATCGATTTTGGAAAATTGCTGTGCATGCGGACAGAACTCAAAAGCTTAATGTTAGTAATTACACAGATGTTGACTACAAGGACAGAATACAACACTTTGTTTTCGTACATAAAGTTATAAAGACATGGTAGCCAACTAAAAAAAAATAACATAACATTTAAAACATATGGTATGTAATTTCTGTTCTCTCTATTACATAATAAAAAAAAAAAACAAATCATTAATTTTTATTTTTACTTTTCTTAATGCACAGTTATAATAATAATAATAATAATAATAATAATAATAATAATAATAATAATAATAATTATTATTATTATTATTATTATTACAATTTCATAAATAAAAAAGATATATATTGGCAGTATTGAAACCTGGAAACCCCGCAGTGGGTTAGTAAAATGTTGGAATCGCATCTTTACCAAACTGTAATTTAAACTTCGCATTAAACCTCGCTCTCCAAATCGGTACTTATATGGGTAGTTTCCAACAAATAATGCTACAACATTTTTGTCGTTCTTTGATAACAGAGAAGATAGCACAAAAACTTGTGCTTGTCAGACTTAACCTCAACAAACGACATACAGACATTGTAACTAAATCACTCATTACCATTTACGACTTTAACCTTTGTATACAATCAGCTGATCAATGAATTAATAATAGTATGCGTACTTTATAACTTTGTAGAATGTTTATAAAACAGAATTAGTCAACTAATGGTGAAATAAACCATAAAGCGGGAATGAATATTACAGATTATTAAATACTTACTATAACATTACAGATGATTGGCCAGTCTTACAAATGTTGATATTAAAGTTCGCGCCACCGCAAGGATTTCAATTTCCATGCGCCCCCCTCCAACCACGTGAGAGTTTCAAGTACCAACTTCATCCAACGAAGTTCCAAGTACAACATAAAGAACAACGAGAACAGTGTAACTGCAGCTGTCGTTGGTTCATCGGAACAAGCTCCGACGTTCCGACTGTTATCTCGGAGTCGGAACATACCTTGTGCAACGCGGTACTGCGAGCCCGCAACAGCTGGGCAAGTGAGCAGCTCGGAGTCGGAACACTGTTATTTCGGAACAGGAGGTTCCGACCTACTGTTCATTTTTGCAACAGTTCCGAGGGAGTCGGAACATACCTTGTGCAACGCGGTACTGCGAGCCCGCAACAGCTGGGCAAGTGAGCAGCTCGGAGTCGGAACACTGTTATTTCGGAATAGGAGGTTCCGACCTACTGTTCATTTTTGCAACAGTTCCGAGACCGGAACAGTTCCAAAATAACTGTTGTGTTATTTTTTACCCATCTCTACTAAATTGTAGCATACAGAAGCTTGTTTTACCCAAATTCATCAACACACATAGATGACATTTTGGTACATGGCTGATATAATGTTGTTTGCGTTCAATATATAATCTGTCATCATTTGATGTACGATATCTAATTGTTTTTAATTTTCAGTATACAATACCTCACTAGAAACAATTAACACAAAATACTAAAAAGAGCAGATTTGTCTGCGTTTGTTGAATGCACATCATGATGCTCACGAAAAGGCACTAATTTATTTTGTGTGCACAAGATTACAATTTTTTAATATGAAGGAAAAACAGGTATTCGTCTTCTGAAATTTATCCGATAGAGGAAGAATTACAACTCCCTCCCCCCCAAACATGTTTCCTTTTTGCTAGGCCTACATGTTTTCATTTTACAGGTGTATTATATGATGCGATATGGAAGCAGATAAATAATAACTGTACGTTTCTCGTCCACATTAAATTCAACGTGTTCATAACGTAGGCCTGATATATTGCTTCATGTAGGCTACACAGCTGGCAGTGTTCTTTTTACGAATAAGCGGTCGTACAAATCATTTTCTTTTCATCTGAACTATTGCTAGAATATGCGTTTGTTTTTTTATTTGCTCTGTATGTTGTTAAATAACTACTGAACATCGTCTTTGGTTAACAAATTGTTCTAGTATTCGTTTCATATCAGTCTTACGGTATTGAATTATGTCCATAACGTGGGCGAGATGATATCAGGCTGGAAAATTCGCTCTGAATGCATTTTTTTTACACAATTTTCTAATTTTCAGCAGATTTACGATACCCTATGCGGTTTCTCTGCCAATGCAGAGTTAATTGCAATATACGGTAATTCTGTTATTTTCCTGGCACTTTTATATCCGTTCTCATAAACGTACTGATTTAGATTATTTACCCTACTGTAGGTATTTTGCTCTCTACAAATCATCGTTAGTCAAATGAAATAGTCTATAATAGTTATTTGTAACGAATTAGTAGACAACCTCAATCCCTCCTGATCGCCTCCCTTACGAATTTCTTTCTCACTTTAATCAAATTTCATTTATACTGGTCCTTAAATTACATAAACTAGTGCTGAGGTAGTTACGGTGATTTCTGAAGTGAAAATCGTTCAATTTATAAGGGTGAAATCAAAAATAATTTTTGTAGCCTTTCCTTGTCCTTAATTGAAAATTTGAGTAACTTCATATTACGACAATATTTCTTCCTTCTTTTGCAGTTAACATAATCGCAGATGGACATTTCTAAATGAAGTTTGTTACACAGAAACCTTTGAGACAATATTGACACTTGAAGTTCTTTATATATATATATATATATATATATATATATATATATATATAGTTAATCTATAAGAGTTAAAGTAGCGCTGTACTATGCCATGCACCCCACCCCTTGTTTTCTCCCTTGAAATATATCGGTGCCGGGTAGAGTTCCCGGGTAGCTCAGTTGGTAGAGCGTTGGTACGTTAAACCAAAGGTCCCGAGTTCGATGCCCGGCCCCGGAACAATTTTTCCCTATAAATTATTCAAATCAACTTTGCAGGGAGTTATACCTGAAAATCTTGATTAGCGCTGAGGTAGTTTCCTTCATACTCAGCTTCTTCACCTTGCATACATGAGTCTGTAACAGGTTAGGTTTGGTCAGTGCTGTCATGGTAATTTTTTTCTTGGCCATGCACCCCACCCCTTGTTTTCTCCCTTGAAATATATTTTACTCTCCTCTCTCTATCTCTCCAATTGTCATTTAATTATTTTTTTTAATATTAAAGAAGAAGAAAATTGTTTTGCTTTACAATTTAATTGTACAAGTTTGATTTAAAGAATACACCATTTAGCACCACCATTGATGCACACTTGTCTCGAAGAATCCTGGAGTGTATATTTGCAGCACTTCTCGTTTTTCAACCATTATTTTATATAATTCTGGATTCCAGTGCTGAAGAGGTGGATAATTTTTTGTTTATGAACATCAAACAAAATACTGGTAGGTACAGTAGGAACAGCAAGAGATGATCTAAGATCTGTATAGATCTCCATGTACAAAACTTAGGCACCCATATTCCGTATGGCTCCTTACAGACAAAATTTTCATTTCCCCATACGATTAATTAAAAAAAATTGTAGGTTCCATACGATATATGGCCTCGTGTGGCCTCCATGACAGCACTGGGGTCAGTTAGTTTAGGCACTTTTACACCTTGCATATACAATCAACTGCATCTCCACAAAAAAATTCCTTATAAATTGAACAGTTTTCACTTCAGAAATCACAGGAACTGCTTCAGTGCTACTTTCACCCAGGTAGTAGTTAGCAGTTAATCATTTCAAAGCTCTTGTTATATTATGAAATAGCATCACACAATGCTACCAAAATAAATGTTCCCAGTGTTAAAATTACAGAGTGTAAATTTCGCTTAAGACAGTTTTTGCTCTGGAAAATTAAAGGAAACAAACCGTACGTCAAACCAGCAGCTCAGACACAAAGCACCTGAAATTCGAAAGTGGTTAAAAATTTTTATATTTCGTTCTTTCTTATTTACCAGCAACAGAAGTACCAGTATCAGATTTTTTGCAGAGCTAATATCAGAGGCCCCTCCTATTAGAGAATGTTTTGAATATTATTATATTCTGGAAAACTACATTGGCACATCAACCTCCCCTCCCCCCGCCTGAATTCTGATCTGAAGCACGAAAATTTCAAAATGTACAAACTACAGATGCGGCAGAATGTTACCACAGTGGTCTTCAGCAAGAAATTTGTAAGACATATCCAAATATCTTCATGGTCATTATATGTATTAAAGTAAAACATACTACAGGTGAAGTACCTACTAAAAATGAGAGAAATAGAAATGGGAAGGACAATAAAAAAAAGTGGAATGGACAAACACTAAGAAACTATTCATCTTGAATCAGTATGAACAATAGGACACTTTTTTTTTTGGTGCCAGTAGTATAGAATATAAAATTAAGTTGCATCAATAAGTTTTTCGAGTTTAGCATTACTTTAAGTATTTATTGTCCCCCTGTTGGAAAGATGGAATTACTTTGTTTGAAACTTGATGAAATTGTATTGTACCTTAACTCAATTTATTAAGGTACAATAAAATTCAAAATAATAACTGCAGGCCATTTTAAAATAAATCTGTTGGATGTAAATTATTTCTTAATTTATTAGGACCATAAAGGTATTTTTACAAGTGATAGATTGAATCATTTTTATCTTAATAATTTAATGTAGGATGATTATTTCGGGAATTGTTATGCTCTAAATCGTGAGGATATTTTAATACTTTTTTAAAATATAAATTTGGAATATGTTTCCAGTTAGTAAAGAGTAATTCAGAGAGACAGAGGTCTCAAGCATATTTATTGACACATGCCAGAATTATTAAATATGAAAAAAAGAGTTCTTGCACTAACATACTGTTTATAAAGTAACCAAATCTTAAGAAATACAGTATATGTACTGGTATTCTATATAAAGGCATAGGAGTGAATATAAATCTGTTTTAAGGAATTCCTATTTAATATTCCTGCTATAGGAACATGACAAAATAAATACAACGCAGCATGGAAGCTAATTCAACTCTTTATCGAGTATTGTTGATGAGATGTGTTATGAAGGTAGACCGAATCATTCAATATAAATGTATAAATAGGACGAATAATAATAGATTAATTTCAATGTATTTAGTATCAAAACTGAAAGCGGTAACTAGTCTATGAATGATGTCTTAACAAGTATAAATAAAATGGACTCTTGACAAGAGACACACATTTGGCTTCAGTAATAACTAGGACTTCAAGGAATTTATGGTAGCTCACCTGTCAGGCAAAACTCTGAATAGTCAGCATTGTCAAACTATAGAAGCGCGATTAAAAAGTATTTTTTTCCCCACCCATTACATATGATTGCTTTTTTCAAGTCCCGATAATAACTTTAAATTAATTGTCCCACATATTTGGGTGGGGCCTTTCTTTGTTTCTGACATAATTTATGAGAGTTTCTCTTTTACACTTCAATAGAGAAATAGAACTTTCAGTGGACAATGAATGTGTAACTCTAATGGAACTCTAAGAACCACAGCATTAATGTTTTCTTCTTTTCTTTCTTGCCCTTTAGTTTTTGTTGCAGATAACATCATGCTATTGGATAATTATACATGCACCTTTCTAATAAAATTGGCATATATTTCACTGGTCTCAGAAGTAAAATTAAATGTATAATAGCTTCTCGGTGCAAAATATTTACTGAAAATTATTGTAGGATTTGAATAGAAATGCCACTTCTCAGGCAAGGTTATTCGTGGATGACTGTATGATATAAAGAAAAAATTAGTGATAAATCTTATATCACCACCTTGCAAAACTAGCTTGACGTTATTGAAAACTGGACTACAACAAATAAAATTAAAATCAATGTGAGCAAAAGTAAATCAATATGTATCCTTCTGTAAAACACAAAATTAAATTCGTCTCACATACCAATTAAATGGATCACCAGTGTCACAAGTAAACACTTAGGTACTGTATATATTTTAGTAACAAACTGGTTGAAATAAGTCACTAATATCACAAGGATAGCTTGGAAAGCACTACATTTCTTTATGTGTATTCTTAAGAAAGCTAACCGAAAGTCAAAAGAATTAATGTACAGTTTCCATGGAAAAGGATGAGACGATTGAATATTCCCAAGTCTCAGATGTAAGACACTGCGCATGATCGGAGACCAGAGCATTGATACACAAGATAACGAATATTGAGTTACTTAAATGCAGGCTATTTGGTTTGTTACTACCATCGTTCCGAAATTCACTTGAAATACTGCAAAAAATATGATAATATTACGTAAATAAAATATAAATATATACGTAAATCGTGTAGTAAAATCGACAATGGACCTTCATGACTAGATCGACACTCCGCACAGAAAGGAAAGCTTTCGTGTCGTTTCAATAGCTCAGACGCTAAGACTTCTGCCAGTTGTGTAGAAGAGAGCGAGTTCGATTCTTAGTCTACGTCAACGATTTTTTTTTTGTCTAAATAATGTTGAAATAGTTAAGTAACGTTAAAATAGAGTTTTACAAAGTCCTGAAATTAAAACTGATCACAGACAATACAAAATTACAAGTTGTAATATTATAAACGTTAATCTAGTGAATACATTTACATACACACACAAATATACAATGTAAATGCATATATATTAAAAACTAACAATTAAAATGAAACTTAAAAATATTCCTAAGCCACACAGACAAACTTTTACAAAGGTTTAGAGTCCTTAGGCTATGTCATTTGCTGAGTAATTATTACAATATTTTATTAGTAGCTTTCCCATATGTGTAAGAAATGCACTCGCACAAAACACTATTTGTTAAAAGTGTGGCTTTGGATTATTTCACTCTCACCCCTTCAGTTGATTTTAACTATTTTATCTACGTGTTTCCAATAGTGTTTAATTTAATGTGCATTCAATTTTATTCATGTTATGATTGAATGAAAAAGCAATGTTGCAATTATTGACTAATTACATATATTAATACTAATTATTAAATGAAACTGTTAAGTAACCAATTGCAGTGTCTTTTGCAAAATCTTTAATGTTTAAGTTGTCAATAATATTTCTGTACCATATACTATAAGATGTTAAAAGAATTTGCAATAGATTTGGAATCCTCTACTTTATAATCACTTGTTTTAATGGAAAAATATTTTCTTTCTTAGAATATCTACAAATTTAACTTTAATAATATTCCGAATAGCTTTAATTGCATTATCTGAATTTTGTACTTTTCTGTTTAAATGTATTATATTTCCCTCTTTCATTATTTTTGATAAATTACATTGTACTTCTGGTAGTATTTAAGAACATGAGGATCATTACATTTGAGCTCATTACATAGAGATTCTTCTTTTTAATACATTAGATTTTTAAGTCCCTGCATTATCTACATTTTTTTACTTTTGAATTTTTTCACAACATTCCGTGGAGAACATCCACTGAAGTGATTCTGAAATTAAGTGAAAGATACAATACATTTACCCTTAATACCAGTAGTACCAGTATCATATACGTTTTTCCAAGATTCATATTGTAGACATAAATGTAAATAATCACTAGATACTTGAAATTGCTCAGTGACATTGGAAACAGGATTTGTTTATCATGTTCAGAAAAGCCATTGATTATAGATTCTGTCGAATAGAAATTCAGTCTAATTCTATGTACAAAACTTTTATCAATGGCTGTGCTACTTCAGCTTGTATGCTGGTAGGGAAATTACGCTACAACTAAGGTTGTCAGTTTCAAGGAGTGAATTTAATTTACTTTTACGGAAAAGTTCCGAGAGATAATCTATGTTTATGTCACTACAGAGTAGCCACCTATGCCCACCGACGCCCTTGAAATCGAGACGAATTGTGGAATCAAGTTATTGACACCTGGGAAGATCTCGCCGAGGATCAGAACCTATTGCACAATCTTGTGACATCCATGCCGGATTGACTTAGAGCTGTAATAGAAGCTGATGGCATGTGGACAAGATTTTAAGTTAACAGGTCTCATTTTGTTTCTTATGATTATTGTTTCAGGAAGAATACTTTTAACTTCCAAGTAAGATTTTTTTTTGACGAGGTTCAGCCCACTTGTAAGACCCAGAATTTGGGCATAAATTATTCCATATTTTTCGACAAATTAGACAGTCGAGGAACTGTGAAGAAATTAATTACACGTCAATAAAAAAAAGTTTTACCCGGGATCGAACACGAGATGTTTCGGTTATATAGTAGAACCGACACGCTACTATATGAGCTACCGAGACAAGACAGTGACAGCAGCAGTCCAGAATGTAGATCCCATAGCAGGCGTTTGCCATTCGGTACAGAGAAGCAATGATATTTTGTGACTCGAGCTATGTTGTGAAATCGTGGCCTTAAATCGCTATCTTCTTAGTGATTCTTATTCTGGTCCTTGTCCTTGTTGTGGTCCTTGTAACAATTCTTGTTGTATATGTCATGGTATTTATTGTTACGTCGATATCGAGTGAACCGCGCTGTAGAACTTTAACTTCCGACGACCAAGAGTCGTCTCATTCCTTTTAAGGGTAACTGTACATAACCCATGTTCGGTCCACTGCTGTGGAGTAATGGTAGGCACATCTGACCGTGAAATGAGTGGGCCCGGGTTCAAATCCTGATTGGGACAAGTTACCTGGTTGAGGTTTTTTCCGAGGTTTTCCCCAATTGTAAGGCGAATGTCATGTAATCTATGGCGAATCCTCAACCTCATCTCGCCAAATATCATTTCACTATCACCAATCCCATCGAGGCTAAATAACCTAGTAGTTGATACAACATCGTTACATAATCAATTTAAAAAAGACGTCAGATAAGCAGAGGAAGTTACAAAAGCTTGTGGTGGCGAATTTAAAGTTTCCGTGATGTTCAAGAAAGGAAAGTACTACAAATGGGAGGAAAAGTAGATAGCCTATATTGGTGTATTCATCACATGATATTACACAGGAGATATCACCACATATGGTTGTAAATAACCAAGGACATTTTAAATCTGAATGTGTATTTTAGTGTAATCAAGTGTTGCTTTGTTTAGTAAGAACTGTAGGCACTCTCGATATGCATCTGAAAAAAATAGTAATCAACTTGGCAGAAATGTTCGTGTGTCACAATATAATTCGTAATATTTTATTTGTTAATGGCACTGTTATTTTTATTAAAGTACGTCAGCAGTTACATGTACTACACAAGTGTCTTAATTCTTTGGAAAACTACTATTTATGTCATTTGGCACAATAATATGAACATTTTCCATTTTGGTAATAAATTAAATGGCAAGAAAATGTCCATATGTCACACCATATAATATTTCATATTTTTTACATTATTAATTATTCCTTTTCATTAAGATTTTCTGTTTATATTTTGGAATGCTTACGTTAAAAGACAGTGATGTCTCTTTCATAAACTCTTAAGTATTTAATTAAATATCCTGTGACGATCATAGTTACTTCGAAAATGTTATGTATGTCACTATGGAATGACCCATCAGTATTGATAGTATTGTTACAAATTACAAAACCTGAAACTGTTAGAATGGGATCAGGAGTAGTGACAAAAAAATGTAATGTTGTAGGCCTACATCAACATGACTATTTTAATCCAGTGTCTAATAAAGTGTGAAGGCCTTTTGAGGTAAACAGTATTGAAAATGTGAGGGAAGGGGTATTCCTTGGTAATGGATTAGGCCTGTATACTTTATAATATTATTAACTATATATTGTTAAAGTACTTAGTAAATATCGTAATATGTATATTATATAATACTGTAAACGAGACATCACAGGCTGCAAACTAGATTATTCTTGTGTTTGTATAATTATACGAACATGTATGAAATAAACAAGACTACTATTGCTTAGGTTAGGATAGTATTATTTATATATTGTAATCAGGCTATATGCACAAATTTTCGAATATACTACTATCATAACTAAATAGGTAATGTTAACATTAATTTCCATACGCTTTTGTGGTGCAAGTTAAAATAATTCAAAGTAAAGTATAATAAAACTCCGACAACATTATAATCATGAACGTCAAATTCTCTTATTTCATTTATTTTTCAGTCCCTTATTTTCCATTGTTCTTTGGATTTATCATTAATAAAATATCAATTAACGGATAAATTATGTTATACACTCAGTTGATAATATAAATAATATTCACGACAAATATATAAAAACAGAAGAGATAACGAATCATATTATTACCGCCCGATAAGGTACCATTACAACATGGTCTACATATTGCTTTGCCTGGCAGAGATTCTGAATTATATTCAATACAAAGGCGTACTTTATCTTATCTCTTCGCTTCGCCCACGTGACAACTATAAATAGCTGCGTCGTTCCGAACTTGTCTATGTTCCGAACTTGCCAAGTTGCCAAGGTCATATAGGCCAATAATATTTATCCATGGTCATCAGTTGTCGACAGTACATACCGAGATTATCTCGTAAGCAAGAAATAATCGATTTAGAGTTCGTGTCTCGTGATGGTGTTGGTTATTGTGCCATCTGTTGACGATTATTGAACTACATCAAGCCGGCCTCGACTGCAAACCCTAAAGCCTATATAAACGAGCTATCTGTTAGTATATATGATCTAGGCTAATATGCATCAAGTGTAACCACCTACGAAATATTATCGTTATTTCTAATTTTTATGTGCCAAAATCAATCCAAAATACTCATATTCCACTAGACATACATTGGCCTTTCCATATCCAATATCGCTTCTGCCCTAGATCAGCTGATCGAACTCTGGTGCCACTACCCAGCAAGCCTTGCCCCTTCTCGTGGTGGGAATATAATGGTGAAGCAGTGCGCAGCCTCACCCGTTCTGCTACTACGTGATGACGTCACGCGGGAAGCATTGCAGACTCTCTCGCAGCTTGCTAGCTTAGCTCAGCTCAGCTCAGCTCCGTAAGGTTTTGGAAGTGGGGTAGGTTAATTGATGATAAATACCAAGAAGCTGTATTAACTAATCCCTTCCCTACTAACGTCTTGTCAGGAACGTGATGCGCTCCCAAAGCATAGCCGTCTAGACATGACGTCTTTGTGACCCTGCGACTTTTATTGACAGTTTTCATTCAAGATATCAAATGCAGTTTTTTCAAGCTGTCTATTTAGAGGGTTGTTGTATGTTGTAAAACGATCTTTCGTGAAGAGGAGTTATTTTCCTCTAAATATACGCGAACGGTTTTCCAGAATTCTAACTGTTTGAATAAAAGTGCATTGAAGTTCTGCCCTGCATTCCAAGTGGAATGGACAAAGTTTAAGAAAGGGAGTCAGAATCGAGGTCTTGTAAGAGTTATTGGCAATAAAGTGACATGACAGAAAAGGTCTGTCTACGAAGCACAACATTCACATGGTCAACATAAAAGAAAAAGGGTAACAATGAAGGGGAATAAACACTGGTGAAACTGAAGGGCGTAATAGAGTACATTAACGTTATGTTGTGGGTTGACTGTCAGGTCAGCGTCAGAATGAAGTCTTATATCCCTTCTCCATTATGGGAAAATACGTAAAAAAAACTACAGAAATGTTTCTTCAATATAATTTTTATGATACTTTTGAGCTTTTCAATGTCTGCGTAATTGCATGTAGGACCGTGAAGAGAACAAACCCAGGAATGAAAGGATCTGTACAAATCTTCGACTTGACCTGGATTTATTTTATTGGGTTATTTTACGACGCTGTATCAACATCTAGGTTATCTAGCGTCTGAATGATATGAAGGTGATAATGCCGGTGAAATGAGTCCGGGGTCCAGCACCGAAAGTTACCCAGCATTTGCTCCTATTGGGTTGAGGGAAAACCCCGGAAAAACCTCAACCAGGTAACTTGCCACCTGGTTCGAACCCGGGCCACCTGGTTTCGCAGCCAGACGCGCTGACCGTTACTCCACAGGTGTGGACACTTGACCTGGAACCAGGCATTTTATAGAGGGTTAACATTGTCTAACTGAAATATTAGTGAAAGGGGAGGGGATGCTGGAGTTAGACGACAATATTACAAACAAGCTGTTGGGCTTATTTCCCCCCCTCCCGTCATATACCTACCACCCACAGAAAAAGATGCCAGCGAGAACCTGCAAAGTTTGTAAATCTCACAAGAAAGAAGCGAAACAACGTGGGAGTGCAAACAATGTTTTGTACTGGAGTCTTTCGAAACTTAACATACTGTTCAAACTGTAACCAAATTATGAGTATAATATCACAATTTGTAGTAAAAGACCCATGTTTATTGCAAACGACCTCCACCTGCCTTTAAATGCCACTTACCGCACACCACCAATTCACTGTCTGCGCGTGGAGATTTAAATAGAGATTCCAGGCAATAAACCCGTCCTTTTAAATCTTACTGCATGAACTTAAAGGTAGCAACAAGCAAACTTTAGGAAAGAGTCAATAATGAACATTTGTTAAAAGCAGGTATCGAATTAATTACGTTCATTCTGGTGTACTGCTTTCGTTAGAAGATATCTTAAGTTCATGGACTCAACTCGGTTTGATCCATCCAGGGTGATGGACAGAATACGTTTTGAATCAGACCTTCGATTTCAGGCTGGCTTTAAAGAGGCTGAAAATGTGAATTGCAATAAATGTCAAGTGTAGCATGATGAAGTGTCCCTAAAAGAAGGCAAATTCGAAAAAAAAACGCATTCTCGATCAAATGTGGACTTAACGCGTTTTGATTCCGAGCTCCTCAAATACGTTCAATAAAGTTTCATCGTCAACAGTTTTACATTACTTAAAAAAACACACATCAGTTTTTCATTCCAGTGATTCTGCATATTTCTTTTAGTAAAATGCTCCTGCACACAATTTTAATATCTGAATATTTTTTACACAAATGAAGTCCACAATTTCCACATCTGACATTAATTTTCGTAATGTGAACGGCTTTCCTGTTAGCAGCTAGTACTTGAAATAGACCTTAATTCACCCTTACCAACCACTTCTGTATTATCTTCCTCACTACCACTTTCTTTCTTCAACCCCGCCGGTAAATCAATTTCCAATAGCACTATAAGTCTACTAGTCGTTAAAACTGAAGAATATTGCTGGAGAATATTTTTAAATGTAGTGTAAATATTTGTAATTTAAATATGTATTGTATTGATTAAGGCTGGTTGAGTGGGAGAGAAGGCCTTATGGCCTTAACTCTGCCAGCGAGAATAAAACATTATTATTACCTATTATTATTATTATTATTATTATTATTATTATTATTATTATTATTATTATTATTATATCACTTTCATCCAAAATATTAAGACTGCTATTATCCACAAAACAACTCATGTCTATGTTCTGTATCCCTGAATACAACTAGATTTGAATAAACACCAATAAAGAAAGAACAAATTTACCAACTCAAGTTTCTACACTGCAAGTAAATGGTAAAGTGGAGAATTGAAACAGTAAACGACTTTAACGGCATTACAAACAGTTACAACAATGGACAAAAATCACAGAATTCAAACTAGGAAATGTTTATAAAAGTGTAGGTCATATGAAATGCCAAGGGTGGGTAAAATCAGTCCACTAACAAATACTTCAAATTATTAGTCTGCTATATTTTAAATCTAAAACAGTACACATGTGTGCATACTTATCATGTTAGAGACAAATAGAGTAAAGGTGAAAGCTGTCAGATTTAATTAATTAAAAAAAAAATTAGAAAATAAAAAGGGTGGGCAATTTTTTCCCAACCGTGATAATGCTAGGGTTAAGCGAGAAAATAATTATTTTATGCCCAATGATTGACGCCTTTTTTTGCTCCTCTATTGACATTCGAGACAATTGAATCCTTCCATTTAATGAAGCCTTTTCTATCTGGAAGTTGTTAAAAGATACTAAAGCTTTAACATTTTATGAGACATGTAATGAAGTCCTTTTAGCTTGGAAAGTTTTGAAGAACTATGAGAAAATTATTCCCTTCTGCGGAGCGACTCATATGTGAAAAATGTTAACAATATGATACACAGGAACATACCAGTTAATAGTTATTATAATGCTGCAATTACTCACGTTTCGTTATTTAAGTCTAATGCACTATCCTCTGATACATGTTCGTCTGAATTGGTTTTGAAGTGGCCTGAAGAGTACATGAACTATTGGCAATAATGTCATGAATTTCTTTTCTCCTTCTCCGTTTTTCACATCTGTCCAATCTCAGATTATCTGTTGATTTTCGTTTCAAGACTGCGCCAGAGCTTTTGTGGGTACGCGTCTACTTTCAGATTACGACTGCTTTTTGGTTCATAATTTAGGAGTTTCTGCTTTAAAGGTACTTCGTAACTTGACTCCTCAAAATGAAGTGAACATATTCGAGCTGAAACAACATTAAGTCTTCAGATTTTTACCCCCTTTCTTTTCCCTCAAAGCAATCTATGGAATAAGTCAAACAATGAGTTTAACATGAAAATATATTTTGCAAATGAGTTGCGAAGCAAATAAAATTTAGTAACATGAGAGAAAACTCATCGTACTGTAAATTGACTTCATCCTCCCTTCTACAAGCATGCAACCATTGTCTTGCCAAGTCTTCATTCTTCGGAAGCCTATAATATTTTACGTCAGTTCCTTTTGTTTTTCGATTGTAACTCAAAACAACCAGATACTGCACATCCAGGCATACTAATAGCATGTGTCACATTAATAGCATTACTGATACAAGAATAACATTCAATATAATATATATAAACAAAGAATTAACACCGTGCACGTACGCACAACAGCTGTTTGTTTTGTTCCTCGAGCACTGCGGCGCGAGTTAGCGCGCCGCTGCTGCTTCCCAAGTGACGACATGCGCAGTAGAAAACGAGTTTGAGTCAAAGGTCTGCTACACCATTATATTCCCACCACGCCCCTTCTATCTATTTTATATTCGAAGTCGACTATACAGGTTACAGCGCTATCTGTTATTTTTCAGTAAGAATTATTTATATTATCTACAGTATAGCGTGCGGGCATCATCAACTGGATGTAGTCGATTTTACGTAACTTACAGTACATCTTGGTCGTCGTGAACAGTAAAATTAATATAAAAGGAAAAATGTTCGTCATTTGCTGTAACTTGTCTGTGATCTTGATTGAGCTGAAATTATTACTGCCATATTGCACGGCCTCCCTTGCCTCCCCTGAAAATCCGCTCTGCTACAGTGAGGTTTTTTGCCTCTAAGATCAACCTTTCTTTAATCAATGGAGTGACACCAGACGAGCAATCAGTAGGGCCAGAATATCTCGTGAGTGTTCTCTTAGAAGGCAGTTTAAAATAACCTCTGGATCATATATGGGAATAACCTTTAGGAGACATGTATTTCACTATTAAGCAGTCTCTGAGTGTCTCACTATTCCACCTTGGTATTCTCTTTCGATGATTAAGCAGCTGATGCAGGATAAATTTTGTATGAATACCGGTACTGCCTTCATGTGCCTCTTTTTTTACATTTTCCAGTTCCTTATGTAACGGATCTCTTTCAATTAGTTGGAGTATTTCGGTTGTTTTCGTTATTTCATTTTGCTTCTGTTGTAACCAAAGAGTTTGTAATATATAACTAGAGACACCAACGGCGCTAGTTTCGCGTACAAAATTGAACCGCTGTTCGGCCGCCATTAAAGGGAGTTGATGCTTCGCCGGGAGTGCGAGCAGTTCATGTTTATTGAGGAATACGAATAAATATAAGTACACTTGAAGGAAAATAATAAGAAAATGGTGAAATACTGCGTTGCAAATAATTGTTCGAACATAGCTACTATTGTAGGATGCTCAGGAAAGCAGACCTATCTTAATATTTGAAAGAATGTTCCAAATGAAGTTCCTCCTTTGAATGTGTTTACAGATTGTCGGAATATTTCTTGGATAAAGTTTTTCCAGAAACACATTAATCAGGTTTATAAGGTTGGTTTCAACAATGCATGTAAGGGTTAGATGCCATCACATTACAGTGGATTATAATAGCAGAGTGCATAAGAAAATCCTCAGACTATATCTGTCTAAAACTGTTTTGTTTCACAATAAATGAATTAATCATGTAATTTACGTTTTGTCAAGTTTGTACTTCTAGTTTTTGGTTGTATTATATGCAAAGAAATTAGTTAAATATAGCTGATGGCCTACTTAGGCCTATTATTACCACTACTACTAACTAGGTCTCACTACTACTAGGCCTACTAATTCCACCAAAATTAGGCCTACTATTGCCACTACTACTAGGCCTATTATTACCACTAATACTAGGCCTACTATTACCACTACTACTGGGCCTAATATTACCACTAATACTAGGCCTACTATTACCACTACTACTGGGCCTAATATTACCACTACTACTAGGCCTATTATTACCACTACTACTAGGCCTACTATTGCCACAAAAACTATACCTACTACTACCACTACTACTATATATCTACTATTACCACTACTACTACTCCTACTATTACCACTACTACTACGCCTACTATTACCACTACTACTATGCCTACTATTACCACTACTAAGTTACTAGGCCTATTATTACCACTACTACTAGGTCTATTGTTACCACTATTACTAGGCCTATTATAACCACTATTACTAGGCCTATTATTACCAATACTACTAGGCCTACTATTACCACTACTACTAGGTCTATTATTACCACTACTACTAGGCCTACTATTACCACTACTACTAGGCCTACTATTACCGCTACTAATCGTATTAAAAAGTCTGTACTGACCTCAAACCTGGTGGTCATTAACTACACAATGAATAGATTGTTTTATGATAAAATTTATTCTCATTATATTTTTAATCAGTTTCCAGAATTTTTATGATCTCATATTTCACCACTAAATATTTTCAAAGCACCATATACCTTCCTCTTTCTTTGCATGAAAGGACTGAAATATAGATCATTTTAAATATTACAGTAAATATCCATTATTGTGTCCTTAAAACAATACTAGTAATACTGAAAATTACTGCTGACATTGCCATTATTCAATATTTCACATACTTATCCCGAGTGTATATGGATGATTTAATTTATTTTTTAGAATATCGCCAAAGATGAATCATTATAATACTTTAATAAATATAGCGCTCCTCTGCATTCATGTTTATTTCATCACGATGTTTAAAACAGTGTCTATCACCAGGCTACATCAATGTATTATGGTACTGTTTTCGAATTTCGCGCCGCAAACACTCCCTTTAATGGCAGATTCTAGCCGATTCAATTTGTGACATTTTTCTTGCCTGTCACTTATGGGTATGCGTCTCTAGTAAGTATTAAAGACTCTTTGGTTGTAACACCCGATTAAGTCGTGTAATTTTCACACGCAATCCGTTAATATTTCTTTTTAGCTCGTCAATGTTGGCAGCATCTGTTTGTGTGGCTTTATGGTCATTTTCAACTGGCAAGAAGGAAATGTCACTAACTGATGCTGAGCCACTCGGGACATCTTGTTCAAAATAATAGTGAAAAACCTATATTACTAAAAGATTTGCGTTACTTGGGTGGAGGGAGATCAGTTTTAGTAATAGTTCGTCGTGGTATTTGTCACTTTATACCTAGGATAATGGTAAAATATTGTTGGCACAGCATTTGGTTTTAATCGTCTAAATTTTTCATTATTAGAATAATCTTCTTCCTTGAAATGTAAACTACAAACGACTGAAGATGGGGAGTTGCTGATTGGAACGAAGTCATGGCGTGAAATCACTTTAAGCCATTTTTCGCATCTTTCTCTCACTCGGAAATTCGTGGGATATTGTTCCTCCACTCTTTTTTCTATTCAGAGTACACAATGGTACACAACAATGCGTCATTTTGAATCACATCACAATAAACTCACTTACCAGTAGAAAAAAAATAATATTACTAAGTATAATCGTACAAGAAACCATACACATTCCTCAGCGAACCTTGGCAGCCAATGCCATCTGGCGGAAATTTCATATTTTATCGATTACAGCTTTAACACAGGGATCAAGATCACACCAACTGCTGCGTCTTGTTGAACAAACAACTATCGCTTTCAACAACAGAGCTACTACCGTAGCAATATTTCTCGATGTCAAAAGTGCATTTGACTCTGTGTGGCATACTGGTATAATTTATTTATTAATCCAATCAGAGGTTCCTGATGCACTGATTTATATAATTGCTGATTTTCTTCGGAACAGACGTTTCTGTGTTAAAGAAAACTGCTGTTTATCAAGACAAAAGAAAATTCAAGGAGGAGTCCCGCAAGGCTCAGTACTGGGCCCTTACTTATATTGTGCATATACTTCTGATCTTCCAGAAAATGACGTCACCAGGTTAGCCTTATATGCAGATGATACACTAGCATACACTACACACCGTAATGCCGATCTAGCCATTGGTCGACTGCAATGGCATGTCCACCTTATAGAACAATGGTTCCAACATTGGCGCTTACTTCTAAATACAATGAAGAGTCAAGTCATAGCCTTCAGTAGAACTCGAAGTGTACCACAAACTAAACGAACACTGTATGGTACTGCCCTTGAATTTCAGGATTCTGTTAAATATCTTGGAATCCATTTGGATAGTCGTCTGTTATGGCATACCAACATTGCAAATATACGAGCAAAAACAATAGCAAGAATGGTACAACTGTATCCCCTTCTAAAAACACGTGCATTGTCAACATCTAAAAAAGTGACACTTTATAAATTGCTGAGTAGATCAGTGCTTTTGTATGGTTCAACAGTATGGGGATACGCAACTAAGACAACGTTAGATCCCATTCGAGTAGTACAAAATAAAGTGTTACGTGTAATTCATAACAGCGGGTGGTACACAAGACACGAACAGATACATCAAGATCTAAAAGTGGAAAGTATCCCAGTTATCATTAGGAGATTCGCTGAAACATTTTATAAGCAGGCACATTCCCACCAAAATGTGTATATATATAAAAACTAGGAACTTATAACCCTCAGTACTACACAAGACACGTACACCTTTTTTCCTCTTCTCATGGTTATCTGTCAAATTTGTTTTCACGCTGTTCATCCTGGTTATGACGGGAGTGCAGCATCATAAATGAACTACCTCTCAGCAATAAGCAAAAAGTAATTAGGAACAGTCGGGAGATCACCCAATATTTCGATACTATATCCAAAAAGTTGAATTAAAAAAAAAGGGGGGGGGATCAAGATGAATTTGTCAAAGCCAGTAAGGAAGGAGCAAAGCGAGCATCAAGTCGGCCATGAAGTTAGTTAATTTTTTAATATCTTTGGTTCTGATTTATCCCTTGGTTGGAAAGTTAGCTTACACGATCATAAAATCGTAGGTCGGATACTTTTAAACGTCAGTGTACAGTACAATTAAATTATTTTACAAAATTATTAATTTGTTTGAAATGAAGAGAATGTGGTACTCACATTTTCTTACTTAATAACCGTTTTTAAATTGCCAACTTTCCTAAACAAGACAGTATATTATTTGTCACTGAACATCTTATGTAAATTTTAATTGTTTTCAGAGTGCTCATACTACGTTCGGTACTGCTGGTTGTGACAAGCAATGTCAGCATTAACCGCAGGAATATAGAGATCTCTGAGTATACGTCATTTAAGCTATTATCCACAAATAACACAAAAGCAGAGGAGGTGACAGGACAGGGCTTTTCTGTATCTCCGTAAACATTTGCTAATTCGCCCTCAAGTTTTTCAGTATTGAAGAATGGATACTGTTCAGTCAATTGAATTGATTTCGTTTTTGGAAATTGGGTGCTATATTATGGATATAACTTTTCATTCACTAATTCAACGAATTTAAGCTTGGGCGAATCCTCAAATTTGTTTCTAATTGAACAACTACAAAGTCAAATATTCCAAAGGACAGGTGTTGCAAGTTTGATTTGTCAAATTCACTGAACACTAGTTTTTCATTCAGTTCCTTGATTATAGAATAAATTTATATATCTTCTCACCATTCATGAACTGCCACAAGGGACTAAGAGTACTTAACCATAGAAATTTTTTACAAGTTCATGAAAAACCATTAATTTTGTTTTAACAATGAAATTCTTACAAGTACATAGCTGCAAATAATTTTTTTGAGATTAGTGGAAATATACCTATTTTTAAAAAGGTAAGTGTTACAAAAAGTAAAGAATGCTACTGAACTTAGTTTGATTTCGAATATAGGTGATTCTTCAGGAGAGCAATTGATCCTTTCAATGCAGCTAAGGTTACAATCAGAATAATAGATGTAGGTATTCCAAGTCTCTTAAACACATCTTTCATGAAGAGAGTAGCGGTACCTCTTGCTCCAACCAGAAGTCCGATTACTTCAAGCTCTTTCAGCTGGTATTTTTTGAGGTAATAGGGAATGGTAGGATTGTAGATATTCTTTTTTTCATTATCCACTTCTGCTGGCTTTCCTCATCCGTGTCGAAATGCACAGTGGGATCAATTATGTATCCAGATCTTGTAGATTCCTTGAAAGCTATTATATCTATGCGCCGAGTACTGCCAGTGACGGAGAGACCATGTACTTCTTCAAAGGTGTTGTAATCGGACTCTTTAAGGGCAGTGGCTATAATTGATCGTACTTGGTGGTGTCTAGCATTTCGCAGAGCTTCGCCGTGCGGACAGGATCCCAGGACGTGTGCAAGAGTTTCAACCTCGTTATGGCAATGCCTACAACGGTTGTCCTGAGATCTTCCCAGCACAGCACGTACTGCAGCAACATTTCCAACCATTTTAATGCCATAGCGCCATTCACTGTTGGAGAGTTCTTCGTGTTTACAAATCCATTTGTTGGCACCAGGATATTGTTTAAATAAAACTACGCCTTTCCCTTTCTGTGGATGACGACACCGAATATCGATGCAATCGATGATGGTGTCCTCCTCCCTGAGTTTCCGTATATGTAATATTGTGGATTTGATTTTGACAAACCAAAATATTTGAAGTAGTTTTGTATTGTAGCACATTAAACAAAATGTCAACAAAAACGAAGTTCATTTTATACAGACAAAGAAGATACACAAATTTAGGATCATCCAAGCCCCTTTTCAATCCAGTAGCACAGTTGAATGACTCTGGATCCCACTGTCTATCCATTATCAATAATTTCTTTGAATATTTCATACAATACTTCAAAATGTGTTGTTATTGTCGACACAGCTCTTGAATGGAAATTCCAACATTTGCATGAGACACCCTAAAACCCTTTTCTGTTAAAAGAGCAGTGGGCTTAGATGATTTGCTGAAGGAGCTATGAAATGCCACAAGGTCATAAATGAATATGCGTACATCCTTAATGGTCTTAGAACCATGCAATAACACAAGATTTAATTGATATGCGTAACAGTGTAGGAAGAGAGCATTTGGACAAATTTTCTTGATCAGTCCTTGCATCCCTCCCTTATCGGCAGCCAGTACCGCAGCACCATCGTATGTTTGAGTGACCAATTTCGAATTAATGTCCCATTCTTTCAAAACATATAAAGTTATTTCAGACAGACATTTAGCAGTTTTGCCTGTACATACATAAAAAAAAAAAACCTATAAACTCTCCTCTACTCTGTCAGCTACGCAAGTCGGAATATGATACTTAACTGACTCTTGCATGAGGCATTCAATATTTCGTCCACTTGTACAGACACAAAGCAAGCTTCTTTAATTTTTCTCTGAATTTGTTCATTTAGAACTGATGTGCTAATCTTAATCAGTTCATTCTGGATGTCTGGCGAAATGACTTTGAAACAAGAAGAAGAAAAATGGTCCTTCATAAATTGTTCTTCCTGTGCAGTATAGTGTAACAATTCTAAAAAAAAATTGCTCTTATTGTTCGACTCCGACCCTTCTCTGTGTTCCCTGAAAGCTAGTTCTTGTTTTCCTAAGAAAGCTACAGCTTAAACAAGACGATCTAATATTTTACGATTAGCAGACACATTTTCATTGTGTTTAATGGCAGACAAACGTGCAGCTTCAGATAAAACATGTTCAATTTGTGTATCCCTACCCAATAGTTGAAACGATTCCCTATTATGAATAGGGTCATGTTTGCATGCTTTCCTTTCAGTATTCTTTACACTTGGTATTCCTTCTTCATTCCACTCTTTTTCCTTCCCAAACAATAGACATACAAAGCAATACAATTTATTTTGAGTGCGACTGCCGGTTAACCAATTAAATTCGTCATACCACGATGTTTGAAACGTTTGCTTTTGTCTCTTCTCATGCAAGATAATGTCAAGTTTAGGAGCTGGTCTTTTATTTTTTAATTCGCACTTTTTTTTCGTAAGACAGTGTCGAAAAAAGGCGTTTTTAATAAATAGTCAACCAAATCAATAGAATCGTCCATACTTCCGAAATAATTAAAAACAAAATATTTATTTAATACTTGTGCCACTGCAAACGGCCACATTTAGTATCAACACACAAAACACTTATCAGTGAGTGAGAGATATTGGCGTATCCAGGCGATCGTTCCCCACCCCCATTGTCACTTCAAGAGAGCAGTAGTTAAAGACTAAACCCTCAAAAACAGCATCCAGTCTCAGACTCTTGAGCCATTTATGGAAAATAAATAAACCCTGTCTTCCTTCAGCGGACAGGTCAAAATTCAATGGAAAAAGCTATATAACTCACACTTGTATGAGATTTGGAAGGTTCCAGTCTACTCGACTGTACTGCCGCATCAAATAATTTAAAGACTGTCTAATCACATGGCACATGAGTTGGAGACTATCGTAGTTTTATTTACTGATTAATTTTTGTTTTATTATATATTTTTCGGTCGGTAGACTCAGTCTCAAAGTCTTCCCTGACGCTACGCCACTGCTGACTGGTTCACTAGAACACTGTAAATGCACGAAGATCTCAGTATGCCATATATAGTATATACAGGGCCGCCGACAGGATTTATGGGCCCCTGTGCAATATTGTGCTCGGACCCCATTGAAAAAAGTTAAAAATGACAAGTTACCAATTATTATTCCCTATTATAATTAAAATAAAATATAACCCCATACACAGATACGAATCTAAAAATATGCACTTTTCGTTACATTGAAAACTTTTAGCAAAACTTCACATTAGCACAATATGTTATATTCATCCCGCTTCTTTTTCAGTAGGGCCTACATAGTATGTTTCGTGACGAAACTTTCGTCTTTTCATTGTCGTTTGTTTCGTTTCGTTTTCATAAAACGCTATTCTTAAACAGCTGTAATTTCTGACTTGCAGGCCAACATCAACAAACAACTCTCCTTGACTTCATTGATGCAAAATCATCAATTATATCATCAAAATTTAATAACCTAGCAAGATCGCTCTCCAGACTAAGGAGGCCAAGGTCACTCAGTCTTTCTTGACACATAGCTACTCTGAATACATTTTTATTTTCTTCATTTTGTTTGAAGTTGGTGTGAAATTGAGCGTTGCTAGTGAAGGTGCAGAAAATGAACCAATCTCAAGTTCGTGTGTTCAGGCTGTCAAAAATGAAGACAGTTGATACCGGTACTTAGAAGTGAATACTGATGGTTGTGGCTGTCTAGAAAAAATTCTGATAACAATAGTATTGAATCAGAACAAGCAAACAATAGTAAAAATGATATGTTAATATGTGCAAGTGAAACAAATTTACACACACCAGTTCCTAACTCTGAGTCATAGAAGTAACATGTGACCTTGGAAAACTAAAAAGTAGCAGACAAATTGTAAATGTCATTGAATGCATTGTTTGAAAAAGTACCCCTAACCTACCTAATAACCTTCTAAGTGATGGAACAAGAGCCTTTCCAGTATTATTTTCAAAACTCAAGAATGGAGAATGTGTTCCCAGAGACTGGCTAGTGTGGAGTGAAACAAATCAGTCACTGCACTATTTTCCCTGATTTGTTTCACTCCACACTAGCAAGTCTCTGAGAACACATTCTCCATTCTTGAGTTTTGAAAATACTGTAATACTGTTTTTGGAAAAGCTCTTCTTTTCGAACAACACATTCAGTGACACAATTTGTCTGCTACTCTTTAGTTTTCCAAGGTCGCTCAATTTCACACCAACTTCAAACAAAGTTCTACTCCCTTCTTTAATATCTTCCAATTTTTCTCTTTCTCCTTGCACTTCCCAGCTTCCGACTTATGTTTCTATTTGTCCATTGTCCAGTGGCAACATTAATGAGCAGAATTTACTAGAAAAAACGACAACGAAAAGACAAAAGTTTCGTCACAAAACATACTATGTAGTAGAGTCCTGCAAAACCGGTTGAAAACCGAACAAACTTACATAGTGCTGCTGAACACCTGGCTTTATAGGCAGTATGCGAAGTACATCTGCTTGCGTACTACCTCAGTATTCAGTTTAACGTGTATTCGAGTTGATTCGATCTCTCTGTGGGTGGACGGCTCTGGCATATAAAATGAAGAACAGTGAACCATTCAGATATTATAGCTGTGGATCATCAAGAGAAACAAACAGCATGCAGCGTGAAACTACAGACGTTGTAAAGCGTAAATTGCAGAATAAAAACTTTCGGTATCCACAAATTACCAAGGTTGTAATTTTTGCTTACACTAGATAACTGAATTATAATATTACAATAATGACACACTTAAAAAACAGTAAACTCGATCAATAGTAAAACTAAAACAAAAATAACTTTATATCTTCTGAAACCTACTACAACCAATGCTTTTAGTATGTTTACTATGACTAGAGAATTAAACGTAATATAGGTTTTCCATTCATTTAAGTGAACCTTATCGCCCCGTACAATCTGCAGGGTTATTTCACTTCTACCCTGTATATGAATAGCTACTGTTTTGGAGGAATGCATTTAGAGTTAATAATTATTTAATTTTATGTTTTGTGATTAATTGTAATTCTATTTTGGATTTATTTATTTATTATATCTCACATTACACATTATGCTCATTTCATTTTCTACATACTAAATTGATGGAAAGATCACCAAACAACTCTAGAAACACTTGTGAAACGAATATTGGCCATTCCATGAATAAGTGTTTCCACCGAGCGTAACTTTAGACTAGTAAAAGAGATTTATTAATACTTAAACACAAGAAGTCAACTCTGATCATGTAGTCTATGATAGTAGGTCCTAATAATAATTGTGAACATCAAATAGTTGATATTAATACGTGTGTAATAAAATAGTTCTTTGAATGACACTTGTTTTCTCTGAAGTAGATCTTTTCTATACAGAATGATTTGTTTCTAAACCTTGTTATTCTTTTGTTATTCGTAGTTTAGAAATGTGTAAATTATACTTATTTTGTACAGAACAACAACCATTGGGAGCCAAAGTAATCGTATTGTTGAAAATAACATTACTGTTTACCTTTTTAAATTGATTTCTTAATAAATAATATTGCAACTGATTACAATAATTAAAAAGCATGCAACTATTGTTTTAGAGGTAGGCCTATACTTTTTTTTTAGTTTAAAGTACAAACGTCATAATGGACTTATGTACTTATTTCCTATTTTGTTTTATAATGAATTTTAATTATATTTTTGAATATGTTTACATTATGATATTTCACATTATACATTACGTCTATTTCCTTCGATGTCACTGTGTCCATTGTTCATTTATTTGTTACTAGTCAAATTACTGCAAGTTCGAAATACAAAAATAAATGTATGAAAGTGTCAAATTATTTGTATTCCTATTTGAAGCAAACATATTTTTGTAATTAAACAAAATAAATATCCTTCAATATTATTACTCTGTTTGTATAGCCTACTGAGAAAATGTTAAAGAGTTATTGTATGATGAAATGTACCTGGTGTTATTTGGAGATCGTATTTTCTTTCTCCTTACCATTTCTTTCTGTGTGAGATTTGTGTTCTAAATAATTCGCGATCTTACATGAACTTATGTAATATCGATCGTTGGGTTATACAAATCGAACAAGATTCAGTCAATATGTGACGAGAAAGAGTTACGACGTAATCAAATGAAGAAGTTATGACGTATACTGTTTAATACTGGTATAGAAAAACTCTAGCTATATAGCGTTTATTGGTAAGAAAAATATACATGACTTGCGGACGTCTTGTGCTGTGAAAAACTATAACATTGTTTAACATATCTATAAGCAACTTTCATTAGTAAAACTCTAAAAGTTTAAAATATAAACGATACTTATAAAGTTACTGCAAGTTCAGAATAATAAAGAAAATATATGTGTTATAGTGTCGAATGAACTGTAAGAATCCTTGCAAACACTTTTTTTTTTTTCAATAAGACAACGTAAATTTCCTTGTTACTCCTGTTGTGTACTCGAAAAACGTTAGTTTCATGTCAATGCGCCTGATGTTCTGTCTACTCTGCAATACATCACGCATAATCGCTCGACAACCGAGTTATTCAGCCCGATGATCATCGTAGCCGGTTGAGCTCCGACCGGTCGAATCTAAACCGGTTGTGTGCGCAGTTTTGCAGGTCTCTACTATGTAGACCCTACTCAAAAGGAAACGTAATCCTCCGGCTTGGATTTGGAAGAGTCCATTAGTATATTGCGGTGGGTCGGCAGAGATTGGTAGTTAAGAGGACAAGCCAAATGAACGTGTTCGTTACAAGCGATGGGAACATATTTCAGGTAAATCCCGGAGACCTCAAGTGTTGTGTCGATGATTGTTAACGTGGGAAACCGATATTCTATTATATAAAAGTTAAACATCTACATAATGAAGTGGTTATTTGTATTAATTATACTATTGTTGGTTAATATGTCAGATTCATGTAACAAATGTTCTTACAAAATTTTATAGTACCGGTATGTATCTGTGAATAATTATTCGTGATAATAAAAAGTAATCAGATTCACTTAATCTGATGGGCCCTTACTGCTCACGGGCCCATATGCACTTGCCCCCTTTGCCCCCCCTTCTCGGCGGCCCTGGGTATATACATGAAGTTCTTATCGAAATTATAAGGAACTTTTATAATCGACTTCAAATTAGCACAAATTCTTTCATTAAAAGAATTGGCGACTATAATGTAGATTACTTCAGAACAGGGTTGCCAGATTACCTCATCAGAAATTGGACAGGTAATGATACTGTGTACCTTAACGTGAATACACATATCAATTAATTAAATTTGCAATATAACTCATTTTATTAATTTTATATATTCCAACTAATGATACAGGACCTGCCTAAACTTCTAATTTTGTTACAATTTTGCTATATTACATAGGCGCCGACTTTTGAAATTCTTGTTTAGACCTCGGATTTTTAGGCTCGAATAGAATAGGTTGCAACAATTTTATGTAAAAATCCCTAAATGTATGCAGCATGGGAAACTCTCGAGCGATGTTGCCTAAAACTAGGTGCATTAAAGAATGTATGTTTCAACCTACACTAAACGAGCCTAAAAATCCGAGGTCCATGTTAGTGTCGTGCATTACAGAGTTATGTTCGGTTCAAGTTTGTCGAGTACGGCGAAGTTCGATATTCCCTGATGTTCGCTTGCAGAACGAGGCCTGTCGTATTTGTTCCACTTTATTATAAGAATATTTGCTGTCCTTCACTCATGTTTTAAGCCATTAAGAATTTTAGCACATATCTTGCGATTAGTTTTTCATATGAAATAAGACTAAGTTTTTAATGTCTTAGTTGCCTCTCTCATGTTCGAACATTGCAAGACACTAGTCCATGTTATAAACTGCGCTATCTACATTTATAAATTAGTAATATAATTTTGTATCCTGCACCGTGGCATCGTGGTCTAAGGCATCCTGCCTTACAGAATGCACGCTGGTTCGAATCCTCATGGAGAAGAAATCTTCTCATGAAGTTTCTGCTAGTGTATAGGACCAGTGCCCACCCAGCATCGTGATGCAATTGGGGAGCTATAATAGGTAGCAAAATCCGGTTATGAAAGCCAACTATAACGGCTGGAGGGACCATTGTGCTAACTACACGGTATTTCCATTCTGGTTGGATGATCATCCACCTCTGCTTCGGCATGTGGACATGAGGCCAGCAGCCTGCTGATAGGTCTGGGATCTTCAATGGCTGTAGCGCCACGGATTATTATTTATTGATACAATTTTGTTGTGAAAATATGAAATAAATACATACATTATATAGGCCTAATCACTCACCTATGATGATAGAACCTGGAAAATGTTTCTCCTGACAGCTGTTTTACTGATGGAATCGTTGATTATTCCATCGATGTTAAGTTTACACTGTCAAAATAGTGACCATAATATAGAAATAACATAACTATTAGCTTCTAAGCCTAGTAAAAACTGTTCCATTTTTACAAAATGTGACATTGTTTTGAGGTGGAAAAATTCATATATCTCGGAGCAACAGTAACAAATATAAATGACACTCAGGAGGAAATTAAACGCAGAATAAATATGGGAAATGCCTGTTATTATTCCGTTAAGAAGCTTTTGTCATCTAGTCTTCTGTCAAAAAATCTAAAAGTTAGAATTTATAAAACAGTTATATTACCGGCTGTTCTGTATGGTTGTGAAACTTGGACTCTCACTTTGAGAGAGGAACAAAGATTAAGAGTATTTGAGAATAAGGTTCTTAGGAAAATATTTGGGGCTAAGAGGGATGAAGTTACAGGAGAATGGAGAAAGTTACACAACGCAGAGCTGCACGCATTATATACTTCACCTGACATAATTAGGAACATAAAATCCAGACGTTTGAGATGGGCAGGACATGTAGCAAATATGGGCGATTCCAGAAATGCATATAGAGTGTTAGTTGGGAGGCCGGAGGGAAAAAGACCTTTGAGGAGGCCGAGACGTAGATGGGAAGATAATATTAAAATGGATTTGAGGGAGGTGGGATATGATGGTGGAGACAGGATTAATCTTGCTCAGGATAGGGACCAATGGCGGGCTTATGTGAGGGCGGCAATGAACCTCCGGGTTCCTTAAAAGCCAGTAAGTGACATTGTTTCGGATGGAAATCTGGTTTTCAAGCTTGTTACTGTTTGATCCACTACCTCACAATATAAATCGCGGAACCTTTCCTGAATGTTTGAGAAGTTACATGTTTTACCACTTCCTAATCATAATGGAATTTTTCTTGGCCGTGAAAGTTTAGAGGGTCTTATTTGCAATATATGAGAGTTTTCATTAGCATCTTTCCAAAGTGACAAAAATGCATCAGTATTTCTGGCTTCTTTTATAAAAGACAAAATAGTATCTACAGAAGTACAAGCTAAGCGATAATTTAGTGAAACTTTTTGAATAATTATCATAATAAGTTACAACAACAATAATAATAATAATAATAATAGTAATATCAAGAACTAGAAATCACATGAGCGGGTATGCTGAGCGTGCCCACTTTCTTTCTAGGGTCTGCCCAAGCGACCGAGCATGCCCGTAGTCGGCGCCTATGCTATATTATGAAATTTTCTTTGAATTATCAATAAAGTCTGGAAAAATAATGTCACCTTACAGCCTGATCTGTACAGAAAAATGCTTGATCCAGTGTTTAAATCCTACCAAAAATAAATAAACTTCCAAAGGGAGTAAAGATTCATTAATTTGTTATGCCCAAGGGCAGTCTTTCATTGCAAACCCAGTATTCTCCAATCTTCCCTATTTTCTGCCTTCTTCTTAGTCTTCGCATACGATCCATACGAATCTTAATGTTGTCTATAATCTGAAACATTTTACTACTCTGAACTTTCCTTTCGTTCACCATTCTTTCCAGTGCATCCTTCAGAGCAGTTTCTTCTTAGCCAGTGACCCAGCCAATTTATTTTTCTCGTCCTGGTCAGTTTCAGAATTATTCTTCCTTTAACCAATGTTTCTAGCACAGCATCATTTCTTATTCTGTCTGTCCATTTCACATGCTCCATTCTTCTCCATATCCACGTAGAATAAAGATTACATACGTACTATAATATTATCGTTTTTATTTCACTAGAACCTGACAGTCACTAGAACCTGACAGGCATATAGCACATATCAGCAAATCCAGAAATGCATATAGCATGTTAGTTGGGAGGCCAGAGGGAAAAAGACCTTTGGGGAGGCTGAGACATAGATGGGAGAATAATATTAAAATGGATTTGAGGGAGGTGGGATATGATGATAGAGGCTGGATTAATATTGCACAGGATAGGGACCAATGGTGGGCTTATGTGAGGGCGGCAATGAATCTCTGAGTTCCTTAAAAGCCAAAAGTAAGTAAATAAGAACCTAAAAGGAGGTGCCAGGTGGCGTTGATGACAATGTTGAACATTGGTTGGACAGGATCTTGAATAACGAATTTTGAAAATAATTGTATAGAAATGAGTTTTTTTTTTTTTTTTTTTTTTCAATTTTTTGACATTCCAGGACAAATATGAGTTGGCTAGTCATAACTCACATGTTCCAAAAAATGAAAAATTGAGATACCATTACATTCCTATGCAGTTATCTGCATAGAACATGATTCAGAGGTTAATTTTTCACATTTCTTACATGATGCTTGTGTAAATGGGCGACAAACTTCCCGGTTTTTGTCAAAAGTCTCATGACCCGCTGGATCTTTTGAATTCTGTTGTATGGCGCTTCTCGACCGATCACCGATCAGTATTTCCCTCTCACTTCTCCAATTCTTGTTGTGTAGCATAGGGTTGTGGATGAGCATCTCGCATGTGTCTTGTTATTTTTATAAATATCAGTGAATTTAGCAGCTGTAATTGTGCATTTTGTTAAAGTAATATTATGGAAGAGAATATGTCACCAATTGGAGAGAGGACGGCCACGGAAACTTATAGCAGCTCCAGAAATAACGAAAAGAAACCAGGCCAAATTAGCAAAATTAATATTCTTTTCTGATTCTGCTTGGTTCCTACTGACGTATTGGTAAATTAAGCAGGGCCAAGTGTTTTATCACAACTATAATATAGTCAAGTCCTACATACAGTATATATATTATTGATGGTGCAGTGAATAATAACACTGGTCAACAAAATTTAAACATTTGTCTGTTAAAGGAGAAACAATGGGTGATTCTAAGTGACCTTTTTGTGCTAATTTCAAATCTTTTTACAGAACTTTTCCATCACCCAGGGTTTTAGAGTAATCACATGAAAAACATTTTTCGTGTCTATATGTTGTAGTATTATGATATCTTAGCTGAAATTACATTTACTGACCTAAAATGTATGTGAAGTAGATTTTCGGCTCTACTGCGCTTGAGGAACATCTCTCTCAGTGTCCAACAATAGTCTGCCAACATATTTGGACACCATTTACTCATAGAACCTATCTATTTCCGCGATATCCTGGTGGAAATGCTCCCCGTGTTCGTCGCTCACAGCCCCTACTTTTCAGGGAAGAAATTCAGATGGGAATGCAGAAAGTGATTTTTAAGACATATTACATCCCATGATCTTGCAGTTCTCAACCATCTCACTGACAAGTTCTCGGTAGTTCTCAGACCTGAAGTTTCCTAGAAAGTTTGTGACAATTTTTTTGAAAAAACAACCATGCATCTGCTTCTTGCATATTTGACTGATTTTCGAATTGCGAATGTTTCATCAGTTCCCTTATGCTAGGGCCAACAAATATTCCTTCTTTTAGTTTAGCTTCACTCATTCTTGGGAACTTATTTTTCAGGAAGAGAAATGCACTGCCATCACGAACCATTGCTTTCACAAAATTCTTAATCAAGCATAGTTTGATATGCAGTGGAGGTAATAAGATTTTTTCAGAACTTACGAGTGTTGTTGAACATTTTTTTGTCCTGAATTAAGTGACTCTCTCTTTGGCCAGTTCGTTTTTATATAATGATTACTTTTATCTCTGCTTTGCACAAGAAGCAGCAAAATTGAGTATAGCCAAGCTGTAACCCAAGTAAGGTAGCTATTATTTTCAAATCCCCACATATCTGCCAAGAAAAATTGTCATACTTGACAGTGGATAGTAAGAGCTTCATATTCTCGTAGTTTTCCTTCAAACCAACTGCATGGGCTAAAGGAATGGATGGATATTTGTTTCCATCATGCAGTAACACTCCTTTCAAATTTGTTTTCGATGAGTTTATGAAGAAACACCAATTCTCAGGTTTATGCTTAACACCCAGTGACTCGCACAAATTCTCACCATAATTGCAGAAAACTAGGTCCTTCTCTTTAGAAAACAAATGCTCAAGTTCCTTGTGGCATTGGCGGAAGAAACTTACTTTTGTGTCACTCTGCAGCAGCTTCCAGCCTTTCAATCTTGAGGCGAGTAATTCTGCCTTGCTTTTACTTAAACTAAGATCCCGAACCAAATCATTTAAATCCTCCTATGTTAGAAAGTGAGGTTCATTTATAGTATCATCTTCCACAAAATCTGGATCATTCCGTAATCCATTCTGAACATCAAGAACACTTTGAATTACTTCAGTCAATGTTATGTCATCTGGTGGAGTTGGTATGGGAAGTCCTAGCCCATGAAACATCGGTCGAATTGCTGAATCTAAAGATGGATATTTATTTGTAACAGTGTGTCTGGACTTCGAACTTATTCCAAATATATTTGTCAAGCAGAAGTAGCAGTCTGTCAAATGATCCTTAGGTTCGCGCCATATCATAGGGACTGCAAAAGGCATATGACGGGATCCTTTTAACCAGCCAGTTAATAGTGTTGCACATTTGGCACAACAGATTTCTGGGCCCCATGTCTTGTTCTGGTCTATTTTGTTGTTAAAATAACAGTCATAAGCTCTTCTAACTAGAGGAGTAAAATTTCGCCTCTGCTCTTTTCAAGTGAGCTTACCACACACGTAACAGAAGTTGTTTCTATCATTAAAACACTTTCGAGACATGTTTCTTATACATTATACACTTCTACACTACTCCTTAGAATGCACTATTAGGTACGGTATTATACACTTCTATTAGAATTCAATTGACAACGGAAGACAACACAGGATTAGCTTCTTTCTTTAAAGAAAGCTTCTATTCATCTGGGAACTTTTCCTAACAATTACAGTTTTATGAGGAAAATGTGTCATTGTTGTTATTCGTGACAAATCACCAAATATTATAAGCCAATTTTTTACACAAAGGTATGAAATGTATATGTAAAATACTCCTTCTAATCAGCATGTTATATCCCACAAATGCTAATAAACTGGAAAACTTTTATTTTCAAAATTTAAAAAAAATGGTGGGTAATGGAAAATTTCTGACTTCATTTTTGGAATCAGCAGGTGCCAGTACATGAGATACACCCAAAATTATTTATTTAACAAAATCATTATTGACCAGTGTAATCAATAGGAGAATACTGAACATACGTGTATGTGTGAATTGATGGGAGCAGATGTTAATCTTGTGATATAAAGGAACGTAGTAACGAAAGATTGAGTTTTGATAAAATTTATGATATTTCTTTTGTTGGTTGTAAATCGAGAAGTCGACTCAAATAAGGGGAGAACCGCTTTTCTAAGAAAATTTCGTTTTGTTTTTTTTTTTTTTTTTTTCGCGTTTCTAGAATGTTGTGTCATAATTGCATAACTTTGGCAATAGTTTACCTCACTGGAATTTAAATTTCCACCAGAAATTCGCGGACCATTCTCAGAATACTTAACTTCTCTATTCCAAGATTTGTGACATTCTTCTCTCTGACTGGACCCCTCAATCATAGCTCCCCAAGTGCATCACAATGCTGGGTGGGCACCAGTTCCATACACTGGCCTAAATTTCATGAGAAAATTTCTTCCCCCATGATGACACGAATCAGTGTGCATTCTGCGACGCTAGTCCTAGGCAGAATACCTTAGCTGTGTGTGTTAATTGCCGTACAAACAATCTTACAAACAATCTCGCATTCTTTTCACAGTTTTCACGCAGCTCACGAGTGAGTGCCATCAAGCTAGGTTTTCTTATAACCGTGAACTTAAAAATTATTGAATCTTCCTGGAATTTCAAGGTACATATTTTATTTTGTATTTACCTTCAAAAGAAGAAAAATGTGAGAAGGATATTCCTCTCTTCCGCCACTGAGAAAGTGTAATTTTTCAGACAATTTAATAGTGCAATAGTGTTATTTGAATGAAGTGTACGATATGCAGATTACGAGATTAATGTTTAGCATCAGTAACGGAGATGGGGCTGATATTGTGGACCATATCAAGACTAAAAAGCACAAAACTGCAAAATCGGCAAAATGTTCAAGTCAGGTATTGCCTACACTCTCAAATGTATGGCCTAGATACTGTAGTGAAGAAAAAGAATTGACTGCCTAACAAACCACTTTTGTGTTCCGCAGTAACAACCATAAACATAAGTAGTTTCAATCCATGGATTGTACCTTTACTCACAAAAAATAAATATTCGTTCCAAGAACAATTCCAGTTTACACCTAACAGACCAGCTGTCAAATCTCACAATACTTTCAGTTGAAAAAGAACTCATTTATGTAGCAGATATCCTGATTTCAAGAAACATGTGATTTATATGTTTTCCAAGGTAAGGTGAAGTCATGCTTAACAAAACTGATTTACATAAAAATTATTCATTATGTATGTAATGATTGAAACAAGTAGCTAGTGCATGTGAAAGTTTACTTTACTCTTGTTTGAAATTTGGAATCTTGACGAAACGAGTGTGACGATAGCTCATAGGCCTTCAAAAATTATTGGAGAGAAAGGTGCTAAACAAGTGGCAAAAGTCATGTCGGGTGAGAGGGGGCAGCTCGTAACAGTTTGTTCTGCAGTAAATGCATGTGGCAATCATGTTCCTGCCTTTCTTATTTTACCACAAGTAAACTGGCAAGACCGCACGCTTCAAGGTGCACCTCCGGGCTGTGCAGGAGCCATCCACCCATCATCTTGGATGACAAAAGATAACTTTTTGAAGCATCTGGAACACTTCCAGAAACATTCCAACTGCAGCCTGGACAACAAGCATTTACTTATTCTTGACAACCATAATAGTCACGTCAATACTGAAGTCATGAAGTGACTGACAGGCCAAACCCCACAGAAGGAACCCCAGATGTTGTGCTTCCAGAATTAGCTCCAGCACAATCATCTAGTTCTGAGCATGTGCCATCTATCAATCTCCAATCAAGAATTCTGAATCAACAGTGGTCTCTCCAATGGAAGTTCGACCATTCCCCAAGGCTTCGTCGAGGGTCAAGAATCAACCAAAAGGCCGCAAACAGGGTTGATGCAGGATGTTAACTGACACACCTGAGAAAATCGAGCTGCAAACAGAGCGTGAAAAGAGGGTGTCAAGTGTTAATAAGAATTTAACAAAAAGAGGAGAAAATTTGGAAATGAGTAGACCCAAAAAGAAGAAAGTGGAAGATAAGTTAGAAAGTGACATTTCAGAAGATGAAGATGTTTGGGAGGATAGTGGCGACAGCTTGTATGACATTGATCCATTTTCAGGAACTGAAGATTCTGAAGTGGAGGAGGATAACTTCTTTGAGGTGTGCAATCCCAAAATCAAGGACTTTGTGTTTGTTGAGTTTGGCGGAAAGAAAGGCAAGATTTATTTTGTGGGATAAGTGACAGAAGTTGACCCATGAGCCTCCGAGTTATTGGTGAACTTTCTAAAGAAGAAAAAGGCACACTTTCACTTTCCAGCAACTAGAGACGAGGAGCTTGTGTCAAGAAATAGTGTGAAAAAAATTCTGCCAATGCCTTACATCAGACGTGGGCACTACAATTTCAAAATAAATTTTCCCAATGTTTGCATGGGTTAAACTTTTTACATTTAATTATTTGCTAGTAAATTCATTAATGGTATGTTAATTATTTTGTCAATTTCATTTCCTTCCATAAAATTACTCAAGAGAAAACGAATTATTAGCGAAAAATTAATAAAAAATGTACATCAGGGAGACATGATCAACTGTCCCAGCAAGGGGAACAAGTCTCCCTGAAGTTGGGACACTTGATCCCTATTGCAACATGCTTGATAAAAGCTTCTTGCTCGATAAATAAAAAATATTTTATAGCCAAAAGAGAGTTGATATTTGTGCCAAGGTTGCTAGAGTGAAATGCACTCAACAGAATTTGAATATGTCTTTTATGTTTTGAACTTCATTCAAAAAACATAAAAAGAGATCAAGTATCCCTACCCTCCCCTACTAATTTAACTTATGGGCCGTGTGAAGTTTGAGAACCACTGGTATAGACAACTTGTTAGTTTAGGCTCTTTTGATGTCAAACATTTCTCTGTTCGGGATACAGTTTCCTCCCATGTGACAGAGACTTCGCATTAATTGAAAACAAAAGAGTGTGTCTACTGTGCACATTCCTTCAGAATGACGGTATGTGACAGGCAAATCCTTTGTTTAACAGAAACTTCAAAATGAAATAAACAGAGAAGGTTTCAAAGACTTTGAACCAGTGAGATGAAGCATTGTAAAAAATAAAGAGCTTAAAATTATTGAGGCTATGTGGATTAAATTTATGCAAGATGAACATTCTCGCATGTATGTGAGAAAATCTCACAACTGTGATTCCATTCACATATTTCCTGCTACTGTGTCATCGAAGAATGTAAAGATTGGCAACAGTACTTCAATTTTTCAGTTGGTTCTTATTTATTCAATGATCTTTCGAACAGAAAAAAGAAAAAGAAAGAAAAATATGTTGAAGTATTTCAGTGAAGAATAACTCAGTTTCTGTTTAAATCTCAAAACCAACTAGGCCTTACCAGTTCACAAGGATTACGGTATTTATGAATGTAAATGTTAAATTTATCAAATTTTTCGAATAGACACTAAGTGATAATAATAATAATAATAATAATAATAATAATGGTATAAGATATTTAGTACACATACTAAGCTGCAACAATAATAGTTATTTCACTTCAAATATTCATTTTTAGTACCTATTCACAGATAAAAAAATAACATATAATTCGTTTAATGTTAATTTTTAGTAATATTGTTCACTGTTAAGAATTTTATTATTTCAATGAACGCTGTAAAATTACAATAATTGACGCACTCCCATTTATGTAGGATTTTCAGTATTAGTATATGTATCAAATATGAATGAGGTCTCGCCCACCTCATTTTTCTCGTACTTAATGGCATAAAAATTTCAGTATTAGTAGTTTACACCATTCAATAAGTTAACTTTTTGTTTCAATATTTAAATGTTGAAGTATTTCAAATTTGTAAGATTTATTTTATTTTAGTAGGAAGTCGTAATGATTACTTAATTTCAAATGTTTTGCTTCAAATTATCCTGCTTTTAAAGTAAAATTATATGATAATTAATTTTTTTCAGTAGCCTATTTAAACGTAAAATTTAAAAGATCTTTTTGAGTAGTTGTACCATTATATCTAGCCATTTGCTATAAAAGTTTCATTTTCAATATGTTTTCTGAGCCAAATAAATTAAGTCATTCCTGCTTTACTTGGAGAAATGAAGATAATGAGGTAACAACAAGTACTGTATTTCTATGTATGTAATACGTGGGTTTGAACTTTAATAGTGGCAACACTGCTGTGGAAGTGAAACGAGACGGAATTAATTATTTTCACTTCTACCATATGTTCGTCTATATCTAACCTAATTACCTCACAGTAAATGTATTTTCCCTTCCGACTCAAAGCGTATGTGCTGTGGTGAGAAGATGATATCCAGTCTTGTGTGAATTACCAATCTAAACTGTTGTGTTTTCGCCATGTTCACAAAACAGGAACAGCAAAGTTGTTTGAAAATTCAATATCCCCGTGGTCACATAGCAAGACAATGTCATGAAAATCTTGTTGATGCATGTTACCATACAGAACAGTGGTGAGGTGGGTTAGAGTTTTCAATGAGGGACGTGAAAGCATTGCAGACATGGCTCGACCGGGTCGCCCTAGTGTCAGTGACGAGCAAGTTCAGGCTGTTGCCATGGTTAAGCACAGATCGATGTCAGACGACACGAGTTAGGCCAAGAGATAGAATTATCACATACAACTGTGCTACTAATGTGAACGTTATGGTGATTCTTGTGTATGACTGTGATGGCATCATCCTAACATATACCGTACCACAAAGACAGACTGTCATTTTTTGGAGCATAACCTGAGATCAGTATTGTGAAGGAAGCAGCAACACTTTTTGCAGAACCCTCTCATCATTTTGCAGGATAATGCTCAGGCGCACGTGGCACACCTGTAGCTGATCTGTACTGTTTCTGGAGTTGGGAAGTGCTTTTTCATCTACCATATTCATTGATTATGACTCGATTTCAAAGATGAAGGAACCACTTCATGGCATTCGATTCCAGACTGTTCCCGAGATTCTGCAGGCAGTAGATCGCTCCATCAGAAACATCAACAGAACAGGCGCTCCTACAGTGATACGACTTCCACATTGGAGTCATTCAACGTCAAATCGCACAAAATTATACAAATTTTGACCTTCATATTTCTGATTGCGTTTATATTTTTTTTACCAACTCTATGGGTCTAATAAACCAACAAGAGTACTTTTATTTCCTCCTAAGTCAATATGTTTTTGAAATATTACATGTTAAAATTCGTTAAAAATGTCGCACAATGCAACTGACGATATTGATGTTAAAATTTTTTTGAAAAAAAAAAAAAAAAATGCATTTAAAAGCTTAAAGTACTGTCTTTTATTAAATATTTACTAACTAATTTTAATATAATTATTACAAATATTTTTTTATAATTCAATTTTTAAAAGTTATATATCAATGTGAAATAGCCCTATTAAAAATCTAAAAAAATTCTTACTAGGTCCACTGAAGTATTCTTAATAATTTCAGAAAAAATCAGAATGGGATCTCCAATAGTTTAATGGAAATTTAATTACTTACGACACAATGTGTAGCGGTCAGTGCAGCAGCAGTGGACGGGAAGCGTTAAAGCGCGTTGGGAGGTTTATCGGCACTGGATGATTGAACGTTGCAACATTACACCCAATACGGATCAAGTCACTCGAGGAAACGCTGCTAATTTACTTATTATGATATCTTCAAATATTTGTACATTATGCTTTTTAAATGTTTCTTTTCATTCACACTTTAAATTTTCATTCACCTACCTCCTTTCTTGAAAGAAAATTGTTTTACTAAACCTTCAGTTTTTGACAACGGAATGAAAGAATGTAATTTTAATGCACCAGTTATCGGTTTTAGATTATGGTATCTGGCCTGCAAATTTTCAGTGTGGTTTTTGTGCTTATTCAAAGGACAAAATATAAATGACACGTTAGAAATGTTTTTTGTGACCAATCAAACAGTTTTTTTTTTGGTGTTGTTATAGGATCTTGTACAGGCTGGCTCTCGTGGCAAGTCTTTTAACAGTTTCTCCAATGCATCACATGAACCTTTGCCATTCGACATTGCAAAGAAGTGTCACTCAGCACTAATTTCATAATCGTCTTCATGTAAGCAATTATTTTTTAAATTTTTTTTTTTTTTTTTATTATTATGAACTTGATCCATTGGAAAAGTAGATGATTTTTTTTCAGATTGTTGAATTCTTGATTGCTTCGGATTGAAAAAAGTGAAAGGGATCGGTGTCATGTTTCATGGTTTCTGAGATGACAATACTTTTGTGACGAATTTCTGCATCTCCTTTGAAATATACTACGAAAGGATGTATTTTGGCTTGGCATATGTTCCAATGCACACCTTGTATTGAATCTTGTATTACAAATGAATAATTTTCAGAAAAGTCTGCAATAACTATGTAATTTTCAGGTTGTACATTTCTTTGCATTCTGTCAAAAATAAAATATGGTTGACTTCTGAAGGGATGACGATGCAACTTCTACATGAAAAACTTTACATGCTAGGGAGCCTTTTACTTTTTAAAAATTTTCACGGGGATATCGTTTTTGTTGTAGCTTTCTTTTCTTGATAGAGGATTCTATTGACATCAAACTCTTGTTTAATTCCTCAATATTAGTGATTTCTAGCACTGTATCCATAGAACTGCTAGAAGAAGAACTGGGATAATCACTTTCTCTGTCCGCACTTTCATTTGATTCATGTTTATTAATATCACAAGAACTACCAGCTTCACATATAATTTCACCTGACCTATCCGGAAATTGATCGATTTTTACGGAACGAATCAAATATTTGCACATTTTCAAAGACTCCTTTAAATTGAACTTTATCAATTAGTCGCGACTTAAGCGTCTTAGTGTACTTTTTTTTTTACGAGTAAAAGCGTGATTAGGAAGGTAAATGGATTTAAACACTTGTTATATATTACGCGATCTTTACCATCACTCATGTTGTATATAAGTCACGTCACTCCGTGAAATTCAAACCCAAACTGATTATTTTTCTCTTCTATATTTTGTCTCCTGCCATCTGTTTACTGCCTTAACCAGCCTTGCTATCATCAAACACTTGGCTATATTACAGTATAAACATACAGAACTGTGAAGGGCTTCCCCTCTTAGCTGAGCTGACAATAATAAAATAACTTTAGATGAGATATTTACTGTTCCTTAAAGTATTAATCATTTGATGATTAGTATGGTGACATCAGATGCAACGGGGGATTTCGTAAAACTTTCCCCGAGCAGCCTTATAGCCTATGGCTGCAAGCAGTTCATTAGCTGGGCATCGTGAGTGCGTGCATGCCTCCGGAAAATAAATTGTTACAAATGTATGGGTTCCGATCCCATATTTATAAATGCAGTAGTTTACAGATAATACATCAGCGAACAAGTCTATATTTTTTTCAGATTTTTAACTTGGCTATTTAATATAGTAATTTTGCTTTGAAAAATAAATTATTAAAAAACATAGGCCAAATTTTAAATTTATTTGTGATAGGCCCAAAGTAATAAAAAGTGTTGCATTTAGTCTTTCAAACGCGCCAAACCGCAAATCTCAATTATATGTAGACACAGAGTTCCAAGTGAGTTTATGTAACAGTGTGCGCATAATTTGCGTAACTTCAAATAGTCATAACTACACAAATAATTAATAATTGTGAAAATAAAACAATACGGCTCTCCTTATTTGATGTCTGGAATTCATGAAAAAAAATTCGACCATTTCTGAGAAGGTCGTGTTTTATTGCTGTGCTATTTGACGTGGAATGACTCATTGTTGGCAACAAGTTGTTGACAATCTTGATGACTACACTGAAGTTCTGTAGAAGTTTCACACAGGTATCACTTTTGTATTAGTAATAAATAAATAATTGCCACTATTAATGTTTCAACCTTTGTATTTATATAATTGGTTTTTAAATAACAATATACATAGAACTTTCATTTCAAAATTTTTCCAGTCTAAATAACTAATTATTTAAATTGAATTCAATTTAAACAAAAAACACGTCAATTTAGATATTGAGGGGGGAGTCTGACACCAGGCTTAATTGCATTTTAGATTTCACCCCCCACCCACCCCCTTTAGATATTTCAAATGGCACCCTACATTTTTATACTTAAATATGAAAGAGCATTCAATTCTTTATACATCTCGTTCGTTATTTCACATCTTTTGTTTTATATCGTTGCTTGGCAATCTTGATTGTTGTTACTGTTGACTAGAACCAAGCTATAAATTCCATTGAACATTTCTTGTAATAATTGTGTTCATGTATTAAATTATTGTAAAATAGCGTATATCCTTCAAGAGAGAACAGAAAGCAGTTATGGAGCTGAAAACTGTTGTGCTCATCACGTTTTCTTCAATGAAAATCAGTCCAATATCATCCTCAAAACTTCCAGCCCACAAATTGATCTTCTGAGGAAACTGGGTATTATCCTCACGAAACACATGCGGATTTTCAATGTTTCAGTACCTACAATTGTGTTTGTTGACAAACCCATTTAAGAAAAAAGTTGTTTCATCACTAAAGTAAATATTTTTTGTCAAATTTGGATCATCTTCAATTCTCTGAGACATCCGTTCACAAAATTCTACTCTTCTATCAAAATTGTCTTTGCTGAGCTGTTAGTGACTTTGCATATTTTGTAGGGGAAAAATTTGTTCATTTTCAGCACTTATGTATGGAACCAACCGAAATGTTTGTTACAGCAGCTACTTTTGGAATGGAGGTGGTGGGTTCAGTAATGAAATGAACTAGTATTTCAATCTGCGAAGTTTCATCGCGTTTTCTTGGCCATTAGTTTTATTGCATACAGAACCAGTTTCTTCAGATTTCCATATTAGATTTATGACAAATCGATGACTTACGTTTTTCTCAGGATGTCTCTCGTTGAAAGCTCTAGCAGTTCTACGAGCACAATGGTTTTCAGCTCCATAAATAAATATGTCTGTTCTCTCTTTGGAGGGTATACAACATTTTACAATAATTTAATACATGAACACAACTACTACAAGAAATGTTCAATGGTATTTGTAGCTTCAGCTCTAATCAACAGTAACAACAATCGAGGTTGCCAGGCAACAATATAAAACAAAAGATATGAAATAAATGAATGAGGTGTATAAATAATTGAACGTTCTTTCATATTTAAGTATAAAAATATAGGGGTGCCATTTGAAATTTCTGAAATTTCTAAAGGGGGTGGCTGGGGGGGGTGAAATCTAAAATGCAATTAAGCCTAGTTTCAGACTTCCCCCTCAATATCTAAATTGACGTGTTTTCTGTTTAAATTGAGTTCAATTTAAATAATTAGTTATTTAGACTGGGAAGTTTTGAAATGAAAGCCCTGTATGTACCAAACTATGGTGGTTTTTTTTCCTCGCAATATTTAATTCTATATCTTAAACTCTATTTGAAAAAACAGCAGTATCATTTTCATGGAACAAGAGTCTATGTTGTGTTACGCTATGCATCTCGACTCAGCAGGCACCAAAGACTTCTGAACATGTTTTCACAAAACTTGTGAAATGTAACATAGACCCTTGTTCACAGTTACGCTTCAGCTATTCAGTGTTGCATTAATTGTTCTTAAATTAATTGACTGAATGTTTTTGTTTAATTGTGATAATAGAAAGGACAGGGACGTTAAATGTTTTATCACAGATGTACTTGGATGACATATTGTCGCTTAGAGTGTAAACCTGCTAACCGCCAAAAAAAAATATTTACAAATGAAGCAAAAAATTGAGTTTAAATTAACTCTGAAACTTCAGGACAAAATCCAAAGCAAAGGTACAAATGCCACCTGTACTTTGGATTTGGTCCTAAAGTTTCAGAGTTAATTTAAACTTAGTTTTTTGCTTCCCTTGTAAAATTTTCTTTTTGGCGGTTAGCAGGTTTAAACTCTAAGCCAACGATCTCACAAATTCTTCATCACCTATAGTTTTTCCTTCAGCTCCAGTGATGGCAATTTCCAGGAAGTGAATCTGAATGTGAATTCAGTTCAGATATCACAGCAACACTTATATGCTCAACAGAATGAACAGATGCTATTACAAACACAACCATTCCCAGAGACAAAGTCCAAACGAAAAGGTCCATACAGGAAAGTCCAGAGACGTATTCGTCCATGATATTTAGTCCATAAACAAAAAGTCCAAAAGTAGAAATGTCCAATAGACAAAAAAGTCCAAATTGCAAAATGGGTCATTATACAAAAATAAAAAGGGACAAATGTATGAAAGCAATACCACGAGAAAAAACTCTAGACAGGAATGTTTCCAAGGTGACACACAAGTGATTAACTCACGAATGCAATCCTTTTTTTGTTATGGAAATGAAAGACCTCGAAAATTCTTAGTACTTTATAGTAAATCTCAATGATAATTTTGAAGAAGAAATTATGGAGTTCGTCCAATATGTGGATATTAAATACATCAATAGTAGGCCACCTGAAATGTGGAATGTTTATGAATTAATGTTAAATGATCGCCAACAAACGAATAACATTATGGAGGGATTCCCCTCTCAGTTTCAAAGATTAGTTATATCCTAGATCATGTATGTAATAGATAGGTCGGCCTATAGGCTTTGACATTAACAACTTTTGTCAGGTTTACTACGCTGCCATCTAGTTGTTACATAAGGAGTCATGTCATAATTCCCATTTGAATTGCATTAGCGACTGTACTGCCATCTCGTATTCGTTTATAGCGGAAGGGTGGCGATCCTGGTGGTTGTTCTCTTCAAAGTGCTGCCGATTTTAACATAGCAATGAGTTATCTGTTACATATATGATCTAGGGTTAAATCTCACCATGTAAATATATGGCGATTTGTAGAACACTTAAAACAACGGCAGAATGAAACAGAAATATTGGTGACACAATTATTAGGTCGACATGAAAATATTAAACACCCACTGAACAGAAAATACCTTCACAAACAAGTGGAAAATCTTGTAACCAGATACCAGCAATTCAAATACGAGAATGATATACCTCATTACTTAAGAGCAATTTCTTTCCACCTAAAACTGCTTTCTGACCCGAAACCTGAAGATGATGATCATCAAGGTGAACTTTAATGTATTTCTTCAGTGCTTTGTTATAACAATTCTGAATAAATTAATTGAATCAATTTAAATATAGTTACCGTAACATTTCTTTAATCACTATTTGTTAGTAATATATTTTTAGTAAGTCTGGACATTTTACACAACTTCGTTCTAAGTGGACATTTTAGGCATTGAATCATATTCAATTAAGAATTGGACATTTTCAGATCTGGCCCATGACCAATTTGAACGTTTTACATAAATGGACGTTACCACATTATGAACATTTCAGTATGGGACCATGTATCTGCTAACTAACACAACTGAACTTACAACAAGCTTCTACTTAAATTTCAACATAGCACCATGTTCCAACAAGCACACAAGCAAGGTAGATTGATTAGAAGATAGTCCTACAAGAGTTGCAGCAGGAACTCACAGTATACCGGTACCTAATATCCCAGTCAGCAATAGATTTCAGAACAATCTAATATGGAGGAGCAAGTATGCCCCAGATACAGTACATTTACACTAATTTATTACAAGATAATTTAATTAATATGTTGAATAAACATTGCAAAGGAGATTTTCTTATAAATTACGTATATGATTAAAATCAAACAATGGAAAGTTTTGCTCACTACTTCTGAAGTTTACAGAAAATGCACAAAACTTCTTATTTCAATGAAAATTGAATGCTGCACTTATGGGGATTCCCGTTGTCGATCTTTATCAGCAGTAATATGGACTTTACTTGCATCCATATCTGAAGAAGAAATTAAAGAAGCTCTGAAGGAAAAAGTCTCCCAGCTTTACAGGCAAGAGAACCTCTTCTCCTAGTGGCAATGGAGCTATAAGACGCTGCTGAAGCAAGAAAAATGTTTTCATTGACTACACTACTTCATTCAGTCATCTCTGTGGAACCAAGGAAATCCCGAAATGGACCTGTAAAAGGGAAATGAATTCAATAGGAAATTGTGTCTCTATGATTAATTCATTCGCCCTTTTAGTCACATATCTTCGAAAGATTGATTATTCATTAGAAGATGGTTTGAAAGTGAGCTCATAGTGACCAGCCATTTTTTTGCATTTGTCATATGGATTTGTAACTACTTCAGAATTGCGTTTTAATGGCGGAAGATAAATTATGATTACAATTAATATTACTTCAAGTCTTATTTATGAATATAGGATTAACAGCAGTTTGGATTTATTTCAATTACATTTTACTGTTTTAATACACGGAAATTATAATTTGTATATCTCTTTCGAAAATGATATTCAATAGGAAATATATACTAAAGTAAGAATTATCTGTGGCATCATATTGCTTGCGATGTAATTTTATTGTCATCAACATTTACAATAGCAGATTTCGTCCATGTTGTATGACACTATTGCATCTATTATGACTATTTTTCATAATATCCATGTTAAATTAATATCAGAGTAAACAATATCTTTGAATTTGTATCACTACCTAAAAAATATAATATCACAAAAGTAATACCAAAATTAAAAAAAATATATATATATATATAGATCCAAAGAATTACAACGTAAGAGGTCTTCTTAACTCACACTACAAAATTTCCATAAAAATACAAAATGAAAGACTTAAAACTAATTCTGAAACAGTACGGATTGAACCACAATATGAATTTTGGTAAGAACAGTAGTATATATATTCAATTTTCAGTTTAAAAAGTTATATGTTAAAAAAGAAAATTTAGCTTATGAACAGACACAATTCATATTTCTATACTAGTCATTGTATTGAGTTCAAAGATCAACTTTACTAGTTATTTTGCAAAATTTAAATTCCAGTTTCACTATTAATATCAATTTATAGGATAAGAGCAGTCTGAGCAGTAACAGGAGATTTTGATTCGTGCATTTCAAAACCATATGTTCTTATTTAGGGTGGTATGACTATGATGAGACCGTTTTCTTTTCACAACAATGCCATTTAGTGGAAATTAAGAACAACAAAATAATGGAAGTGCATGGTGCATGTTACAACAGAGAAGCAGAAAACAACTGATGCACTCCTGATGGCCTGACTGTGAAGCTTGGCATTTGAACATTTTATTGCGAAATTGGTGGTTTTGTTAATCAATTTACTGTTAAAGATGAGTGTCATTTTTGTGTGTTTATGTTATTTAATTAGGATAAAAAACTAAAAATTTCATCAGAACAAGTATAAATAAAACATCAGTTCTTATGAATTTTTCACTTATTTACTTAATTAAATAAGTTAAATGCATAAATGACTCATAACATCATCAGATTCTCATATCAAAATAAATATGGTGGCTATTTTGTTGTTCTGTATCTCGTAGGTAATGGGCATATCTCATAGAGAATGGGTTTTCTCACCAGTGTCCAATCAGAAAATTTTATTCAAACTTTTAACACTACTGGTGGCCAGGCAAGAATTTATCGGCATTAATGTTCTTGCTACTGGTAACTCCTATCTCAATTTCATCCCCATGGTGGAAATGGATAAGCTGTCAGGTGAACAATGTGCATTTGTGTAAAATCAATTTACTAAATCAGTCATGATGTATCACAATAGCCATCTGAATGTTGATGAAAGTAGAATATCTACTGTTCTTCCAGGCCCAAAAGCTATCACAGAAAGGAAGCAAATTTCAATGGATGAGTGAGGTGAACTAGTAACAATGTGTGGGATAATCATTGTCAAAGGAAACCATATTTCATCAGCATTCATATTTCCACGAACTAAATATCAATACCATTTTCTTATGGGAGCTATGCCTGGTGGTTTGGAGTTTGCATGATGTTCAGGATCTATTCATTGACGCGCTGAAACATATTCAACAGCACACACTGTGTTCTCTGGAAAATCCAATCCTTATATTACTTCACAATCATATCAGTCATGTAACAGTAGGCTCCCTAACCCATGAGAAGGAAAATGGCATCATTTTGTCGTTTCCTCCTTATTGTTCCCACGGTTTGCAGCTGATGAATGTGTTTCGTCCTTTCAAAGCAGCAATGAGAGTGACATTTAATGATTGGATGCCATCTAATCCAGGAAAGTATTTCGATCCACAACACTGCTATAAACTTGCAACTTGAGCATATCTATAGTCATTCACTTCCAAAAATATTAGGATATGCCCAGTGAACTGTTTACTCTTTGATGGAAATGATTTCTTGGGGAGCTATGTAACTAACCGCCTCAATCTTACAGAACCTACCACAGGGATAAATGCATATGAATCTGCAGTCACTTCAAAGAAGATTGTAAGATCTCTAACAAAAGCTGGCCTACAACTAGAATCAAGAGAAAACAAGGAGAGAGGAAAGTCAAGAATATATACACATATCCCAGAAAAAAGAGAATGAAAGAAATATTGCAAAAAAAAAAAATTTGAGAAACAGCATCCTAAGGGAGGAAAGAATGTGAATCAGGCAAATCACAGTTTGAATTTGGAGGGAATTACTGCTGGCGACAATTCTGATCAGGGACTTGAACTGGACTCCTCAAATGCTAATGAAAGTGAATCTGAATTACCTGATTCCACTGTGTTGTGCCTTGATGATTATAAAGAGGACTACATGATTTTGTATTGGTAAAATTTACAAGGAAAATGAAGCTTATTATGTGCGACAAGTTCAAGAGAAATATGGAAAAACAGATTCTGATGTCAAATTCTTAAGAAAAAAAAATTTTATTCAACAGATTTGTTTTCCCTCCCATTGATGACTTGACATAAAAAGATATTGTGAGTAAACTGCCTCCTCCTCTAACTGTAGGAGAAACTTCAAGAGTAGCAAGTCACATGGCACTTGGAATTGGTTTTTCAATATTCAAAATAGGACAATTTCAGTGCCGTATCTTATAATTGATGTAATGTAATTTTGGTTCGATCGACTATTCCTTCTTTTTGATACCAGTGTCGATCTTTTATAAATTATGACTTATTTACCTCGTCCACACTAACTCTTATGGACAATTACCATATTTTGTTTTTTTTTTCCTTATTTTAATTTCTCTTACAAAAATGTAAACTAAGCAAATATAAGCAGTATACTTAAGACAAATAAGTATATTTTCAAGTATAATGATTTTATATTTTTATTACTTCCTGTGATTTCAACAGTCCGTCCACACTAACTCCCTCTGAACATAATATCTAAAAAGAACTCACATTATGGCAGTGACAGTACTGGTATCTTAATTATTTTTAAGAGAATGTCATTGCGACTGGCATATTCTTTATTTTTCGTACTTAACCATATACAATATGGATGTACACGTCAACACAAGTACAATAGAAAGATAAATGAAGAAATAAATAAATAAATAAATACACAATGTAAATAGCATGGTAATGTATCAGCTTCAGTACTCCAGGATTTGATGGAAGTATTTCACTAAATGCTTCACATGAGAAATAAATGTTTGTTTTCACTGTTAAAATGACTTATGTTGTTTCCACAATACATGAAGATTTCTCTTTAGATCATATTGCGCTCTCTCTAGAAGAGCATTACATCTCTGAAATTGTCCATTTTTGACTTAATACCATACTCAGATCCAGAGCAATGTGTTCTACCATCTCGATGAACATTATATTTTATCTCCTCAAATAGTGGCTAGTAGGAGAAGTAATGCTGTTTGATTTTGTAGTGGAGGATTAATGGAAGAGCGACTGTTGTCACATTTTGGAACAATCCAGTATGATGCTAGCTTCCAGCAGTGAACTCTAAGATACTAGTGTTACATCTAGAGATATAACAGTCTTCAGTTTTGGGTAAGAGAGTATTAAATTTCGCTTTATTTTCATGTTATCTTTTTAAATTTTGTTTTAAATGGACATGTAACTGTAATCACTTATGTAATATGTATATTTCCTGCAGTTGTAACTTTATGATATAAATATAATGTACAGTGGAACCCAGTAAGATGCTCTTCAAGGGACTGTAATAATGGTGTATTAAGCAGGATCGCATATTAGCAGGAGTTGTTTACTTTAGGTAGTATACTATAAACATTTATCTAAATAATGTAGACATAAAATACAGAATATTACAGTAATACAATTTTTGCAGGATAAACATTACATTACTTCCTTTCTGAAGAAGTCAGAGAACATGAGAAAAGTATGAACGTGTAATAGACTACTGACAAATTAAAAACTAAAAATATTCCTACTGTATCTCGAAAAAAGTAACCCAATAATTTACAGAATGGAAAAAAGGATATCAAGTTGCTTACCTTGGGAAATCCAACTTTCCTAAAGCAGTTGGCAATAGTTGGGGATCCACTCTTTCCCCTGCTGCATTGATGAAATTCATTGCATCCAGCATTGTAATGGGTTCTATGTTAAGTTTCCACATTGTTGATTGATTCAAGGTAATGCAGGCAGGACTACATGCCTGCTTTAAACATCTTTTATTATCCCTTCACCCATCAGTTGTAGTTTACTTTTGTTATTAGGAGGTAAATATGCAAGCTCGATATTCTTTAAACTTACATTTTTGGGACATGCAAGTCAATTGTCAACAAACAGCAAAATCTTGTCATTCACCATCTTTTGTCGTCACAGTCTTTATGTGACAAACAGGTCCCCTGTCATGCATACACATGCTTGGCTTTTGTAATTGCATGGTAGATTCGTACTTGATATAGTATGGTTTGCAGGATTTGCTTATTACCAACAACAATGGCAATTTCTCGGAACATCCGAATTTGAAACAAGAATACTGGCTTCACTGGCAATGGAACTGGCAACTAGATGACCAGATTATCTGTACTGAATAAGTGCCGAATTTAAAACTGTAAATTATGCTTTATTTAACAACGCTCACAACTGCTGAGATTATACTCATATCAGCATAGCCGGTGTGCCAGAATTTTGTCCCACAGGAGTTTTTACATCCCAGTAAATCTATTGACATGAGCCTGTCGCATTTAAGCACACTTAAATGCCATCGACCTGGGATGGGATTGAACTCACAACTTCAGACACAGAAGGCCAGTACTCTGCCGACTGCACCACCCAGGCCAACAGCCGAATTTAATTATATTTTATTCACCAAACAAAGGCTCTAACACAGTGGCGGCCGGTGAAGTTTGGGTCTAGGTGTTGCACTTTCTGTGAAGAGTGGGGTAGAATTAGTTACCTTTATCAGTACATGGTCATTTTAATCCAATGCTGGTACTTGAATGATTAATATCAGTAATGCCCGCTCTTGTCCACGACTGTTCCCCATCAAACAAAATACACGGAAAACAAAACAGTGCGTTTTTCACTTCACAACCACAATTATTGTAAATTTCCTTTCTAAAAATTTTCTTGAACTGTCTTTTCCCTGTAGTAACTGTCTGGACAATATTTAGCTCAGGCAATGGTATACCAAGTTCTTTAATTTTTTATTTTTCGTCAGAAAGTACAGAGAAGTTCTTGTTTTGTAAACTATTTACAGAATTCATAATGGTGAACGCACGTATATCACAAACTTGAAGAAAACATCAGTGCACTATAAAAATTGTGATAACTACCACAATTCACATAAAACTCATTAAACTCCAGAAAAGTTCCTGTTTTTTAAACAACTTACAAAATTCATAACGTTATATACCTAAGTACCTGTGTCACAAACTTCACGAAAATATCACATCCAATAAAAAAAATATATTACGCAGCACAATTCACATAAAACTACTTAAATTCCAACAAAAACTAAATATTTCAGAGACGATTAAATGGATTTCACACGATTATAAAACAACTGGACCACGTGCTCACCTAGCTACACATTGGTCGGGAAACAGGAAGTCAGAAATTGAGAAACCACGTGAGAAATGAAGACTCGGAAAATTTCGTCTCAAGTCACGAGTCATCCAGCGAATGTGTCCGTTCGGAATGGTCACTTCTGCAATCTACGGGCAAATACAAGAACTATTTGCTTCCGGTTGTTGCAAGAGCTTTGCCGTGACCAGCTGTGTTAACTGCTGGGATAAGGAACTCTGAACTGAGCCTATCTTCAATACCAGCCGCTACACGAATCTGGCTGTTTCTTGAGCAGCACAACGACCACTTCTGAAGCATTCACAATTTGACGAATTTTATAAAAGCTGACTATTTTATACTCGAATTCTGAATGATATATAAATAAAAAATGTATATATTTAAATTGGATGAGAAGGAAACTTAAAATCTGTTTAGTTATTTAATATAAACAATATTTTAATGTGCGGGTAAAACTTGGTCGTTGTGCAACGCTGCAACATGATCTGCAGCCGCCACTGCTCTAACATACCCTTGATATGCAGGGCTGCAGGCACTAATATCAAATTTGGAATTTTGGGCGGATTTTGAGAATTTTCAGATGAAAGAGGACATCTTAAACAGGATGACGACCGTATTAAGCAGTGAATTTTGTGATTTTATGTAGCAAATGTCAAGGACTGGGAGAAAAGAGCATATAATATGGAATAGTGTAATAAATGGACGCATATTATAAGGTTTCACTGTATTTAATTATTATAAGATTTATATCATTGCATTTAATTGTTATAAGATTCATAAACTACTATTAAATTTGTTTGCCTCTGTTCATTTCACTATCTAAAGGTGGAAACAATTTCATAGGTTTAACCCTATATTTGCTATCATTGATAGGTTACTCCTCAAAATTGAATAGCTTAAGTTTGGATTGCTTCGTTTATTCTAGTTTTTCTTTATTTCATTTTCATATTATTCTATTTCCACTTTTTCATATAATGGAAAAAGGTAAGCAGTTAGTAGATATGATTCTCAACGAAACCAGCACTAATCAGAATGGCGAAATCCTAGGCACATACCATATAATATAGAAGTATGTATAATGAAGGAAGAAAACAAGAAGAATGAGAAGAGCCTAAAGTTTGTCGAAGGAGAATATTGAAAACCTGTGCCTTTCGAATACGATTCTTATCTCCTATTGATTGAAAGCTTTGTTACAGAATTTTCCTTCTTTAGATTCTCACTGTAAAAATAACTATTTGGAGTTGCTTTCTACAGTGTGACCACGTTACCATTCAATTGCGGGAGGGGAGGTAAGAGCGCCATGAGCCGAGTGATTGGGGACGACCTGGGTTGGCAAGGAATGAAGAAGAGAAGACCATACAGTCAAGTTTACAGTACTATAGAATAGCGCAACGCATTTACTAGAACTAAACAGTTATCTTCAAGTTACTACTATGTCTGCTGCTCATGAGTGATGAATAATGTTGTTTATGCCATCATTGTTCATTATTCTTCTAAGATATTTTGCCCCTCCATTCAATAATATCATTCCTTTCCATTAGAAATAATCTTCTATTCTTGCATTTCTTAAATTTAAATCCAATATCTCGAAGCAATTTGCGCAAGAATTCTCGTCCTCCAAGGAAGCTACGTTCAATTTTTAGAGTGGCTAACACATGTTTTAAAGTTGGAACCTCCTCCTTCTTTATCGCATAATAATTGTGAACTGTTTCTCGAATTCCACACAAATCGAAGTCATCGCGATCAATTTTCTTGGCACTGCATTTTCGTTTCTTAGTCGGAGATTGTAGTTTGTGACCAGCAATATCCATTAATTTTGATTCTTTCTGATTTTACATATTGTGGATTCGGACTTCCCAGTAAGAGCAGCAGCACATTTAGTCACATTTTCGATGAAATATTTAAGTGTTCCGGAAGACTTTTTTGCATCACAATACTCATCACTTTTCTGATCTCACGGCCCTCACTGTGAATAGTTGGCTTCACTTTCGAAAACATTGCACAATAATTAAGTATCGCTTACACAATCATGTACATAGCGCACTACACTCACTTGCATAGAGTGTACATTTACCCACTAGCTTATCTGGGAACAAGAGAGCATCAACTGAACATAAGCGGAGTGCCCTCATCACCTGTGTTAGTTCGCATACTTTCTGCAATGTTTGTTAGTGTGGTCACACAGTAGGAAGGAATATCAACCCCACAGAATCTTTCTGAATGTTGCACGAAATCTATGTTTCCATTTTATAACTGACAGTGATAACTCAGTCAAGAATCCAGATGTACTAGGTTAACTATGAGCCTGGAGATCTACACCAGCTATGAGACAGACTAAACTTCTTATTGGAAAACCAAAACCTGACTCAACAACTCTTGGCTTTGGAAAGGAGAATTTTAAGATAGGTACTCGTACATTTGACCAGACACTGCTATCTAAATAAGCACCTACATATATTGGTCTTAGTGATGACCCAACTTATAGCAAAATATGGGATAGAGACTGAGTCATCACTTCACAATTTCCTGGATTGCCCAAGTCTAAGCCAAATCAGGCATCGTTTTCTCGGGAAACACATCTTGTCTCCCGAGGAATTTCAGGAAATTAAACCCAGTAGCATCGTAAGGCTGGTGACACATTGTGGTCTTCTACGCCTTTAATTTAGAAGAAGATGAAATCCCTGAAGATTTTGTTTCCTGGTCTACAGACAGTGGAACCCACTACATCAAAAGAACAAGTCAAAAGCAATCCTGCACAAAAATTATGCCTGAAGACTAATCCTGCTGATGCTGACATTGTTGGTTTGTCGAAATGGAAAACAAAGCCAGGAAAAGAAGTTCAGATCCATCATCCTGCAAAGAAAATGTCGTGGAAACACTCCGAAATTCTGGTCAGGCTTGCCCATCAAAGGCTACAAAGAAATAAGTTCCTGAAAGAACTCTAAAATCCCCATGCAAATATTGTAAATTTTTTGGGCAAACAAAGTTATGGAAAAATTTTGAAGAGAGATTTTTACAAATATTTAAAAAATGTCTGATATCAACCATCGAGTTCATGGCCCTACATACCATTGCTATTAATAGAACCATCATTACCGCAGACAGCAGAGTCTCAATTTTGCATATCGTCGTAGTTGATTTTATGAAATCTCCTATGTGACAGTACACCAATGTTTTCTACAGATTTATCCAATATTCTTACATAGACCTATTGATATTTGATTACTTTTTCCTCCCCCCTGAAAAAATTATGCTCTGTACTACCACGTAGGAGGTTTCATAAAATCAACGAGGATAATAGATATACATATCAGCCAGAACCTCAATCAGAGGAAATAAAATATATTATGTAGCGAAAATCCTTTCATGTGCAAATGAGTCACCTGAGTATGAAATTATGTTTCTTAGAAAACGTGTTAAACTACAGAACAAATTTGTGATGCCTATTTTTCCTTCATTGAGAAAAAGTGTATAAAAATGTTACTGCCTATGCTTACAACCCATGGGAAGACAAAACGAGAGCAATCTGCACTTTATTTGAAGTAAACTTTGCTTCCTTTGATGTTCATTAGAATTTCAGGCATTGTCTCACTGTTCCCACTATTAGAAGAAGTTCATGGGTACAGTGATACACTTTCTTATTTTATATATACAGTATATTAAAGAAACAGGAGACTAGGAAATAAAATATTAGTATTTTATAGATACATTGCTCAAAATATAGATTTCATCTATGGATAAGAATTTTAAAGATTCATGACCTGAATTAAGAGTAATTACCTGAAATAAGAAATTTTTGATTATGGAAGGTCCTGACAACTTCTAATTGGTCAGCTTTCTGACAAAATGAGACATTTAAATGAGTTTGAAGTGTATCATGCTCTATTTCTCTTATGAGAAGGTCAATCTCTGTGACAAGTAGCTAAAGAGTTTGATGTTTCTCCTTCTGTGGTGTCTAGGTTATACAACAGGCACAGAAAGACAGATCAGTATTGTACAAGACCTGGCCAGGGCCATACACATAAAACAAATCTCCGCCAAGACAGTCACATCTGCTCTTTGACAGCATACAAAAACTGCAAGAGACCTGCTAAATCACCTCCATATGGCTTCCGGAGTCCGGGTTTTAGACCATATCATAAGGAATAGATTAAGGGATATGACCAAAAAGGCCTATTTAAATGTTTGCTGAAAACCATCTGATTGGTACCTGAACCAGTGCCAGACTGTGCTCTTCTCGGATGAATCCAGGTATTGTCTTACATGTTGTGATGGTTGTTTAAGAATGTGGGCATGGCCAAGGAAAAGGCTCTTTGCAGCATTTGTTCAGGAAGTTGATAAATTTGGTACGGGTTCCATAATGGTCTGGGCTGATATTATGCACGACAATTGGATGGACCTTGTAATTATTCCCAATCGACTTGAATGCTGTTTGGTATATTGAGGTCGTTCTGGAAGAACATGTGGTACCTCCTGCCATTGGAGTAGGCAGGATTTCTGTTTGTTCAGGATAATGCCACAGAACATTTTGCAGCTATCACCATGAATTTCCTAAGGGAGAATGAAATTGAGGGATTGGAGTGGCCAGCGATCAGCCCACACCTGAACCCAATTGTGGGGTATTCTAGATAGGAATGTCAGGAACCGACCTGCAGCTCCACAAACACTGCAGGAACTTGGAGATGCTCTGAAGGAGGAATGGGAGAATGTCCCCAAAGAGAAAATCCAGAATCTCATAAGGAGCATGCCACAAAGGTGCCAAGCTGGAGGCCTACATGATACTAAACCTTTATAAAGAATGTTTGAAAAGTTAGGACAAGATTTAACTGCTTATTTAGTAGAATTTTTTAATAGAGTTGTTTGTTGGCATTAAAATTCATTATTCATTTGTTTTTATTCAATTGGTGTTAAATGGTGTCACAAATAATATATTTATTAATTTTTCTGTCTGTACCCTTATCCAATGAAAAAATATTTATGTAATTCATAGTGTTCCCCTAATTTTTTGAGCAGTGTACTTAGATCATTATACAGTGTTAGCTTAAGGTACTGTACAAATATTAAATGTTTTTTTAAGTGTAATTTATTTTTCAATTCTTGCATCTCACTGTTCCCACTCCTCCCCTACATGTTGAATATTTCCTAAAAATCTCCTAATGCAATTCAGGGAGTTTTTTTATAAAAAAAAAAACAGCCCTTGTCACTTTTTTTCGAAAATGAGACTTCGATGTTATACAATAGATGGAGATTTCTTCTACCGCCTGGATATATAATTTACATGAAAATCAGCCCATGTCAAGCGTGAGGGCTTGTCAAAGATTTGATGGTTCTATAAAAATAACCCATATCATTCGTGGTTTCGACTAAAACTGCCCATGTCAATTTGACATGGGCTGTTTTCATTCAAATCTTAGCTACATTCTAATTGATTATTTACATTACTTCAATCCAGTATTGCTTTCAAATACACAACAATGCAGTTTTCAGGATGTGTTTATTACTTCCTGTAATTGGTAGTGTTTTTGTGTGTAATATTGAATAATGGCTTCTACATGAGAGGATGCCAGTTTTCCACTGTAGAAAAGAAAGAAGGTGGAGAAGCAAAACATTACAAAAAGATTAAAAATACAGGGGAAAAACACATGAACTATGTTGGGAAGCATGTGGAAAGAAAAACTATTGGGGTTTATTGTAGGTAAGCAGTAAATGTTTGTAATTTGAACTTTAATAAGCAAGTATTTATTACTTAATTATTAAAATGTAAAGCATAATGAAATACTTGAAATGAAATATTATTATTAATAATCATATTATTATATGTATAATCAGTAAGCTGGAACATTTTTTTCTAGATGCAAGAGATACCATTGTTTCGAGACAGTATACGAGGAAGATCGAGATGCATTATTCCATAATTTCTACACGTTAGAATCGAAAGATTTACAAGATTCTTGTTTATCAGAGATGATTTCTGTACGAGAGATGAAACAGAGATGTTCCCGTAAGCATAATATCAACCCTTCAGCAGCAGAGAGCACAACGTTTGCATACAGAGGAAGTTTGTTTTACAAGGTAAGAGTTACGAAAGATGGCACAGTAGTTGATGTTTCAGTATGTTGAAATGCCTTCATGGGCTTCCATGAAATAACACGAGGACGTCTCCATACTATACAAGCATCATTGATGAATGGACAAACTTTACCTAGAGATTCTAGAGGTAAACATCAAAACCGACCTAAGTCTGTACCAAGGAAATTGAGTTACTTATCATGGATCATATTGGTTCTTTTAAACCTCGGCAGTTACATTACTCCATCAGAGACAATCCCCAGAAATCCTATCTGCCAAAAATCCTCCAAATTTTATTAATATACGTAATAGGTCAGCAATTTCTCAAGAGCTCTTTTTTCATCAAATGCATAATACACTTCCAAAAATAAATTATTCTAAAATAAAGGATTTAAGAAAACTGTATGGTTTGCTAAGGTCATCAATATTTTGAAACTCATGGACAGGAAGAAGGGCTAACATTAATGGTGATGTAGACATTGATAATTCATACAACAGCAGTGGGGAAGACAATTATTGATTCTAAAATTTAATGGTAATGGATAGACCTATTACTCGTCTTGAAACAAGAGTGAAAAGTCAGCTGTTATAATGTTGCAGTGAATTAATTGTCAAATTTGAAAATGTTTGTTTTGTTCATAAATACATAAAATAAAATATTACTAATGTTTATTACTGTAGTGCTGTGACATTTGAATTTTGTAATAAATTAATGTTTGTTTTGTTCATAAATACATAAAATAAAATATTACCAATGTTTATTAAACGTAGTGCTGTAATATTTGAATTTTGTAATAAATTAATTTTTTCAGCATGAAGAATATCTTAATCTATATTTTTAAATTTTCAGCCAAAAACGACCCTTGTTCATATTTATGCGTTAATTAATGCGAATTTTCTGTTACATTATGTCACATAACCTGTAGAATCATTGTCATAAATATTTGGTTCATACTGCAGTGTATGTAGAAAGTTTTTTTACGTCTCCTGAAAAATTAACTTTTTTGAAAAGGGCTGTTTTTATAAAAAAAACCCTCAATTGATTTTATATTTATTCACATAATGGTGAGGAACAGCAGAAAAACAAATTCTTATTCTTGATGTCCACCCTTTAACATGGAAAATGGTCGCTCTCCTGTATCATGACTTTATCTAAGTGTCGTTTGGGTTAACATGTGATTCACACTGGAAAAAATTAAGCATTGAGGATGAAGTCAAGTCGTAGCAGCAATGTATTTGTATATCACGAAACGACATATTTCCTACAAAGCCTTTATGGCTTAGCAGTAGAGCTCTTTCTTCTTGTTCTAAAGACTGGAGTCTGAATCTATGTAAAACGCACACATATGAACACAGTGTATACAATGATTCCCAAGCTATTTTGAGTTGGGACTGTCTCTGAACAGCGACCAATTTTCGTGTCAAAGGGTGTACATATATTCTACATGTAATTTAAGAAACGTGAACAGCATCAGCTACAAATATCTCATCAAAGGTCACACACAAAACGTAGGTGAAGCTGTTCACTCTTTAATTAGAAGGAAATCAAAACCCCATTTCAATGTTGTTGAATATAGCCACAAACATTTCACAATTTTAAAGATCTAGCTGATGAAGTAGATAAAATTTTTATATGTCAATTGTAAACCCCAGTCATTTAATTTAAACGACATAAAAGTCTTTACAGATAAAAAAAATAATCCCTTTAAATTTTATTATAAACTTTTCTTTTTAAATCCAATACTTTCGAGGAAGTATTGATTTATCAACAGAAGCATAAAGGAGGAAATGATGTGGACTACCCACAAGCTAATACTAGTACCTGTGAGTTTTTCCAGTGAAGTGGAGAAGCTGCAAACCTATTAAAAAGAGTCAGCCTTCAATTTCCCACCTAGCATTTCTGCTAGAAAGAAACAAGACAATATCTCTTTTGAGTTGCAAAAGCATTTCCCAAGCTTATTATAGTTTCTATGCCTCTTTGTAATGCACATGCTGGTTATACTAAAAATATTTTTTTGTTTGCATAAATGTTTGTTTTGTTCTTTTCGTTTTTATTTAATCTAGTCCACTGCTCTTGTCTAAACATCACTATTATTCTACTTTGTATTCAATTATGAACGAAAACTTTCAAGATTACCACAATAATATCTCAGTGACTATGGGGCTGTGATGAATAACAGTAGTGATGATAAATAACTGCAATGTATAACTAGCAACACTTCAGTGTCTGTTTATTCTGAGAATAAAATTGAATGTTCTTGGTAAAAATATTCATTTTCGATTATTCTTTTCATTAATTTCTTGCAACATTAAAAATATATTAATAAATATTTTCAATAACATAAACAGAAAACAACTATTTAAAAATATTATAATATTACTATTAACATTGAATCTCACAGTAATGTAACAAAATCCCTTCTCGCATATGGTAACATCTTGTCAGATTATAGTTAAAAATCCGTTTAAAATCACAATTTCTTGAAAGAAAAAAAAGTGTTCAAATGTTATGATGAAACTCTCATGCTATGAAAGTTATAAAATATTATCCCATGCAGTCACTAGCTCATTTTCAAAACCGACAAATTTTCAATCTCTGTTTTCCGAAAGCAAGATATTTTGAGATGCAATGCAATGCTCTTCTAATGGGTGTGCGATATTTAACTCATGCAGAAAACACTCGAGAGACATTGAAAAAAAAAAGAGGGAAATGATGGTGAGAAGTAATGCAAGGGAAGAGCTGGGAGGACTGTGATAGATGGAGGATGCTATCTCATACTCGACCCCACAACCAGGGACACAAGTCTAGATGAAGAAGAAGAAAAACCTTCTTTCAATTGATGCATTGCTGCCCTGGAAGCACAAGAAATGTTCAACAATTGTATTCATGTTGTCATGCAGCACATTATTTTCTTTCAAATGCAAAACAACTTCGGGTACTAGGGAGAATGGAAATTCAAACTCAATCATTTACTCTACTCTCTTTACATGAGTTAACTGCCTAAATATGTGCATTCATTGAGATTGACAGTTCAAAATTTGGCATTCTCAGAATGGCGGCTCAAGTCCACATTTTTTCTTGTAAGCAACTAAACGAGATAAAGCAGTATCATAGAATTTTTTTTGATATTCCGAAATGTCTGTCCACTGTCAACTCACAATCTTCTTTTCTGTGTGGAATGAAATATTCGTCACATTATATTTGCAAATTTGACAATAGATTTTCAGTCGATTCTGATTCTGTAGCACATGTATTTATCACCTTCGTATAATTTTAACCGAGTAGAGCGGTCAAAGAGATAATGTTTCAAACTCGCATTTGGAAGGTCTGAGTTAAAATCCTGATGCCAGCCAACCCAAGTGTGGTTTTTTTCACTCGCAAAGGCAAATTCCAGATTGGAACATTCTGTCTGTTGTCTATGTATCTTCCCCTGCAAGCCATGGTATTGTAAGTACCATTTTGCTAACTTTACAGGAGAGGCTGTTACGATACTGTTCCAACGATACAATAGTCAAAGTTTAAACCAATTTATCAGAGGGGGAAAAAAATTGTTGGGGCTCATGGAATTTTTACAGTCAATGTGCAGTGCTGGGCAATATATTATAAGCACCATAACTCATTTCTGGTAAAAGAGGTGCTTACAATACTTTGCCATCCAGGGGACGATATGTATTCGTTGTCTTTAAGAGATGGTCCCTACATCAAGCTGATCCTTCTCCAAGGAATTTCCTCCTATGTGGGATCCAGAAGAATTATTCCTCCCCTACGGACATTGTCTTGTAAGAGACAGAAAGAAGGTTAAACAAGGGTAAAGAAAAACATAATTTTAATAGTAGCAAGAAAAAGTGACACTTGCGAATGGGCAAAAATTACCTCCCAGTTTTGTCTCATTGATTTCAAAGAAATGTTACAGTATTTTCGGACACTGCTTCTCTGGTGTGTGCGCACATGTGCATATGTGTATGTGTATAGACTGAAGAAGGCAACAGAATATATTAAAATAAATAAAAAACCTAGTAAGTGTTTTGTAATTGAGTGCATGGTTAATTAGAAAATTGGCTGAAAGTATACATACTAACTCAGGTCTTAATAGCAGCATTTCGTCCAGTATTAACTGCAGTAGGGTTACCGGACTTCCTACTGGCAGAAAATAACGTTATATATTAATCTTTTTATTTCATTAAAAAAATAAGTTTCTCTAACAATAAGAGTAAAAATGAGAATCATATGGATAATGCTTATTGAATAAAACAGTGCTAACTTTTAGAGGAAAATTATTTTTCTATGAGAGAAGTATTCATTTGAGACAAATATGGGATTAGAATTTTTTGCTATACTCTATCCAAGGAATAAGCTGTTAAAATCTGCACTTCTAAAGGGTGGTTCAAAAAGAGCGCCAGTTTTGAAACGGCTGGTAAATTTTCGTTTGTCAGTTGGTGATATTGTTTTGTTTAGTTTCTATTTCCAGGAGCATTCCGATTGGTGACTCACTTTGAATTTCTTGCATTCTCGCATTCTGTGTCTAACAATGGAGCAGTTCACTTGTGCGCAACGTGTGTTAATCGTGAAAATGTTTTATCAGAATGAAAAAAGTTATGCTGCAACTGTCAGGCAACTTTGCGCGATTCTAGGGCATAATGAAGCACCGAATGAATCAACAGTTCGCAGACTTATGAAAATGTTCTTTCAGGCGGGTTCAACAGTAAATCTTAAAACTCCTGGGCGTCATCGTTCCCAGATCACCTCATTTCGTGCAATGCTGATCATCAATGGCCACCAAGGTCATGTGACTTAACTCCTTGTGATTTTTTTTTTCTTTGGGGTCATCTTAAGTCATTGGTGTATACCAATAAACCCCGAAACATCCATGACTTGAAGGAGGAAATTCGACGAGTTGTCGGCAAAATGGAAGTGGAAACTTGTCGTGCAGTCGTAGTGAATTTCATGGACAGAGTTCCTGCATGCCAGCACAGTAGAGATGGTCATATGCCCGACATCATGTTTCATACATGAAATGGGAAGGTTAGATGAACATGTTTATGTATTTTGTTTCTGTTTTTTGTAGAAATAAACTTCTTAATTTGATATATCAAAACTGGCGCTCTTTTTGAACCATCCTATATCATGCATGTATGTATGTGTGTATGTAATATGTGTATGTATAATAATCCCCTTGGGGGATATGTTCTGAAAACTATTGCAGATAATAGAAAAACCCTATAAATATCCTTTGGTAAGTTACTACTGCAGCATGTGTCAGGCCAGTGAAATGTAAATAGCGGGGGTAATGCCACTAAGGACAGTGTTGGTGACCGACATTACTACAGTCTAAGAATAAAGGATATGACCAAATTCTATATTTTCTATAACACTCTTCAGATTAAGACACTAGCAGCTAAAATACATTAAAAAAATTATCACCGAGATTAACTGCGGATACAGATTTCGAAGGTAAGATACTATATGTAAAGTTTCAGCTTCTTCCCATGACAACCATGTGACGTTTACATATCTTAAAATTTGCTTATATGGTGGATCGTCAGTGAAAAGCTAGAATGTCAGATTCCAATCCTGGCAGGTTAAAGTGAAATTTGTGGTGGACAGAAATGATGCTTGGTAGTAGGTTTCCGCAGGATAGTCCTGTTTTCTAGGAAATGAGGAACTTCCTACAGTTTAGAATTCGGGTATACCACTGTGCATTCACATGCCTCATCAGAGGTGAATCATCCATTCTTTACGGGGATAAAGTATGGTTAGCACGATGATCTACAAGTCATTATAGCTGGTTTCCATAACTGGATTTCACTATCTCAAGTTACAGGACATGGTGGAATACCCAAAAGCCTAATTCTGATCACAGTCACCGCAAAAGCCAGTTTCTTTGCTTCTGCAATATTCTATATTCTTAATGTTTGTTTTAGTGTCTGCCATTCTGTTGCCATCGAAACTTCTGCCTGAGGAACAACACAACAATGTGGAAGAGGCAGAGAGGATATTGCACAATACTATGCAGACTATAGGTCAGAAATGTCTCTCAAAACCTGAAGCAGACTCAATGCCTTTTTTATGATCAACACATCTGCACCGACAATTGAATGTTCAGAACCACTAACAATGTAAGCAAAAAAAATCCCTCAGGAACATAGACTTGATTAATTTTTAAATAGTAGTTTATGTGACATTACAAATTGGCGACATCACATTTTCATATGTGAATTTTTCTTCAGTATTGTATTTGTTACAGTAGATGAAATTATTATAGTTTGACTGTATTCGCTGTTTTAAAACATATTATGCCACTTTTTTAAGATTACTTCAGTGTTAGTTAACAGCTGTCAATGGCTAATGATTCATGTGATTGTTTCATTGAACAAATTTTTTTTAGAAAATTTTCAGTACCTTAAATTAGAGTAAAAACAGATACATGGTTTCAGAAGGGCATCCAACCCTTTCGTTCCCAAACTTCCATCAGTAAAAAAAAAAGTGAGTGTTAAAATTGTGAAACTTTCTTTTTCAGAAAGTAAATATATTGAAATTCTGTGGTTATGTGGCTGCAACAAACTAAATAAATAATTTTGCTGACTGTGTATCCTGTTCTGTGTTCAGAAAACTGCTTGGAATACTGAAGGTGTTAATGATTTGAATAATTTTGGGAATGTGTTACAAAGGTATCATCAACAAAATAAGAATATATAGAGCTACAATTAGTCTTAAAGAATTTGAAAAATCCTATACTAGAATGGAGTTTTCTCTAAAAGTACACATAAAGAAAATATACAATTGATAGATGTAACATGCTAACTAGCATTTCAGGAGCAACCATTCCATACCCATGGTGAATTGAAAAGCTCTTCCAATAAAGGTAATTACTGCAAATTGGTTGAGTTAAAGGCCCTGTCAACTTAAAAAGTGCACTTTTAGGTAGAAAATGATTCTGACAGAGTAGATGTAGAGATTAGTTTATGTGAAAACTGGAGTGTTGTACGATTAATAGAACGGCGACAATCCACAGTTAAAAATTCACGAAGTTATAGAAGTGACGTCACAACTCCACTGTGGCGAGTACGCCATGGCTGTGAGTAGCAGCAACAGGGCTTTATACAGTAATTGTAAGCTTCTTCCCACATCAGTATCTTCCTATTATTAGTGTAAGTTTCTGGTGTATGGTGTCGTGTCTTATATGAAATAGTTATTTCCACGAATCATGGCTGGAATCAGGTTGTATCAATTTGAGCCCAGGAAAGGTGAAATTGTAAGAATACGGGAAGAAAGCAGTGAGAATACAGATCAGCTAGGAACCACGGACTGATGTTTCTGTGGTGAATGTGGTTCTTCAGCAACTCATCAAGAGTGTTTTTGTTGCCATGAAAGTCCATGATAAGAGATGTAAAGGAAAGTGCTGAGTGTATTATGAGTACATTTCATAATGCACTTCATGCTGTTGTACTGAACAGAAACACGTTGAATACTACTAGGCATGTTATGATGGTGAGGACGGAGTCTAATTTTGAAAGGGAAGAGTTACAGGAGGTAAATAACAGGAACTTACGTTATGTAGCTTACAGACAGTTTGTTTACTAGATTAATTCTTGGAATCCCCTCGGAAGAGGAAACAGAAAAGTCATACCTTCATGCGTAATAAAAGAAATTCATTGTGAATACTTCGACCCTGACAATGAGTACAGAAACTTTCAAACTGCTGACAGAAGGGAAATTTAGTATTTTCATTAATTAGAAACGGTTTTTAATTTAAAAAAATTCACTACAATTTATTATATTTTGCAACCAACACTCAGAACATTAAAAAAATTATCTTAATTTTTACATTTTTTTTACCAATTGTTCCTTCCTTTTATAAGGTTTTAATAACTTTACCTCCAATAAACATATTCTTGGCTATTTATAATTGTTTCAATGTTAGTGATAACTCGATCAGAAAAAAGTAATCAATTTCAAAAATCTATTACAAACTACATTTTTTAAAAACAAATTCAAAATTTTAACTGATAAATTTGTATTAATATACACATCGAAATTTTTATTGGACAAAAGACGAACAGAGAGAGTAAACATTCCCACACAATAAAACGTATAGTACTCTTGTCTGTTTTTAAATCGTTATATTTTGGTAAAACCGCTTCTCTTATTGAGTCAGTGCATTTGTCACTACTTGTACTAGTTTCTTCACAAAAGGACGCATCCATATCATTTACTTTCTCACTTTCACAGTTTGAAATACCCCTGAAAATTTTACTCCCCAGCCCACAATGCACACCTAATTCATTGCAATTTGTATGTGTGTTTAAATTGGCATCATCACTGGTTTGTTCTTGGATATCACTGGTCCCTGCTTCTTCGTTCACTGTCTCACAAAGTTCGCTGCTTGAACTTGTAAATGACTAGTCTATTGTTTGTTTTATAATCTTCTTCCTTACATATGCACCAGTTTTTCTCTGACTTTGATGACATTGGGTTTGGAAACCCTATGAAAGATGTACATTGAAAATGCCTGGAGTTCAAGTAATGTATAGAATATGAACAAGATAACAAAAGAAAGAGTGCACTGATGATAGAATGCAGAGTCCATAAATTGAAATCAAATGATTTTTATACTTTCTTAAAACAAAGAGACTGTATTTACAATGAGCTACGACTGCCAGAAAATCTAGTACTACCAAAGGTACCAGACCAAGAGCCTACTCTCGGCAACTGTATAAATACAACTGAGGGGTCTAGTATCAAAACCTGCCATATCCATTTTTTTTTAAATCTAGTTTCCTTATGTATTTTGGAGTACTTTCTAACACCTACCATATGCACTGGCTGGCTTTTTCAAATTTGAACTACAACCCATATATAATGCATAGTAAAAATTGGAGTTACTTTCAAAACCTGCCACATCCAAGGAAAATACTCGATGTCTCACTTTCAAAACCTGCCACATCCATTCACAAATGACTGGAAGTTATTTAATCGCGTGAGCTCAGTTTTATAGGTTCCTCAACATTACATCCGAGTCAGTTGTTACAGTATTGTTGTTTAAGATGTCACCTGCACTAACTACACCGAAAACATCGCGGGAAAAGGCCGTTCGGCATTCACAATGGAGCACTACAACGAAGAGGAAGCAAAGATAAGAAAACTGTTTCTTTTCACTGGTGTACGATAATTGAAAATATCAAGTCACGTGCCATGTTTAGAATTGTTATAAAATGTTCCATTGTTGATGCTACAGCATGTCATTTGTGGATTGTAGGTACACATTAAAACCGCCGACTTTCCAACAATGCGACCATAAAACAAAATCAAAGGCTTTGGAATGTTCTGAACTTTCTGAGGCTGATATACTCAGATTAAATTCTGCATTCTATTCCCACAAAGAAAAAAAAGAGGCCAAGATGCATTCATTTTGAAGCATGTATCTGTAAATAACTGCATTAGACGCAAGACCACAAGTGAAAAGAAGAAGGTTTCTTTACACTACTTCATAAGAAAAGACAAGATCTGTGTTCGTGTTTGCCGCAAAAAGTTTCTGGCAGCTCTGTCTGTTGGTAGATCACGGGTGGAATCAATTGTTACACATTACCATCGTACAGGACAGGTAAATATTATTAATAACAATTTTCATAAGCTGTAGCTTTGAAATAAGTCTTGCAAGAAGGAAACTGTCCATGGCTTAAAGGTGCTCACTCTCTACGTTTTTTAACGAAAAATTAACTAATGTAATTACAATATTGTTATTGAGTCATTAGAATTAGCGTAATAATTGGTAGACGATTAAAATATGAAATTAATATTTCTATGCTTTTAAAATGTTTTCACATTAATGACAATATTACAGTTAGGTTTATTACTACATACAGTTCATGAAACTACGCTATAAAAGCACACAGAAGATAAATTGAACAATAATATTACAGGAGAAATACCGGTACCGTACTCTTACACATAGTATTGTTAATTCTTTCACGAACACATACATTTTACGTATGACTAGTGGCATCGTACTAAACATGACGATAACATTGCAAGGTCAATTTTGCCTGGTTTTTAATTTCGAAGACACTCTGACTCATAAGCAGGAACATTTCGCTGGCACATAATATGTACACATCCTTGACCCTAGACCAGCTCACATAAACAAAATATTCAGGAAGTTCAATACAATGCACTGAGAGGTGTCCAATTCGGAGAAAACATAAGAATGATAATACCCATTGCATTGAATGTATTAGTTCTAATGAACTCATTATTTTCTTGCACAAAGTTAATATTTCTCTACTTCTACCCTATTCATAGGTCCGATATGAACACCGTGGTGATAATCAGAAGGAAGAGGCTTTTTCTTGAAAAGCAGCTGCAATAAAAACATTCATACAGCCATTTAAATGGATGGAGAGCCATTATTGTCGAGGATCTTAAAAAAAGACAGTATCTACCACCATCTTTGAGTAGGAAGAAGTTGTGGCGGATGTATTCCAATGTTACCGCTGTAAAAGAGTAATATTTTCGCAAGATATTCAATACCAATTTCAATGTTGGATTTGGAAAACCAAGCACCGACATTCTGTTCAACCTGTGCAAGACTGAAGAATCAAGCAAAAATGGAAAAAAATGAAGAAAAGAAGCAATCTTTTATCCTTCAGCTCAAAGTTCATAAGAAACGAGCAAAATATTTTCCATCAGTTGCTAAAGAGGATCACAGATGACGAGGTAACTTTGGTGTTGACTGTGAAAACCCAAAAATACCCAAAATAGAGGATCAGTCAGCATAGTATAGCAGATAACTTTACCTACACAATTTCGCTTTTGTGACGATGCTTCCTAACAAACAACTAGGCATGAACAATGTTCGGTGCTATGTTTGGACTGAAAATGAGAGGTCTAGAGGATCCAGTGAAATAGCTTCAGCCATTTATGACAGCTTGCAGAAAGCGGATTCAGCCAAAATACGGAAAATACGACACTTTTCAGACGGCTGCACTGGTCAAAATGAGAACATGACTATGGTTTCAATGGCAGCAACTTGGTTAGTATCTAAGTCACTAGAGAACATCACTGAGAAGGAACTTCATTTTCCCGTTACTGGCCATTCATTTTTACCAGCAGATTGAGTGTTTGGTTTCATAGAAACAGCAGTACGCAAAGAACAGGAGATTTTGAACCTACAACATTATATAAACATTATCGGTAAGTATGGCAAGGTGTGCCGCATTGGAAGAGATTGAAATATTTATAATTGGAAAAAATCTTCACTTTCAAATATCTGCTGTATAAAAAATTAAAACACAAAAGATAGACAATAGAACTGTTATATGTGGGGAATCGACGTACATGACTGACACTGGCATTGGGAAAACTATAGTTCGTCGTGGAAAAAGCCTCTCACAACTTGAGCCTATGGTGGTAAATATTGGTGTACCTGTATGCGCTAAAAAGATCACAGATGTTGCTAATCTGTTGGAGAAACGTTTTGGAAGTGAATGGCAACAAGACAACTGCTTGAAATTTTATGCGAATGTACTAAATTCTGGAGCAACTGAGGAAGAAGCAGAGGAAGATTACTGCGAGACTAAGCAATTCATTAACCCCCATGATGAAGTCATTGTGTGAAATCTGTGTTTTTAATTTCAAAAAGCTTGAAAATAAACATTATTTTATGTGTAGGCCTATGTCCAAATTCTGGAGTAACTGAGGAAGAAGCAGAGGAAGATTACTGCGAGATTAAGCAATTCATTAACCCCCATGATGAAGTCATTGTGTGAAATCTGTGTTTTTAATTTCAAAAAGCTTTAAAATAAACATTATTTTATGTGTAGGCCTATGTCCAAATTCTGGAGTAACTGAGGAAGAAGCAGAGGAAGATTACTGCGAGACTAAGCAATTCATTAACCCCCATGATGAAGTCACTGTGTGAAATCTGTGTTTTTAATTTCAAAAAGCTTGAAAATAAACATTATTTTATGTGTAGGCCTATGTCCAAATTCTGGAGTAACTGAGGAAGAAGCAGAGGAAGATTACTGCGAGATTAAGCAATTCATTAACCCCCATGATGAAGTCATTGTGTGAAATCTGTGTTTTTAATTTCAAAAAGCTTGAAATTAAACATTATTCTATGTGTAGGCCTATGTCCAAATTCTGGAGTAACTGAGGAAGAAGCAGAGGAAGATTACTGCGAGATTAAGCAATTCATTAACCCCCATGATGAAGTCATTGTGTGAAATCTGTGTTTTTAATTTCAAAAAGCTTGAAAATAAACATTATTTTATGTGTAGGCCTATGTCCATATTCTGGAGTAACTGAGGAGAAGCAGAGGAAGATTACTACGAGACTGAGCAATTCATTAACCCACATGATAAAGGCGTTGTGTAAAAAACTGTTTTTAATTCAATAAAACTAGAAAAAAAGCTTATTCATGTTAACAGAAAAATTATTAGTTATTTAACACATGTTCTTATGGGTGATATATCAAAATCAACCATATCCATTATAAACTGTCAAAAATATAATTATTTAGGGGGGGGGGGGCACGATTTTCTGAATCTTGTTATTTTAGTAGATTTCCACGAACCCCAATCATCTGCTAAAGAAGAGCCACATACATCTTATATCAAAGTAACTGCACGTTTTTCTCATTTTTCTCGAAATGTAGCAAAGTGGATGTGGTAGGTTTTGATACTAGACCCTCAATTTTACTGTAGTCCAAGGAAGTTCCCACTCAAACTTTGATCTTGAAACAGCTAGCATACATATGTGGACTGAAAATGAGTACAGTATAGGGTCAAATCAGATAGCATCACATGTTAAACATTACTGAAATTCCGCAAAACATAAGTACAGTTAGTCTGATAGCTGATGGATGCAGTGGTCAAAATCGTAACACAACAATGGAGGAAATGTTGCTGAAGTGGTTGTCAACAGCTCCTTGTAATATAAAAGAACTTCAAATGATAGTGGCAGGACATAGTTTTATACCTCCAGATAGAGGTTTTGGCAACACTGAGTCACAACTAAAAAGGATGGCAATAATAATTATCAATCCAAAAGAATACGATACAGTTTTCTCCACATCTGGAAAGGTTTTCAATTTAGGAACAGATTACCCAGTTCTTGACTGGAAAACTAGTGTTGAACATGTGATAAAGCCAATAGAACGTCACTATAAATTTAATGTGGCAAAAGGAATTTCCATCACACGTCATCATGGTAATTTGCTAGTAGGAGGGGAACAATTTTATAAAATTGATAGTATCTTCTCTTTGGCTAAGAGTGTATTTAAAAAGGGCAAAAGCATCTCAATGATGAAGTCAGAAGTAATTTCTGCAGGAAGTGTTGCAGTTAAGAAGGAAAAGTTACAAGATGTCAACAAGTTAATACGCAAACACTTTGGGGATGATTGGCTACAAAACGAGAACTTAGTCTTGTACAAGAACGTATTGCAGGCCAGCAAGGAATCAAAAAATCACGAACAATCTGAAGCTGAAGATTTTTGTGAATATCATGAAGAGAGTGCGAATTTACACATTAAAAAGAAAAGTTTCATTATTGCAAGATGATGATAAAACATTGTCAAAACAATAAAAAAAGTTCTGTTGCAACAATTACATACATACAAAGTATAAAACAATGATTATTAGATCAAATAAATTACTAGAATTTTTTGTTACTTTCAAAATGCTACATTTCCAATATTTAAATTAATATTTCTTGGTTTACATAATATGTAGAATATTTGAAATACATGTATCATTTATAGTAATAATAAACATGATTATGGAATACTATAAAGTTTAATGTAGTATTACATAGCATAAAATGTTTTTCTTGTTTTTCTCGAAACAACATAGAATGGAAAAGCCTCACTTTGAAGCTAGACCCAGTGGTGATATTCAAAAAGTTTAACAACCAGTTCTCTCATGTGTACCTATGTTGAACATACACCTTATATCTCCAAGGTAATTGTAAATATTATCTAGAAATAATTTAACAACCGGTTCATCTGAACTGGTGCGAACTGGCTGAATATCACCACTAGCTAGACCCCTCAAATATAAACATTAGTTTTCGTTTTCTGCAGTACTAACCGAAGTGAATAATGCTCAGATCTACCTAAAAAGGATTTCCACTTGATGACTGAGTGTAAAGTTGAAGGCAATGGCTATATTTCGTCAGGGCAATCAAGACTGTCTAATGTAATTTCAAGGGAAAAATTGTTCCAGGGCCGGGTATTGATCCCGGGATATTTGTCTGAGTGCATCAATACTCTACTGACTGAGCTACCCAGGAATTGTACCAGATGCCGGCTCAATTATTCACAGAAAATGTGCACTCAATGCTGGGCTCTAACATTATGTCAATCCACTTGAGATATGTGGATATAAGGGAAATAATTCAGCCAAGCTGTATCTGGTATAGTTCCTGGGTAGCTCAGTCAGTAGAGTATTGGCACACTCAGCCAAAGGTCCTGGGTTCGATACCCGGTCCTGGAACAATTTTTCCCTTGAAATTATTCAACTCAGCTTTACAGGGAGCTATATCTGAAAGCCAGATTTGTATAAGACTGTCTAGTGTCAAAGGCAACTCAGGAAGCTCTGCTGATGTGCAAAATGCACGACATTTCTACAGAAAAAAGAATTAGCAGACATAACAAGATGCTTGGTGAGCAGATAGCCGAGTTGTAATCCTGAACTTAGGTTGCTTATAGTACAAGAAACACGCAAAGAACTACTGGAAGCAATTGCTCAGCTTAAGGCAGAAATTACAAAATATACAATACAGATGAATATGCTTCACCAGCGATTTATTTTCCTGCAAATCCAGACATTATTTGGTACTGAAAAAAATGATTTTGTCAATGAACAAATTCGGCACACGTATGTGAAGTACACAGAGTTGAAAGTTGCAGATATGAGCACCGATATAAATCAGTTTTGGTGACACATTGTCTTTTATAAGAAAGTCAATCCTGATGAGCAGATTGCTAACTGAACAACTTTAGATTTGATTAGGTGAGTATACAAGCGGAAGCTGCAAGAGAGTTTGACTACTGTTGTAAGATTAAAAATATTTATAAAAATAAGTGTTTCAACTGAGAGTTGTAAAAGAAGTTTCTCAAAGCTTTTGTTAACTGAAAGAGATTCGATCTAGAGTTCAATACTGTTACTGAAAAATTTGCTCTAATTAAAACCAGGCTATTTTAAATAAATTCGAGTACACTAGCACTAAATGCATTTTACTTGCGTAATACTTTCCTTGCCCTGGGTGCTGTCAACCCAAGTTATGCCACTGATTAAAACGTAAAGAATTTGCCCTTGCCATGTGTTATAAGTGCCAAGCATGTGCATGAATGAATGACGACTTACTGTATTTGTTATGTGGTTAAAGGATTTGGACAACAACATGGCGGAAACCAGATGCAAGATTCTAGTGTTTATAGATAACTGTCCCATCCACCCTAAAAATGTGGAACTTACCTTTTTGTCTTCATGTAAAACTAGCAAGCTTTAGCCCATGAAGCAAATAATAATAAAGGTTCTCAATCATTTTTATCACAAGTGAACTGTCCTGCAGTATTCGCAAGATAGTGACGTGGGAATTGCAACAATGACAATTTAAAAGTGCTTCTTCTGATGAAATGTTTTTATGAATTCTTACTTAAATTATGTAAAACTATTATTATTCATTGCTTTGGTTAATGTACAAGGTAAACAACTATGAATGACTTCTAAAGAAATAAGTAAATATGCATCTACAATGTTTGAATATTTCAATAAAAATTATAATGTATATCGATATGTGAAAAGTATGAAAATACAGAATATTATATATTTTTTCTATATGATCATCCCGATCTAATATGGGGTCCTATTTAATACATGGTTTTCACGTGGTCTCTTTTCAGAGCATTTTAACAAGATTGTACTGTAGCACAATATTTCAATCTTATGATCTTGCAATCTGACATGAACTAAGGAAGAAATCCGTATGGCACAAAATAATATATTAAAATAAATTAAATTTCGAAGTGGTTGCTTTCTAAATATTCTCTGCATCAGAGTCTACATAAGAACTTCATACTAGTATTCCTCTTGTGACTATTTGATCTTTTAAATATAAAAATTACAAAACTAATATTTCCATTTCCTCTTATCTTTCAACTACATGCATTGTCTAGCACTCTGAAAAACTCTTTAATATGCCTCTCCTTCACTAAATGACACTTTCACAGCCATACAAAAAATGGGCCAACTAAGAAAATGAAAGAAGTGACAAATGGAAGCTGAAAGGGGAGGGAAGTACAATAATAAATAACTAGTAAGACATTCCCTCTTAAATCCATTATAAATAGAGAGCTGTGAACTTCGTACATGAGCATCATAATTCGAATAGGAATTAGCAACTCAAGATCACTGTAATCTTGAAAGAAATGTAATACACCAATCCTCTCACATCAGAAATTATACTTTTTACACAAGTGTAGACAAAGTTCAAATGGCATGCGGACAGTGCCCCCGAATTCTGCAGTTGCTCGTGTCCAATTTGAAATATGGCATGAAATTCTTGTGCTTACACAATGCACGCAGTAATAAATTTAATAAACACATGGAAATACATGGTATAAAAATGATTTACATAAAGTTGTATAACTGTAGTTCTGCACCTACTCTATCAGTTTCTCATGAATGTTGTGTGTTGTGAACACATTAATACCCAAGCTTTATGAAGATAAAGTTAAAAATAAGAACATTCACATTACCAAGTAACTAGTAATCAAACTGCCAAAGATCGATCAATCAGTCAACCAACCAACGCATCAATCAGATGTAAACATTTACTTTTGGTGCACTTAATACATGTAACTGCTACAACATTTACAGCCCTACCAACACGTTCCTTACACACTGTTCATGTTTATACACATAATAACATCTTTGGAAGAAGCTCGGTAACTAGAAGTACTAAGAGATGAAAGATAATACATGCACAATAAAACAGTAACTTTAGTACTTTTTTAAGTTAAAAGTAGTACCTGTATTTTATACAAAAATATCAAGATAAATACACCTTGTTCTCATTATAAGTATAATTCAGTGAACTTGTTCCTTTGCATCTAGCAAATTCACATTATCTGTCGCTTATATCATGGTCATGGATGAGAAGGAAAAGAAAGGGTTATTACTAAACTACTATTCCATTGACTCTCACACTGTCTCTCCTTTGGTTACTATTTCTCACAAAGTGATGTTTGGTCATTACCCTGATTTGGAAGCCAATAGCAATTAATGCTGTCTGACCGCAGTCTCTCAAAAGCAGAACACAAATGGAAACGCTGTTTGTCATCATACACACAGATTGAAAATAAATTTATTTGGTAGGAAGAAATAAAGTCTTCATACTTATGGCAACATCTACAATCACTAGTTAAAAAAAAATAAATAAATAAAAAGTGTGATTTAATAACCTTTCTGGAATTTACTCCAATTCAATTAACATGTGGTGGTTATAAACAATCCATTAGTACCTCAATGTAATTATATAATGCCAATTGTAATATTGAGCACCAACTGAGAAACTTCTCAGATAACAAATCTGTATATTGATAAAAATCCATTTACATCAACATTTACAGCAAATGAAAGCACCCACAGTCTCTCCAGTCCTTAAGATAAGACATATCTTACCTGTCTTGTGAACAACTTCTATTTCTTAACATAATGACTAAATGCACAACTTCATCATGCCACAACAACCCTTTCTTGGGTTAGATGCAGGACTCCATCATGCATTGAGGGGAATCTCAGCAATCCTCCACGAAACTGGCAGGGAAGAGTCCTGTACGACCGGTGCGTTGCTGTGTGCCCTTGTACCAACCGTCATCACGTTTCTTATGCACATAGATAATATCTCCAACCCAGAGCTCCAGTTCGACCTCACTGTTTGGAGGGTAAGGCACGATGCAGCGAAATCTGTCCAATACATTATATATATATATATTACATGTTACATTTACACTACTTGCAAAACTTTATCTCAAATAGTAAAAGAACGTGAATAAATTAAAACACATTTTAACAAATCACATTTCAACTTTGTGCATATTATTTCTATGTCTGTATTCTCAATAATTACTTAAAAGCTGTCTCTGGTGTTTTAATCACAAAATAAAATTATGTCTACAAATGTTCTGAGTGTCCTTAAATTACTCGTATTACAAATAAACCTATTAAGCATACGTCTACTTCATGACAAGAAGAATTCAGAAAAGTTGTATTCTACACACAATTAAGACTGCCATCCTTCCGAACATTTACAGGAAGAGCATACCACAAGCGTAACATCAAATGTTAAGTTAACATGGTAATGGAAGAAAACACTAAGATTTTCTTCAAAATCAATGATTACTAAAAAAATAAAAATTCACAATGATCCAATATCTTAAAAGCAGTAGTAGTTTGAATAATGAACAGTCTGAAAATAATTCATCATCTCCAGGTCTAATGCATCTGAAGTCTGATTAGTGGAATATGTAGCTAATCGGCGATGTATGCATTGGAAGGGGAAAGGAACTGGTCACCCCAGCCTCATTATCTCCTGGTCTAGTTACCTCATGAGTGATGCCTTATTGGTGTTACTTACGAGGTTCAAACCTGTTTTCGGACAGTTGACTAAACAACAACACTTCATTCTGTGATATTTGGTTAAATATGAGGTCTGTATCTGTCACTATCTAAAAATATATTGATGAATAACTGTAAAATTCACATAAAGAAAGCTACTATGTCTCAAGTGCATGTTGGCAACAACAATGCATATGATTAAATTAAGAAAATGTAACATACTTTTATTGCTTCAACCTGACTTCTTATGTTCACTGAACATTTAAACGAAAAGAAGATTAAGTCGGTTAAGGAGAATGGGTAGTGATTAGGGGTAAAAATCCGATTTTTTTATTTTGTGTTAAAAATAAGTACAAAACTTGCGCTTTTGTGGGGTATCTCTGCAGATAAGCCCTAAAAATGGCCTCTTTAAATTTGGCAGCACTTACTTACAAATGGCTTTTAAAGAACCCAGAGGTTCTTTGTCTCCTTCACACAAGGCCGCCATCTGTCCCCATCCTGAGCAAGATTAATCCAGTCCTACTACCATATCCCACCTCCCTCAAATTTATTTTAATATTATCTTCCCATCTACGTCTCGGCCTCCCCAAAGGTCTTTTTCCATTAGGTCTTTCAACTAACACTCTATATGAATTTCTAGATTCACCCATATGTGCTACATGCCCTGCCCATCTCAAATGTCTGAATTTAATGTTCATAATTATGTCAGGTGAAGAATATAATGCGTGCAGTTCTGTGTTGTGTAACTTTCTCCATTCTCCTGTAACTTCATCCCTCTTAGCTTCAAATAATTTCCTAAGCACTTTATTCTCAAACACCCTTATCCTCTTTTCCACTCTCAAAGTGAAAGTCCAAGTTTCACAACCGGTAACTGTTTTATAAATTCTGTCAGCTTTCTCGAGAGCAGACTGGATGACAAAAGCTTCTCAAATGAATAACAGGCATTTCCTATATTTATTCTGTGTTTAATTGCCTCTCGAGTGTCATTTATATTTGTTACTGTTGCTCCAAGGTACTTAAATTTTGTACCTTTTCAAAGGATAAATTTTCAATTTTTATATTTTCATTTCGTACTATGCTCTGATCACGAGACATAATCATATACTTCGTTTTCTCGGGTTTACTTCCAAACCTCTCCCATTACTGATTTCAAGTAAAATTCTTGTTTTTCCCCAAATCGTTTGTGAATTTTCTCCTAAAATATTCACGTCATGCATATAAACAAGCAATTCCAAACCCGCTCTGTTATTGTGGACTTTCCTAATGGCATATTCTAGAACGAAGTTAAAAAGTAAAGTTAATAGTGCATCTCCTTGTCTTAGCCTGCAGTGAACTGAAAAATCTTCAGACAAAAATTGACCTATACGGACTCTGCTGTATGTTTCACCAAGACAATTTTAATTAATCAAACTACATTAGTTTCTTGGGAATAACAAATTCAATAAGAATATTATATAAAACTTCTCTCTTAACCGAGTCATTTGGTTTTTTGAAATCTACGAATAACTGATGTGCTGTGCCCTTATACTTCCATTTTTCTCTAATATCTGTTGAATACAAAAGATCTTATCAAAAGTCGATCTATTACACGTAAAATCACATGTAATTCATATATCCTTTTTATTTTTAAATGCACTTTTCCGTAAGTTAATATTTTTCAAACTTAAGTGCATTTTTCTCCGAAACTACTGAATATTTACATACAATTTTTACTATATTTTCTGCACCCTGTGCTCTACAAAGTAGATATACGGGTTTATGAATATCACTCACATAAGATGAGGAAAAAAATATATATGCATTGAAGAAAATAGCAAAAATTGTTAATCGAAGTTGAATATCTTTTTCTGAAATATTTAACTTTTGCTTTAGAATTTACAATATACATTCCTTGATAACTTAAAAAAAATACAAGGTAAATGAGTGAAGAATGTAGAAACTAATGCATAAGTTATCTGAAGAATGAGGCACATTTAGCAAAAGTGGAGAAACAGATTATGAAATAGGGCCTTCTTTTGCACTTGGATAAAATAGTAATTAGTTGTATAAGCAAGGAAACTTTATTCCACTCTTAACACAAAGCCTAGAAATATTGAACTAAATATTTGTACTGAAATTCTTCAATCGCACATGCATTACTACCCACTCCCTTTAAAAGAACAATGACATAAAATTTCTTCTTTTACATGGAACTGCCACTCTTTTTGCAAATGACACTAGTGCATTTTATATTACTGACTCCATTGAAGAACTGTTTGAAAAGTTTGAGGCAGACATTATTACTCTTGAAAATTGGTTAAGCACAAATAGGCTTTCTTTGAATTTGAAAAAAAACTGTGTATACCATTTTCACTAAACATTCTTTTTATTATATTATTCCGAAAGAATTAAAGTTTAATGATTTTGTAATACAAAAAGCTGCATCAATTAAATTTTTAGGTTTGATTGTTGATGAACATTTAATATGGGATAAGAATATTTTGGCTGTCTGTAACAAAACCGCTCCAATGTCTGGTATTCTGAAAAGGCTTAAAAGATCTTTGCCTATATCTTGTCTCTTGAATGTATATTATGCTTTTATTCATTCTCATTTGATGTATATGTCATTTATTTGGGGACATAATAAGAAAACTGGTTTGAGACCTTCACAAATTATTCAAATAGAGCTTTAAGAAATTGATTGGATTTTCATTATTTGACTCCAGTTAAATAGCTATATCAATTTTCTTTTGTTCTACCAGTTGAATCATTTATCAAATTAGGTGCTGCTATTTTCATGTACAAAGTTATTAAGAATTTAATACAAACTAATATGTTGTTGTTGTTTTCTAATGTCAGGCGTTTGACAATAAAGTCATTTGACCTCTTGCACTCCAATATTTTTCAAAAATATTATCATGGTCAGCCACTGAAGCACAGATTTTGAGGTGTTCCGAATCCATTTCTTGGTTTGAGTTGCACAATGGGCAGTTAGGGGACTGATATATTCCAATTCTATGCAGGTGTTTGGCCAAACAATCATGGCCTGTTGCCAATCTAAATTCAGCTACAGACGATTTTCGTGGTAAATCGGGAATTAACTGTGGATTATGATGCAGAGAGTTCCATTTTTTTCCCTTGGGATTGTGTTATCAAATTTTGTTTGTTGAAGTCTAAGTATGTAGATTTAATAAATCTTTTCACAGAGTAATATGTAAATTTAGTAACAGGTCTGTAAGTAGCAGTGCTGCCCTTCTTTGCTAAAGCATCCGCATTCTCATTTCCCAGGATTCCACAATGGGATGGTATCCATTGGAATACAAATCTTTTATTGAGTGATATTAATTGAGAGAGCATTTTAGTTATTTCTGCTGTTTGAGATGAAGGTGTGTGTTTAGAGACTATTGATAGAATAGCTGCTTTGGAGTCTGACAATATAACTGCATTCTTAAATTTATTGATGTGAAATAGAAGATTCCTGAGACTTTCACTTATTGCAACGATTTCTCCATCAAAACTTGTTGTTCCATATCCAAGAGATCTATAAAGTGAGAAGAGACAGCACGTAACACCTGCACCGGCACCTTGTTCTCTGGAGATCAAGGATCTGTCGGTGTATAAATGAAGCCAGTTTTGTGGAGGGTACCTAATATTAATTGTCTCTAAAGACAACTGTTTCATTATTTCAGTGCTTACTTCTGATTTCAGTATTTCTTCTGTTAAATTTAGATTATATTCTATATTTAACAGAGTTAAAGGGTTTGGTTTAATTTGTAAGTTTTCTTTTAAATTCGGGATATTGATTTTCTGTTTTAATTCAGAATCAACTAAACAAACTAATATATACTAATACTAATATATTTCAGTTTAATAAAGATATACATACTCATTTAACAAGACAAAAAGAAAAAATATTTTTTTCTCAGCATAGCTCAGTAACTTATGGAATGAAAGGAATGAAGCATTTTGTAATAACTTTTAACGAACTTCCTTTAGAATATAGAATTTTACCAAATTGCTGGTGTTTTAAGAATTGTTTAAAAATACGTTTTTGGGAAGATTATTTATTTCAATTCTCAGTTGATTTATTTATTTCATAGTTTCAAACTTTTTCTTCTTTCTGCCCAAAATTTTATGTTATCTTACTATATGTTCTTATTTTGCTTTCTTTCTTTAATAAATTCTTGGATATTGTTTGCTTCCACAGACTGTAGTTTCATGACTTTTTAAATTACACTGTATTATGTATGTGTTCTTTTATAGCCCCTACATATGAGTTATACTCGTTGGGGCATACTAAAAAAAAACTCCATAATGGCCCAAATCTAGTACAATCTCAAGATATCTTATACAGAAAGATAAAAGTATCTCAATCTAACAGACCTACACTTTGCAAGTATAGAATGAAAGAACTTACACTTCTGAATTGGAACTGGATTCTACTTTAGACTGGTAACCTCCCACAAAATGCCAACCTCACTACCATCCATGTTCTTAGAAACCAGCACTTTTTGCAACATTTCACTAATGACTCACTGCTAATCTTATTCATGATGTAATTATCCACTAGGGCAGCAGTTACACACTTGTTTTTCCAATTATCTCGCTGGAGTCTGAGCATGGTACCCTTTACACAGCCAGTCATTATACTCTGTGTTATATTCTTCCTAAAGAGCACTGAACAAATACCTTCTAGTGTTATAGGAGGGTTGGTCAGAAAGTAATACCTATTTTTTTTTTCTTTAAATAAGGTGGTAATATGAAAAACTTGAATTTGGCGCAATTCCTCAAACCTTCTACAGTCTACTGTAATAACTGCTTCCCAAGTCAACAGATGGTAGCACTGTTTCAGTTTAGAAAATGGCTGACATCAACGTACATACAAGACAGCGTGCTGTGATAGAATTCCTGAATGTGGAAGATGAAACGCCCTTTCACATTCACAGAAGGCCGAAGAAGGTTTATGGAGATGCAACAGTGGATGTCAGCACTGTTAGACAATGAGTTCGTCGCTGTACAGAAGCTAAAGGGGAAACATCGTTGACTCATGAAACGCAAAGAGGCTGGCCAGCGACTGCAGCGACTCCTTGCAACATACAGTGAGTCAATAAGATTGTTCATGATGACCGCCAAGTAAGAACAATTCAATTATGTTGCATACTCTCCAATGGTGAAGACAGTGTGATGCCCATTATTGATAATCTAGGCTACTCTAAAGTTTGTGCACGTTGGGTACCAAAAATGTTGACCGACCAAAATAAAGAGGCATGGAAAACAATAGGCTCCGATCTGTTGCAGTGCTTCAATGGAGGCAGAGGAGTTCTTGGTGAAAATTGTGATTGGAGATGAGATTTGGGTTCATTTTTTTTAACCTGAGTCCAAGACGCAGTCGATGGATTATCATCACACAAGAAAAAATTCAAAACTGTGTTATCTGCAGAAAAGTTAAGGCGACAGTCTTTGGGATGTAGAGGGTGTGATTCTGGTTGACTTTTTTTGGAGCAAGGGCGCACAATAAATTCTATCCAATATGTCGAAACCCTCAAAAAGCTTAAAGCATGTCTTTGGTGAGTTTGCCCATCAAAAACTACAGCGGATATTCTTCTTTTGCACGACAATGCAAGACCACACACCAATCAATACACCACTGGCGAGATTACGAAAACTGGTTGGGAAATTTTGCCTTATCCACCATACAGCCATGACTTAACACCATCAGACTTCCATCTGTCCAGTCCACTAAAGGAAGCTCATCATGGGCAACACTTTGAAGATGAGGCGCTCCTAAAAAATTCTGTGTGCCAATGGCTGAGGAAGAAGAACCGTGATTTTTACTGTACTGGAATACATGCTCTTGTTTCAAGCTGGGGAAAAATTGTGGAAAAAAAACGGAGATTTAATTTTCTTGTAAATTAAAAGAGAGAAAAAAAAATAGGAGGCATTACATTCTGACTGCTCCTCATAATTAGAATACAAGGAAAGGCTGGATAACCAGGTAGCTGGTGGCTGACTGCCTTAAGGTAGTTAATAAATTCTTTAAGTATTATCTGTGCAGCTAGTATAGTCAGCATATGCTACAAAGTAAACTTCATTTATGACTGAAAAGGACTAGATTGCATGCGATTATAATATAAGTACAGTTTTCACATGGATGGCTGTTTTTTATAAAAAGAATCGTACTAAATTGGAGCCAATATGGTATACTGATCAATTAGATTCTATCAGAGAAGTTGCCCAATCATCTATCAATACTTTTAGTAATGCATTATAAAACACAGAAGGCATATTACGTTTCGAAATTTAAACAAAACAATAATTTTTATTTTGTATGCTCACTATTTTGTTCAAATAGATCTATGTAGTAACTCAAAACATTTGTATACAACCTTCATTTTCTCTGTCGTCATATCATAATCATTTTTAAAGTGAATTAGAATGAATTAACAAAATGTTAATGTCTCACCTCTCTCTAACAGGAGGAACAAGAGGTTTATTTGCTTTTCTTCCATCTCCACTACTGCCAGCATCTAGTGAATTTGACTTGCGATGATTTCCACCACTGCTGCAGGCAGTGCTGTCAGATGATCTATATCAACAAACAAATCAATTTACATGTTTCTGACAGTTGTATTATAATGTTACATATTACAATGTGGGTGACGCATGCATGCACATATGCATGTGCACACACCTCATTCTACACGCTCACATGCATAAAGTATACAGAACTATAATGAAGCAGAAATCCAATTGTCTAGTTCACTTGCACAAGTAAAAAAGTTAGTAATTAGAAGGCTGATCTCAGCAAAGGTTATCAAAATAACTAGTGTTCACAACACCCATCAAACAAGATCTGAAACGTGAAATAATAATCCATAAAACGATGTGTGTAAAGCATGCAAACAGAAAAAAATCTTATATACACAATATCGTTCAAAGAATCAGATCAAACTGTTAGATAATATTAGAAGGATAAACTAGAATAAATGCAAATAATTATTATATATTCCTACCTTTATTATCTCAGTAATTAACATCCTATTTATTCTAATTTCTATTGGGGTCATACACAAAGTTCTGTATCCACTCATTACAAAAGTGTGCATACACATGCTTTTGCACAAGAAGGTAAAGACATAATGCCCTATATAAAGTAATTCACGAAGTTTTACCGCCACCAATGGAGCAATGGTTTGGAACATATTTTCCTAATAAAATTTTTTCCTATCTCATACAATTCAGGAATAATCATTGGTTTTCTAAACGTGTTGGTTTGAATAGAGCTCGCAAATGTTAGCCAGATCCCAATATTTGACACCCCTTGATTACTGCTTATAGAAGTGGATGAAGGATCTTGTGTACCATATTAAGGTAAATGCAAGTAGAGAATTAATTGTGCGCATTATGGATGCCGTAGCAATTATCAGGAACAGCCCTGATAAGTTAATGTGATTCAAGTGTGTGGACATAGGAGACATGTTTGAAAATTTCTTGCAAAACTAAGAGTTGATAAGCAAAATGAAGTTTATAACAAGTAAGCAGTTACAAGAGTGTAAACTGTACCTATTTTTTGTGTTTCCTGTAGTGGCATTATTAAATTTTGCCTCTAATTTCAAATTTTCAATAATCTGTAATGACTTTACTGTAAGTCGGCCCCTATTTTTTTATTTACACTTTTTGCTATATTTGATCCCTAATTGGTGGTAAAACTTCGTGAATATCTGCAGGAAAGTAGAGTCCTTTTCTTTCTGGACCTTGTATACAAAAGTTTCTCTCTTACAATCCATTTTTGTGAGCATAATTATAAAATCATCTTTACAACAAACTTCCCATTGCATGCATCTTCCTGAATCACAAAATACTGTACGAGAGTAAAGTAATTTATATGTTGGATTACATAATCCATGCTGCTAAAAATACATAAAGTGTTAACTTGAGAAAGCTAAATTTGCATCCAAAGATACATCTGGAAATGCAACGAAGGATGACATTAAGCAGCAATGCAAAATTAAACTTACTCTGAAATAATGACAAATATAAAAATAAAAAGCTCATTTCTCTCTAAGAGAAGTATGCGTTATAGTACACTGGCAGCAAAAAAAAGTGGATCACTTAATTTTTTTAAGGAGTATATTTTTTTATAGCTTATGCTTTATTTTTTCTACATTCCCGCAAATGCTAATTGTAAAATGAAGTTAACACAATTCCTATGCATTTCATTCCATTCATTATTTTTTTTGCAGTTATTGTTAAGTTCTCAAATGTTGTAATTTATGCAAAATTTCAAGTAATGCATTTCAGGAAGTTATTGAGACAATGGCTTGCATTAACACTTGTTACGCAACTGAAACTGTCACTGTGCGCATATCTTGTACTAATAATGGATGTTACCACACCTTGCAGCGATGATGGTCTCCACTAAACACAACATGCTGACCACCAGTTCCAGCAATGATGCTCATATTTCGTTCATAGTGTCGAAGTTGTGATGTCAAACACCTTGGCAGAACATAACCCACAGGTGTTCAATAGGATTTAAGTCTGAACTCCATGCTGGCTACTCAGGGCTGGTATCCTGACGTCATGAAGATAATCCGTCAAACAGAGAACAGCATTGGAGTGGGCACTGTCATGTATAAGAGTGAAATTTTCGCTGAAGGGAGCAAAGGGAACACATGATCTAACACTTCCACTATCTATTGGTGCATATTCAGAGTGTCTCCATCAGAGAAAACAAGCTTCACCTGGATCCCAAATCTGTTACCACCCAATACCATGACAGAGTCACCTCCAATTTATTGCGTTCTCTTGGAGAAGTTGCAAAGTGAATATTGCTCTCCACGCCTTCTACATACTTTCTCTCTACCATCAGAAGACCAGAGGCAAAGTCGCAACTCATCTTTGAACAGCATCACTGAGCACTGGTCCATAGTCCAATTCTGGTATTAACACAGAAACTGTAATCACACTGCCTGGTGCTGAGGGTGAGCTGTGGAGCAATTGCAGGTCTTCTTGAGGTCAAATTGGCTTCCCGGAGTCTTTGTCTAACAGTTCTCTCAATCACAATGATGATCCTCACTGCTTCGAGACAATTGATGGCCTGGACCGCAGTCATGTGGCAATCTCATAAGACATGGGAGACGAGATATGTGTCAACTCTTGTGGATGTAGACCTCTCATGGCCTGAGTCAGTCATCTGTGGTAGGAGCCAAGCACACGAAATTGTCATAGGGCATATTGGATGCTTCCAAATGAGGCATCGATGGCATTAGCCACAAAATTAATGCTTCATCCATTCTCAACCAACACAAGAGGTCTCATAACATCTTCTCCACTAAGAGGCAACTTACCTTATCAAATTTGAAAGAGAAACTGAAGAATAATAAAATTATGACTTCTGACAAAATATATCACACTAATCAACTGTGGCACTGCACATGGGTAAAACTTCAGAGGTTTTAGTGCCAATTGGTCTTGTAAAGCCATAAAGCACATTGGGAGAGGGGTCGAAACTGGCGCATGGGGTGGCATTTTATGACCTATGAACAGCATATTCATCTCCAAAAATGCTGAATACATCTTTCTATAGTAATAAATTATTAATTTAATAATGTTCTCTAAATTGGTGGTTTATTGACAATGTTTCAGTTTTTACGAAGTGACCCACTCTTTTAGCTGGTAAGTGTATGAACTATACCAAAGTGTTACAGGCAGTTCAATTAATACTCTCAAAATGTTGTATGTGTAAATTAAAATTAGAAGTAATTATTCCTGACTATGTTTCATATTTAAAATAAAATTTAGCCAATTACATTCCGGTCTTTTTAGTAAAATTCGATAAATTCTTTTAAATATGAGAGAGAGTGAAGAGGGAGAGGGAGGGGGACAGAGGGACAGGGAAGAAAAAAGAGAGGGGGAGAGAGGAAGCGAGAGAGAGGGAGAGAGAAAGAGAGGAGAGGGAGGGGACAGAGGGAAGGGGGAAAGGGGAGAGATAGAGGGAGAGGGAGGGATAGAGAGGGCGGGAGAGAGATGGAGAGAACTATATCAAAATATTATAGTAGTAAAAATTTCGACCCAGTTAAGTGAGCTGAAGGCTTTTCACAATTTTTTTCTCTACCAAGATTAACACTGGAAATTCAACTATACATTTTCATGAAATTTAATATCATTGAGCAAATATGTTGCTTAATAACTGACAAAAAGGCCGATACCAGTGAAATGTGTGTCGCTACATAAGAATTAATTTTAAACTGTGGGAGCCTAAGAGGATCCAAAATTTGGCTGGAAAATGATTTTAGCATGGAAACAAGGAAGAAGAGAAAGTTGCTTATTATTTTTTTTAAAGAAGCCAGGAAAAAAGGACAGTTTGCAGTGTTAGCATTTGACAAACTGATAATTAATGGAAAGAGCTATGATCTAGATTATTGCCAGAAAAACTTTAAGTCAAATAATAACTAGATACTAAAGACAAGAAGATCGGAAGAGACGCAGGGTGATGACTTCAGTACAGAGCAGAGAAACCATCAGCAAGTAAACAGCTGTTACCTGAGATCAATGCCCAATGTATGTTACATAGTGATTCTACAGATAGCAGAGGAAAATGGATCTACCAAGAATCTTCAAGGAGACAGAGGGAAGCTGCCAGAACCCGGAACCTTCAATGGCAAATGGTTTACTAGAACAGGTATTGTTTAGAAATAATTACTTAATAAGGAATTAAACAATACAAAGAAAAAACGGGAAAGATAGATTATCTTTTATTACCATTAAAAAGTAATTGGATGTGTAAATTGTGATGAAGAGAATAATAATTGATGAAAGTGTGATAAATTGCAACTCGCGAAAAAGTAGGCTGAAATAATTATTATATTACTAGGAGATGGGTCCAAGTGAAATGATCGAAACAATGGTATTAAGTCTGTTAATAAGATGGTGCTAACACTAGGAAAGGGCGTAATCTGATCGAAAGAGTCAAAAGTGTAGAAATGTACGTGTAAGTGTGCTTTGAAATATGTGATCAGATACTTGTGAAGGGACTATACAAAAGATTAGGGTGTAATATGGTATGATCGATTTTCAAAACGAATAGTGGTTAAGACTAATGTGTGCCAATATAACAACGTAGATGCTGATTGAAAATAGGTTATTAAAGAAGGGACAACATTTTCATTTTATAGGGTATAACATCAATAGTAACGAATTTCTATTTTAGATGGCATATCTAATAGTTAAGCTATAGTTAAGGCGAGTACCTAAAGGCTTAATGCATCAGGACGTCAATAACATGTACAATATGCTTTGACAACAGTATGTAATTATAAGTATAATTTTATTATGATGAGCACCTGTGTACAGCAATGTGAAAGTACACCATTATTTTTATGTTTTTTTTAATGACATCAAATATATATATCATATCATATCATAACTGATAAAAAATAATTTGAGGACAGAAATGGTGTATATTACTTCCAAAGAAAGACAACAATATTCAGGAGTAGTTATAAGAATACAATGTGATGCAACTAAGAACTTTAAAGTTGTATAAACAATAATAGAATTTTATTAGAGATATAAATGTAATAAATATAATTTCAAAATAATGTTAATATAATATTAGTTAACAATATAAAAAATCTCTAGCAATATCTTAATATACATATAGTCGGTGACTTAGGAGAAGACGAGTGCGGAGTGAGGAGAAGGGGTGATTAATAGATAATGTTACAACAACACGTGTAATACTTGTACTACTAGTAAGTGGAAACATTATTTCTGCTTACTAGTAGTACAAGTATTGCACTATTGTCGTAACATCATCTATTAATCACCCTTTCTCCTTACTCTGCGCTCATCTTCTCCTGAATCACTGACAGTATGTCATGTGATTATTTTGCCTCAACGTTTGAATATTATAAAAATAGAACATATTGTCGCTGCAGCTCCAAAATCCGCTATGTACTTTTAAACAGATTTTTCAGGAGAAAGAAAAGACATTATCACTTTTGTTGATTTTCGAAGCCACTTTCGGTATTATTTCAATCATTGCATGAAAAATGATGAAATTATACTCGAAAGTAGCTTTGATAATCAAGAGAATTAAAAGTGATAATGTTTTTTCTTTGTCCTGAAAAATCGGTTTAAAATCACATAGTGGATTTTGGAGGCACAGCGAATGAAGTGTTTCAAAACCAAACCCAGTAAAATATAGCACTTCAAATCTCCAGTGAAAACTTACAACATAGATATATTAAAATATTGTGTTATACAGAGTTTTAATTCAGTTACAGTCTCTTACATTTTCGAAACTCTAGATATAGCAATCTTTCCATAGGATATAGTAATATGAATTTGGTATCTAAAAAAAAACAATTTAATTATGTTTTTATTTAAAACAAAGTAGTCAGATGTTTAAATTTTCACAGAACAACTTTAAATATTATTAATATTATTTTGTTAGTGGTCACAAACTGCAATTGCAGTAACTGTTCTTCTGACCTCAGAGGGCTGCGGTCCCTCATTGCGAATCGTTGCCCTACACAACAATCTAATTACTTAAGCATAATAAATAGATAAATAAATAAAAATTAGCTCGTACTCTTGCAATACATATCAGCTGAAAGAAAACAACAGTATACATTGCAACCAACCTTCCAAAGTGGGGCAGATTAGCCATGACTACATTGGGACGTTGCTCTTTATGCTTAATTCTCTGTGAGCCCGAGGAACCAAAGAGGCGGTGATGTGCAGAACTACCATCTAGTGGCAGAACCTGTAGAAGCTGACTGGGACACGAGCCAGACCTGCGAGTGGCACAAGGATAACACAAACAAACAAACACACACAATGCAAGAAGCAGGATGTTCATTCAACACAATTATTAATAACAGGATCTATGTCATTGTTAAGCCACAAAGCACACAAATAAAGCATCACAGAATGGAATCTGTCAAAATATTCAGATGGCAACATACAATTAGTTTCTCTGAAAACATACAAACGTACAAGACATAATTTATCTGAGTGGAACATTGAAAAAGACAACTACCAGGGAAGCAAAAAGTGAAATAGAAACCCCTTGAGCTGTAAGTGACTGAATTAGAGCAATATCATGTTTCACCCACCTAATCATGCACAACTTCTATTTCTTTCCCAATCTTTTAAGCTTAATTAAGAATTAGGTCATGTGTTGTACGATAAGTTATGGTGTTAGTTGCAAGGCGGACATATTTTATATGGTGATCATGAAGTAATAAACGAGGAAAAAAGGTAGCACATGAGGACTCATAACGACAAGAATAAGTATCGATACTGAATTCATGTATTGTAAACAGTCAACTTCTTGTAACTCACTGCAGTTTCTATATTCTATAGACTTTCGTGTTTGACAAATGCATCTTATTGCTGTTTTAATTTTTCAAAATAAATTATAAAGAGAATGCTGCAAACTTGACTAGAAGCCAGCAATATTCCATCTATATCCCACAGGTTTTCCAAAGGCTAGGTATTTAAATTTGAAATTGCCAGTATATTATGATTAGACAGGCAAGGAGAAGTTTTGTTTACTAGTTTATTTCGTCATTATGTTCTATTGCTTGTGTCATTGTGGAAAGGCTGAGTGGAGGGAGGGGATGGAAGGAAATAGTGTAACAAATCAGATGCTTTGCAGTATGCTTCAAAAGAATAGTATGTTACTGTTATCCAAAATGGATAGATACTTATGCAGTGATTACAGACATGATACAACAGCATGACAGATTTAACATGAACACTTTCCTGGTCACTATATCCCCCACCAACCGACGTTTGCAGCACTCCAGCAGCACCTTTGAGATATACAATGTATGATGCAGGACGTTAGAACAGTGAGTTCGAAGTAGACCCATATAAAGGGCTCCATTTAACATTGGGTGGTATGAACAAAGATGAGAAAAATGAGCTTGCTCCTCAAGAGCTTCTCCATCTTTGAGCAAGGAGTCAATATGTATGAATAAAATGGAGTTTTGCTTCTTACTCTGAAGAATCTACTTAGGTACATTAGTAAATAACTCAAGCTTGTAGAGTGAAGGTATTTTACCGAAATGGCTGCGTTCATGAATATTCAAAGGCCTCAGAAGATATATATAAGGAACACAGAGATTCACTTTCAAAAGATTAAAAACTCTGTAATGCCTTAATTAAGAAAATTTGGAATGGTTAACTGACTTCTTATGTGATTCAAATGAAATCAAAGGCAGTTAAAGTATTAGATAATTTAAGCTTTTCATGCCTAAGTTTTTATTATAATAATTATAAAGGGTCCAGCAGAATGATCTCCCCAATTTTAAACATAAATAAAAAGAACATAGATCCCAATCAAAATTTTATTTTACCATCTTACAGAAGAACGCTCGTCATTTTGACATCACTTTGCTTTAAAGAAAATATCGTTCAAATCTTGCCCTCACGAGCTATACACTCTTGAAATAGTGACTGTGTGTCCTTCTTCCTCAAAAAAGTATGGCCCTATTATTCCAAATTCTGCAACAGCATACCAAACAGTAACACGCTCACTGTAGAGAGGTCGCTGATGAAGGTATTGTTTGTTGATGCAGCCCGACAAATGAGAATGAGCTTAGTCACTATTGAAACATTTTTTTTTCAATATGGTCTCGCAAGCATCTTGGTGGTTGAGCCAGTCACATTGTCGAAGTTCCTGAACCATCGCAACTTTGTAAGGATGAAACTTGAGGCATAGGTGTAAGATTCGTCAGACACTCCGATCAGATATTCTCAATACCAGAGCATGTTTAATGGCTGAACGTTGTGCCGTGAAGAAGGAGTAACAGCGTGCCTCACTGCTGCGATATTCTCGGGAGTCCGAACATTACGACATCTACTGTATGGTTTTCTTATCAGGAATTCTTTCGTGTCAACCTACTCTAAAATGGGTATGAAATTACCGCTGCTTTGCAATCACAGAATCGCCATTTTTTTAACATGCTTCAACAACAAAATGCACGATCTTCAGCTATCCTCGCTATAATAATAACTGAAATGGCATGGCTTGTGCTGCTCAAAGATATATGCCACTCTAACGTAACTATCAAGAAACCTGTGTGGCAGCCAATTCAAACCAAACAGATCATTCTGTCGGATCCTGTATATAGTTTCATTAAGTGTTGGTATTTTTATTTGGGGTAACTAATCATGACTATGGAAGTATTCTTCTGATAAACATCAAATTTAGAGCGATATCAGGAATAGAAATGTACAGAACATTTCATACTATCATAACAATTTGTGCAAAATAAAAGTAAAGGAGAGATATAGATTGGACCTTTTCCATTGCTTATTTTTAAAGAATCAGCAACATTTCAAAGATTGCCAATCTTCGTCTTCAGTGAAGAAAAAAAAAGTGGGATTGTTGCAAACAGCTACCCCACTCCCTTTTTTCATCTGAAGACGAAGATAGAACCAGTCTTCGAAATGTTGCGAATTCTTTAAAAATAAGCAATGGATAAGTCCAATCTACATCTCTTCTTTGTTCCTCCCTCTTTTAGATCAAAATAAAAGTGTTTGTTTTCACCATATTTAAGCAAATAGAAGCAAAGGTTTCGGGTTCATCTTCATAACCCAATCAATCATCAAGAAGCATCACACCACAGTGTATGGCTCCTAGAATAATTCTTCTTCTTCTTCTTCTTCTTGTTATTATTATTATTTATTATTATTATTATTATTATTATTATTATTCTTCTTCTTCTTCTTCTTCTTCTTCTTCCACGATTCAGAGCTTGCCTGTTCTGCTCTCACATTTTTTCAATAAAACTCAGCAGGAAACTTAAGAATTTAAGAATGAGGACGCAGTTGCAGAATCAGAAAGACCCCACATTTTAAGGGGAGAGGATGGTCTAATTTGAGATTTTTTCATAACTAATGCACATTTTTCATCTTTTGTATGTAGAAATATCATTGCTGCAACAACTTAAATTCAAGATTAGATTAAAAAAATGTGACTCAAATTTTGAAAAATAAAGTACCAGGATACAGTAATTCACTAAATGGATATATCTCAGCCATTTTTAAGATAAGTTCAGAATTTTTTCGATATTTTACTCCAAAAAGCACATTCTTTAAAATGTCTGGAGCATAATTTTGATATTGGCTCTCAAAATTGTAAGATAGAAGAATACATTTTAAAAATGAATTTTGTTTTGTTGTTTCCTATGCTAGGCATTTGACAATAAAGTCATTTGACCTCTTGCACTCCAATATTTTTCAAAGATATAAATAAATAAAATAAATTTTAGAGGTACTTTTATGGAAGAATATTTTTCAAATGCAACAGAATAATAAATTTCTATTATGGAGAAACGTTTCCTAATAGCCTAAAGAATGTGTCTTCCAAATATCATCCATGTAGAATTCATAATTCCGAAGATATGTAACTTCCTATATGAGAATAAAGCAAAAAATTAAAGTTACGGGAAACTGCAATCAAAATTTAGTGTCATTTAAGAACCCTATGCCAATTTCTGTTGGATGCATTTCCAATATTCACTACAGGCTAAAGTAAGGAGATGCACAATCACCTTTACTTTTTAACTCTGCTCTAGAATATACCATTAGGAAAGTCAAGCATAACAGAGGAGGGTTTGGAATTGAATGGGTTACATCAGCTGCTTGTTTATGTGAGTGACGTGAATATGTTAGGAGAAAATCCACAAACTATTAGGGAAACCACGGGAAATTTACCTGAAGCAAGTAAAGAAATAGGTAAATCCCGAAAAGACAAAGTATATGATTATGTCTTGTGACCAGAACATAGTACGAAATGGAAATATAAAAATTGGAAAGTTATCCTTTGAAGAAGTAGAAAAAGTCAAATATCTTGGAGCAACAGTAACAAATATAAATGACACTAGAGAGGAAATTAAACACAGAATAAATATGGGAAATGCCTGTTATTATTTGGTTGAGAAGCTTTTGTCATCCAGTCTGCTCTCAAAAAAGCTGAAAGTTAGAATTTATAAAATCGTTATATTACCGGTTGTTCTGCATGGTTGTGAAACTTGGACTCTCACTTTGAGAGAGGAACAGAGGTTGTGTCCGAGGTGTCCGAGAATAAGGTACTTAGGAAAATATTTTGGGCTAGGGCCCAGTTGTACAAACACGGAATAAAGTCCTATTAAAATTAACTCCATGGTTATGCGAGAAATGCATTGTACAAACTCAGAATAGTGCGTTATTCAGAGGTTATCTCCCGAATAAGATATTCCATGCTTTCAGTCGCTGTTAAATCATTATCTAGAGAATAAAATATAAAATGGCAACAGCATTAGACGTCAATAATTCCGATAGTAATGATGAATTAATATATAATGTATTTTTAAGAATGCGGAAACAAAAGAAAATAAGGCATAGACCTGACCTATTAAATAAATATGATGGAGAATTTGTGACAAGATTCAGACTAAAAAAGGACACAGTTTTAAGCATGCTGGAATTAATCATTGATGATTTGGAACACACGAGACAGGTAAATTTAGTACAGATTATCATCATTCAACAGAATTTGTAATTTTTTTTAAATCATTAAAATTAATTTCAAGCAAATTCATAAGGCAATATTATATATCAGTATTACGTTTCTCATTTAATTTAATTTTGAGAGGAAAAGTGAGGTTATGTCTACTATTTTCTTTACAGAAGTCATGCAGTGTCTCCCATCTCTCAACTGCTACTTACTCTGACATTTTATGCTTGTGGAGCCTTTCTAATTTGCCTTGGCGACTTCTGTGGTGTAGACAAAAGCACAGCCAACAGGATAATTAAGAACGTAAGAGAAGCCATTGCCCGTCTAGCTCCAACATTCATAAAGTTTCCTGGATCTCAGGTTGAAATACATAAAATACAGCAATACGTTTATGGAATAGCTGGATTTCCCAGAGTGATAGATGCAATAGATTGTACCCATGTGGTAATTAAATCACCCGGTGGTGAACATGCTGAAGAGTACAGAGGAAGAGATGGAAGATTTTCTATGAATGTTCAGACTGTGTGTAATGCTGAACTTAAAATAATGGACATAGTTTTTAGGTGGCCAGGGGCAGTTCATGACCAGACTAAATTCAATAAATTCATACCATCCATTTTTTGCCGTCCCAGGCATTAAAAAATGCTGCTCCCTCAACACAAACACCGATCTAGAACAATTTAATCGAGTAGCTAAATGAAAAGGTATTAATTTGTGAATCTCTGTTCAAATGTTTAAGGAACATTGCTGAAGGATTATTTGAAGAATGCATGGAAGATGAACTAACATATTTAAAATTAAAATAATTGTGTTCAAAATTAATATCTCCTGGGCCCTTTGAGACCCGGCTTAGGCATACTAGGGTTCACACATCTCCCATAGTGCATAAAAAATTACACATAACAAATTGTTATTTCCAATTATAGTGCAACAAACAGCACAACACTAAAATGTGCAAGGCAACGCTCTACAAATTATGCAGTGCTTTATTCAATAATGTTACCCACAAAGTACAAACAAACATGCTGTAACACTAAATACCATGCAAAAATAAAAAATACAAAAAACACAGACAATTAAGTTCCTTTTAAATGCTACAATTCTCGTACGTTTTCAGTGAAGCAGCAGTGACATCTCTCTCCATAGAGACAAACCTTGAAAAGAAGTTTTCTAGCCATTTGTTAAAAATTAATCATAATGTGAGTGTAAAATTATTCATGTTAGTAACATAGTAGAAACAACGAAATGGAAGAAAGTAACTCTGACTTCATACTATCTAATTCCTTGATCAACTTGAGAAAGAGATAAAGAAATAGTGGAAATTTTAGTACCTATAGTAAGAATATAAACTATTTCCAAAGTCTGACAACATCTTTATGTCCTGAAAAGAAGGTGAGACTATCATTGTGGATGAATATAACACCGACCCCCAACTTGTTTCTCAGCCTTGACACAACTAGAATAATCATGCTGCATTGGGTCAACTGGTACATTATTGTAGTAGTTACCTGAGATGAACCTAAATTGAACAAAATAAATACTGTAATTCCAAAAAGAATTTATTTTGATCAGTAAGGTTCACAATAAGTTAGCAGTTTTTCCAGCTGTAAAAATATAAGTAGCATCTCGAAAGCAAAGTAAGTAATCATTCAGATATTTCAATGACAGAGGACTCATACGAGAACTGAAGATGGGATTTTATAAGTGAAGTATTAGAGCAATACAGCACATCAGCATTAAGACCACTTCAGGATTCAAAACATTACTGAGACAAGCATCATACTACTTGCAAGGAAACATTTAAATAAACCAATAAGAACCATAATTCTGTGCTGCCTTTCTTAGGATTAAATGACTTATGCCTCTTTCCTCAGTTTATGATGGTTATTCTCTTGCACAGATGTCCAGACGGTTATAATTACTCTTTTTGACAATGTTATTCTATCTTTTATTATTCCCCTAAGATTTTTTTCCTCCTCCTATGGCTGATACTTTTGATACTTGATTTGACATCATTCACTTTAGTGTTCCCTTCTAGGAGTGATATGCTGTAATTGTAACGTTTTTCTTTCACCACAGCACACAGCATTGCCCATGGTGCAACATGGAAGGTAATCTACATAGGATCAGGTGGTGATGATGATTAGAGACAGGCATTAAAAAGGATATAAAAAGGCAGGTAAAAAGGCACTTAAAATATGTGGCATTTTTACTTTTAAACAGCAATATTACTTGCAAAGAAAAATCACAAAATCAGTAGACCCAACCCTTTAATGCTGCTTAACATTTGTTCAATATACCTACACAGTGTTTCTTCAATTTATCAACATTGAAATTTTGCCATTTGTCAGATAACACAGTTTTCAGAACAGAAAAATAATGTCCAATGTCCACTGTGGTAATTGGAGCATACTTGAAACAATGATCAATGGATCCATGTTCACGGAACCTGCATTTTCATCACTGAGAATCATGTCTACACTTTCGTGTTTAGGTCTGGATTGGCAGACATTACTCTACTGCATGGCCGGGCAACTGAATGCTACATGGAGCAGCACATAGCAGCTCTTGCTCACGAAGTACCATTGGCAGCTCTCCAGTGCAAAACAGCTGTGCAGAGCACATTACAAATTACAGATATCTATCGTGCATGGATACACTGTAATAGGGATCAAAATTCTCTCTTTAAGTAATTTAAATGAGATTGAAATAAACGAGTGAAACCTTTGTGGTCACTTCATTTAAACGGCCACCTGGCCAAAAGGCCAATTTTCTCTGGAACCAATTGGATTTTCCATAAGATCAATACAAATTCCCTCTTTATTTAGCGGCCACCTCATGTGCCGGCCAGTGGCTGGGATTTATTTGGATTGGAACCTGACTATAACAGTCACTGTTCAACAAAAAACCTTTTCACGGATACTGTCTGACCTATCTTTTCGATAGAGGACAGGAAGCAATATCATTAGGACAATAGCTAAGTATACAACAGTACACCCTCCGTATCTTGGGGTTAGTTGGTTACTGTTTTATGACTCTCTTGTCACTTTCCACTCTGACCCTGCACAGCTATAAATTCTTACTCGTTTTTAAAGGATTGAAACACGGGCTTTTTCTATCGAAAATGTCACAGTATGTTTTAGGTCAGTAGTTAACCATTCGAATTTTTTTTTCTCCTCTTACTATCTTTCTCTATTTGGACCAGCTTTTACGAATTTTTCTTCTTTTCATTCAGTTGATTCGGAGGAACTATGAAGTTAGTTTGAGAGAGAAATCATGTCTAACAAAAAAATCTAGAGTAGTGTTAAGTTTAGAGGTGAGATGAAAAATGATTGAAGAAAGTAATAAGGGAATATCTGCGAGAAAAATTGCAGAAATATTCAAATATGGAAGAACACAAATAAAGGGTATAATTAAGAATAAAGATGAAATATTAAAAGAATGGGAGAAAAATATATGTCGTGGCCAAAAAAAGGAAGAGAGAATCTGTGTTTAGTAATGTAAATGATTTCATTTACGAATGGTTCGTGTGTGCGAGGGCGAAGAAATTGTCATTAAGTGGGCCTATGATTCAAGAGAAAGCTCTTGAAATTGCCAAAGAACTCAATGTAAGCATATTATAGATTTATTAATTTGTCATACAGAATAATATCTGTAATATTGACAATTAATATTTGAGGAGAAAAATTCGCTCCAGCGCTGGGGATCGAACCAGGGTCCTTGGTTCTATATACCAAGCGCTCTGACCACTGAGCTATGCCGAATTCAATCCACAACACCGGATCGAATTCTCCTCCAATGTTTCCCTTTATGGCCTGACTCAATGTTAGGCATATACTGTATGTTGACGTATATGTCCAATGTCAACTGCCATTATACTAGGAGCACATATATGCCTAACATGGAGTCAGGCCATAAAGGGAAACATTGAAGGAGGAAAATTCGATCCGGTGCTGTGGATTGAATTCGGCGCCGGAGCGAATTTTTCTCCTCAAATATTAATTGCCAATGTAAGCAATTTTGTTGCTAGTAATGGATGGTTAGAGTGCTTTAGGAAGCGGCATAACATTGCATTTTATTCTGTGTCTGGTGAAGGAGGTGACACACTCAACCAATGTTATTGAAGAATGGAAAAAATAGCCTGTCTTCAATTCTTGCGGAATATGAACACAGAGACATTTACAATGTTGACGAAACTGGTTTTTTCAGGCCCCTCCCTAACAAAACTTTAAGTTTTAAGAAAAAAAAGTGTAAAGGGGGAAAGTTGGCAAAAGACAGAATAACCCTGCTCTGTTGTTGTAATGCTGCAGGAGAAAAAGAACCACTCTTAATGATAGGGAAATCATTGAAAACGAGATGTTTGAAAAATGCTGACATGGGGTTATTGGGGGTGAAGTGGATTGACAACAATAAAGCTTGGATGACAACATCATTGTTTGAGAATTAGTTATGCAATTTCAATTCCAAGATTAAACGACAAAATCCCAATGTGACCCGTGAAATTGGTGTTTCTTCCCCCAAATGCATCACACCTCCAGCCCCTTGATCAAGGTAAAATCCTGTCACTTAAACTGAGGTACCGCAAGCGAGTTTTGAAAAGGCTAGTTGCAAGAATGGAAGAGACTGACATTGATATGCACGATTGTTGTATGAGCACAGTAATAAAAAGTCAATGAAATTCAATATTTTCATGCTTATTCATGGAAAAGTGCAACCTTAATCAAGCGGCTACCTGATAAAATGGCCATTTTACAAGGTAACTTCAGATGGCCGCTTTAGACAGGTTTCACTGTATTTCAAATAATTAGAACATTCATGATTGAGAAAATAAACTTACACAATCAGTATAATATAGCATTTAATAAGAGTACATAATACAGTATATTATGTAGTATGAAAATTATAATAATGTTCAAAAATATATATATGCACATATATTTTACTTTTTATTAGTGCTGTAGATTGATCATTGATCGATTTGAAAAAAGTTTTAATATATTGTAACACATAATTATTGTTAAATTTAATTTATGTTCGGTAATAAGCATAAGTATAAAATGTTGTATATCTGTTACGCTTTATTGTTTTATCACAAAAAAATACTATATTAGTTATTTACTAACATATTTATTACGTAAGCTTATAATTTATTGTGCCAATTTCTCCAGGGATTTTTTAAACAAACACAAATTATATATATATATATATATATAAAGATAATATTAAAATGGATTTGAGGGAGGTGGGGTATGATGATAGAGACTGGATTAATCTTGCACAGGATAGGGACCGATGGCGGGCTTATGTGAGGGCGGCAATGAACCTTCAGGTTCCTTAAAAGCCATTTGTAAGTAAGTATATATAAAGATATGAAGACTCACCTAGTTAATACTGCTTCATCCATGATTTTAAACTTGTGAGTGCATTCACATGCTCCAAATTACTATGTTTACTAACAATGTTTCTTGCATCACTAAACACGATAACACTTTTTATTTTGTCAAGCACTTCTCCATGATCGTTCAATTGAAATCCAAACATTTCACCGAGTTCACCTCTTAAATTCTCATATGATATAACGGAATTTTCACTTTTCACAAACCTCAAAAATCTTATTTTTTTTTTTCTTTAGTGAATTAAACACACAAGCTTCATCTACAAACTCAGTATAGAAACTGCAACAATGCAGAAGTCAAAACAGCAAATTAGCCCGTATTGTAATCAGGTTACAAAATTTTAGAAAGTGGAGTTACTCTATCACTTGCACACAGTGTATCCATGGTTAAGGGATGAGGGGGGCGAATCCCAGAAAAGTATATATTTCATATGCTAGGAAGACGAACAGACAACAAGGTGGAACTTTTCTTGGAAAACCATAAAACTTAATAAGGATTCGCATTGTGTTTCAACTTTCAATAAAGGTAAACCAGATCACCGTCCTCATATCTCCATCTCTTTTTGAAGTGTTTGTGCAAAGATTTGCCCTATGCTACCTGCTACGTAGTTACAAAATAACAGTACTATTGTGCTTTGAAGTAAGCAATTTCTGAGAGACGAATATTGTCCGAATTTTTAGTCTGAGTTTGCATTAACAAAATAATAATTAATAACAAGTACAACTGATTAATTTTGACTCAATTATTCGATTAAATATTTTTGATCAATTAATCTTACAACAGAAATTGATCGATTAATCGATTAAATCTCACAATACTACTATCAGACTTTCTCCTGGTGACATGTAATGTTAAAATTCAACTTTGGGCAAAAACTGAACATTAATTTTGTCAAGAGACACCTATTGTACCTCACAGGTTCTTTTCCATCACCTAAATCACATTATTTCCACCACAAGCTATTCAATGTTTATTTTCTTTCTTTCTTTCTTCTTATTCTTCTTCAAAATAAGGTGGCAACACTAAAATTAATTCATTTTATCTTTGTTTCTCTTCAGGGAAAAAATATTTAATCTGTTTTGTTTCTCCTAAAAATATGCGATAAAATGTAGTTTACAGCTAAATATTTACAACAAACTAAAAACTATTAGTAAAAATATCTCATTTTCAGTTGGACAGGATATTAATCAATATTATTCCATTAGTTTTCCATTCTCAAAATAGTAACTAATGTTGAAACAACAAGTGTACACAAAATTTATAGATTTTTTTTTTTATTTAAACAAGTCTGACCTATGCTAATAAAAATATGAGACAAATATACACTAAATATCTGCTACATCCTAAATATTTACAATAAAAACACTAAAGGAATTCCCAATTTCCAGAAATATTTATTCTCATAAATTATTTTAAATCAGTTATTTTCTATTTTTTTTTATTAGGAATATTCCATTATACAATGGTTCTCCTTCAACCCGAACCAATCTGCTGTTGCCAAATGTCCCTGTCTATAGCATCATCGTCACTTAATCCTCTTCTCTGCATGCTCCATTGAATACCACCCAACCAACATTCTCGTGGTCTACCCCTTCCTCTTGTCTCTATTTTCGAAGTAATTAAGAAAATCTATGAAACATTTATTTGATTGATTTACGAGTCTTGGAGATTTTTGGGATCTTTTCATTTCATAATATTTGGAACAATGGATCTCGTTCAATCTTAAAGTTCTATCATATGGCAGTCAAATGTATGAATCCATCTCTGACCACGTGACAGAACTGATACTGCATTCTCAGTTGCCACTCACGAGAGTCTATAGTGTTCACTGCTATTATTTGCTCCAGTTGCCCGGCCCTATGCTATAGCATTTATCACTCACAGCACTTCCTATCTTGCCTGAAACTGCCTGGATCAACTCCACTGTCTCTTCCACAATCTTCAAAGATATAACAAAGGGCGGTTTTCTTTCTTTAAGACTAGTAATAATTCCAGGTAACTTTGCATAATGGGCAGTGAAGAGGCGAAGTCGTTTTGAATTTCTGCTTCAATGACAAGTTTTTGGCATCACGAACAGAAAACAGAATCATCTTCAGAAAATGAATTGATGAGTTTTCCACTATATTCAAGTTTGTTGCATAATACGAAATAGCACTAATCCATGGTCCCCATCTCATTAGGATTGATTGTGAAGGTAGGACAAGATCAGTTGCAAGCTCTTTGAATGTCTGGACACAGGATGAAGCTCGAAACTTCTTGGTATTGGAGATCAAATGATCACCTCCTCAACAATACAATGAAAACAATGTGCAAGACATGTGGCACATTGTTGGAAAAGGTTTTTTTTACAACTTCTAGCAGCTCTGTTCATGTAAAGGAGAACATCATAATACTGAATTACCTCTGGCCACAGCATATTCAAGGCTGTAGTAAATAACTCAGAAATTGTTACATTATTGGCGTTATTCAGTTCCTCAGAAGTTTGAAGCAATGGCATACATCCCTCTTCATCATCTGTGCAGTTCATGGTTCCAGTAACTAGACTGGCTATATGCCTACCAACTACAGCCAGTGTCCCATCAATGGAAATCTATATTTTTTTCCTCTAATCCGATGTCGAATGTTTTTCATCATCTGTCATAACAATCATGCACATAATTTTTTCCCAAGTGTGAATTCACTTGCTATGGACTGTTTAATGTATTTCTCCAAAAATTTCTGTACAGGGATCCCTGCCTCTAGGAACGCTTTGTACAAAACTACTGAAAAAAACTGACTGCTTATTCATATACATTTTCTTCTGGTTGGCCAACTTTCACTACAGCAGAAATATCGATCCTCACAAGTATTAACATTGTAACTCACTTTCTTCCATTTTTCAGGAGAAGCAAATGAAGTTTTAAAATGATCGTGTAAATCAGTGTATACAGATAGTAACAATAAGATTTTACATACGATTGGGAAGGTTTAGAGCTACAATGATAGTACTGGAAGAAAAATAAACAATTTAAGACCATATTAACTATCATAACTCAAAACCATAAAAAATTGAGTTACAATGTTAGTATTTGGGAGGGTCGATATGTTTGGCTGTTGCAATATGTTGTGCCACAAAATTATTTCTTCTTGAGATTTACACACTTCAACTCAGTTCAAATTTACGAAAATCAGGTAGCGACCTACTTAAACTTGAAGACACTGTTAGCTCATTTCCTTTATAAAATGATATCCATTACAAGATATTTTTACAATAGCTGTGTTGGAACAAGCAATTACTTCTAATTCCTGCCAAACAAGCAATGAACTACAATAACAGAAAAAAAAAAAGAGGTGGAATAATATGAAATAGGCAGCTGAAGGGGGGAGGGGGGATTAAATCTTCCCATAATGTTTGATAGACGATGAATATCATGTCTGTACTCTTAAACCTTTTCTGATGGTTACAAAAAAATCCAGGGTCTAATGATGATTAAAGGTGGAATGCTGGTAGGGGAAATCGGAATATTCTGTGGAAACCTACCACTGCGTATCATCTTTGTCCACTACAAATTCCACTTGGACATAATGGGATTTGAACCTGGGTTTCCAATGTGTAAAGCCAACAATATAACTATTTGGCTATCAGTATACATCTATGAAATTTTAATCCAAATTATTTTTAATGTAACTTCATATTAAGTTACAAAATGAATGGATCACATTTTCTGACTTCAAGTGATATATTCAATAATTTATGCTGTGAAAAGTAATGTGCAAAACTATCAGGATTTTACTCAGCACACAGTAAAGCTCCTAACTGTATTATGATCACAGCACATCCACGTCTGTTGCAATTCAACTTGATTTATATCTCTGTATCCAACAGGAAGAGACTGATTTCACTCTGTGTTTAATTGTAACAATCAAATGCAAGAATAAAAATGGACAAGTGCAACACAGCATGCAAAAACAAATATTGGAACGAAATGCATGCATAAGTTGAAATTTCTTGAGTCCAATATCAGAAGAAATCTCACGAAATGACTTAGTAACTGTTATACAATTTTTGCTATTAGTTAAGCACTTTTTTTTTCATAGTTTTCATTACACACTTAAGCATTTACATGATTATATTAACATGTGAAACAAAAAAATTACGTAATATTTTGAATAAGACAGTAAATAACAGACTTTAGAATTATCCTGCTTTTAGTGATCCTTATCTATCACATAATTTCTGAAACTTCTTATGTACCACATCAGTATCAACCAATAGGCATGACTGACATGAACAAACTTATCTGACAGAGACATTTAATAGAAAAAATTAGTTTTTTTTTCTTTCAACCAGTAACAGTAATGTTATTCCACAGTAATAAGAACTCATAGCACTGAACTGCACAATAGGCCTTGACTATACACATCACATTAATAAACTCTGTCAAAATAATTTTATAATATATGTGAATAATTTTCTAAAAAAAACCGTACTAGTATAATAAATGCTTAATTTATTTTCACCAATTTCTTCCATACAGAACTGGTAAATAACCTAACTCCAAGCAGAAGCTTTTTAGTTTGGATTTAAAATGGAAAATAACCTCATGCCAAGAAAGCATAATTAACATAGAAAGTATAAATTCTAACAAATTCAGTTACAAAATTTAGGATTAAAATATAGACAAGAAATACTACCATACTAGCAAGGGAGATGCTACAATTATGATCGCTGAAACTTAATGAAAATGCTATTGTAAGCTAATTTAACATGTTCATAATCGCTCATTTCATTTTTCACATATACAGGTGCTACAGTGCCAGGAAATGCAATATTATATGTTTGTTTTGTGTGTGAGCTGACACAACTGTGCAGGAACTTCCCAGCTACCATTCACAATCCACGATCTAAATTAACACAGGCAAATTATGATATATTTAAACTACTCATATTCACACCTGTTTCACCAATACTGAAAATAGGGTTGAAACGTACTGATAATGACGTAATCTCGATGCACCATTGTACAATACAGACATCTAATCAAAGCCACACTTCTAAATTCTTAACAAACTCACAAGTCAACGTCACTCAATGTTAAGAAAACTTCCAAACAATTTATAGACCTATACCATTCGAAAGAACATCCTGAAATATAAGTAATATTTGAGGAGAAAAATTCGCTCTGGCGCTGAGGATCGAACCCGGGTCCTTGGTTCTACGTACCAAGCGCTCTGACCACTGAGCTACACCGAATTCAATCCACAGCACCAGACCGAACCCCTCCTCCTTCAATGTTTCCCTTTATGGCCTGACTCCAAGTTAGGCATATATGTTGACGTATATGTCCAATGTCAACTGCCATTATATTAGGAACGCACTCAGTTGAGTGACTTGTTTGGCTGGGATTCCTCAGTTAAGTACACAGTAATCTGTACAGACATATGCACTGCAGCTATAAGAATGTTATAGATTTATTAATTTGTCCTACAGAATAATATCTGTAATATTGACAATTAATATTTGAGGAGAAAAATTCGCTCCGGCACTGGGGATCGAACCCAGGTCCTTGGTTCTATGTACCAAGTGCTCTGACCACTGAGCTACGCCGAATTCAATCCACAGCACCGGACCGAACCCTCCTTGGCACAGCTCCATGGTCAGAGCGCTTGGTACGTAGAACCAAGGACCCGGGTTTGATCCTCAGCGCAAGCGAATGTTTCTCCTCAAATATTAATTGTCAATATTACAGATATTATTCTGTAGGACAAATTAATAAATCTATAATATTTTTATAGCTGCAGTGCATATGTCTGTACAGATTACTGTGCACTTAACTGCGGAATCCTGGCCAAACAAGTCACTCAACTGAGTGCGCTCCTAATATAATGGCAGTCGACATTGGACATATACGTCAACATATATGCCTAACTTGGAGTCAGGCCATAAAGAGAAACATTGAATGAGGAGGGTTCGGTCCGGTGCTGTGGATTGAATTTGGCGTAGCTCAGTGGTCAGAGCACTTGGTACGTAGAACCAAGGACTCGGGTTCGATCCCTGGCGCCAGAGCGAATTTTTCTCCTCAAATATTAATTGTCAATATTACAGCTATTATTCTGTAGGGCAAATTAATAAATCTATAATATCCTGAAATATGGTGAAATCTATAATATTACATCTTGCGATGCACATATGAACGAGCTACAGAGAGTTAAAGAGGAGGAGGTGGGGGTCTCCGCCATCCAATGGTGGTCTATTACGTTTGATCTGGTAGACATGAGGATTGAATACGTATGACGTGTTGTCTGAAGCAGCGTAGGGAGCAAGACACACTTTCATCTGTCTCATATGACATGGTTAGAAACTGATATGTTTAATTAGCACGAACAAAGCATTTGAAAACAGCACTGATCATTGTATTAGGAGGACAATAGGTACATGTGAATTTCATATGGAAGAAAGTGAGGTCATCAACTCTCTTTGGTCGTTGGTGCAAGAAACTTTTTATCTTTCGAATATTTTTTTGTTCAACTATCATTATCATTCACAGGAGAATGAATTTGTTGAAGGGGAATAAGCAGAAACTGTCACATTATTGGTGAGTGCGTGTTTGATTTTATGTTTGTTTCGAGAATTTCATACGCATGTAGTGTCGTGGAATGACATCTGGCAGAAACCTTTCAAATTTAGGTGGAAAGTACATCTTTACTGTTGTCCAGTATTCAATTTCAGTCTTCCACATACCACATGTATACAATTTAAATCCATATGTCTAAGCTACTTTGAATAAACGCCTTTATATTTGTTTTTAGGGCACAAAGGTCAACTTGGGTAAAAATTTAAACAAATAATAGAAAGAAATTCTTTATTTAATATTTTAGTTGAATAAAAGAACTTCTGGACAACTCTCTCAATATGCTGTGACATGATGGTTAAATAATTCTTCACGAAGTAAAGGAGGAAACCCTTTTACTATTGTATTCTTGGAGTGACCAAACACATCAGGAAATATTTTCCAACCAAGAGTTACAACAGATGTTGAATGGCAAAATGATATGTATAGACCACGAGTCTTACTTGATTACTGTATGTCTATATTTTAGACAGTCTGTAATAAACTGGCGATTCGGAGACTTGAAAATGGTTACCTACATAAGTTTATTGATCAAGGAACATAAGAGAAATTGCATGGTAATTTTCATAATGAAATTATAATACTTTGTGCCATGTACATCAGTTTTACTGTACCCTTCTTACTGTAGCCTACTTCATTAGCATCACTGCATTTTATAACAACTATTCAAATATTCACTACATTGATTGAATTAATGTGTCTCATGTTTACTACCATGAATAGTTTAAACATAAAGTTTTGTTCTGCATAACAGAATAATTAGGGGAGGGGGGGAAGAAAAAAAAAAAAAAAAACCCACTGTTCCATGTCACTCATAAAAAGTATGCAAAATGAATATATTACAGTGAAACCTCTCCTTACAGACACCCCAAGATACGGACACTCCTCATATATGGACAGATTTTTATGTTCCAACTGAAATAATATAGAAATAATGATAAATTAAACTCTCGTTTATGGATACTCTCAGACATGGACATGGACAGCTGTTTCACAGTCCTAAAGCTTGCTTTATCCCCTGACTGTGGATAGAACTTGGATTTCAAGACCTAATGTGTTACAAAAATGGAAAATTTAGTTTTGAGAACTGTACAGAAATTCCTTAACTTGAAAGATGACAATAAGGATCTCGTACGCTATCACTAGCCCAGCCAGCTACCCCTTGTTAGCTGGAAAAGGGTGGATAAACAAAGTCATAAAATTTAACCTGTCTGATGGGTCCAAGGTTTCCGCGATCGTGAAATTGTATTCGACACATGATGGGGTTAATAGGATTATTCTCTTCACTTCAATCAGTTGTTCTGTTTCGAATACTGCAAAACTGTAGACCTAGAATAAAACTGCATGGTACAGTACTGTATTTTCCTTTTTCAGTTTTAGTTCAGAGTTACAAAGAATTTACTGTAGTACAGTATACTGTATTTAGAATTAAACTATAGTAATACATTTCATTTAAAGCGTGAAGGGATACATAATGCATATTATAAATTTACTGTTAGATTGGGGAGCCTCCCTCCCAATAAAGGACACCTTCCAGATACGGACAGAATATTACGTCCCGTCGATGTCCGTAAATGAGAGGTTTCACTGTACTTTGATTATTCTGCACGTTCACAATTTTAAAACATGTTATGTTTGTTACCAAAATAAATGCTGTACTGTTTTATATATGCACATTCAGCTCCTCCTCCACCACTAGAAGGTAGGAGTTCCCTTAGCAAAAGCAATGAGTGTTGCTGTGTCAGCTAAATGAATAAAAAGAATAATCAATCCTAAATTTGCAGCATTTTTATAAAATTCCAACGATCAGGGTTGGCACATCCCTTATAAGATTATAGGATTATGAAACACGGAAATATTGGTCATGCAAACAGCTGCTAATGCTATAGGTATCTGTTATAACAGAACAAGTACAGTTAAAATTTGTCTAATATCTTGCATGCATACAGGACTGTCCACATTTTATGCTGTAAGAAAGACGATACTGAAATTTCACAGTAACACTGCTTATTTCATTAATATAGCAACTTTTTTTTTAAATGTAAAACCGGAACCTTTTAACCACAGAATAAATATTTTGCACAAATTCAATTTCACTCATTCTAGTGTCAAGTCTGTAAATAGAAAAACTGCAAACATTAATATTAATTGTAATATTCCTAATTCAAAATAAAATGCATTTGAGAGTGGTAATTAACATGACTCAAAAGGAGATATTAATATAATTACAAGATATTAAATTTGTTACCTACACATCAAACTAATAAAGAGTAATATAATATGCATAGAAGAATCTCATGGGATAACTTTCTACAAAACTATAAATATATACATCACCTGAATTACAAGATTTTTAAGCAATACAAGTTATTTTCTCAACTAACGGACTGGGGTTTGATTTTCAGCAGACCCTTCACAATCTGTGATATGGCAAAGTGACTAAGGAACAGGTTTTCTTCTAATGCGCAACTTTTCTCTATCAGTCATTCCACTGTTGCTCAAATAATATATCATTGTTGTCTTCATCATCAACATGTGTGAATTACTTCCATAATTGACAAGGAATGCTAAATAATTAAAATCACAGTTACATATTGAAACCTTAGGTTATTTTTATCTATAAGAATGAGATTTTTATGGAGACTCTTCACTCACAATATTTACTACAATTTAACACATAACTGTTTTAGTACCAAGTGAAAAGGCTCAGATGGTAGCGTTTAAGACTCGCATTTGGGAGGTCTGGGTTCAAACTTCGTGGCCGGCGAATCTGACAGGGATTTTAGGGATTTTTCATGGTTTCCCTCAATCACAACGGCAAATGCCAGATTGAAAATTTGGATACCATGACTGTCTCAATCACCAATATATCATAAACATTAATTACAATCTAAAATCAGTTACATCAACACAAGCCATCTACAATACACAATAGGAGCAGGAACTCAAGAATAGTAACAACAAAACTGGTATACCCACAGATCCTAAACACGCAATTTGACCACAGATATTAGCATGTATAAATAAACTTAACAGGGGGAGGGGGGCAGTTTTAGTATTTAAAAGAAGATATAACGTCATTACTAACGTTTATATTTTTTTTTTTTAGAATATACTGTAATGGCTACTCACACATTCGACATCATTAAATGTAAAATGCCTGCACATACAATATCTATCGTAATATAATTTTTCAAGGTTGACAAATTATTTCTAAACTTGATGCAGACATGAAAACTAGCTGGATAAAGAACATAGGATACATTAAGCCTAATTCCCAAAGATTCACCAAATACCTGACAACTAAACTACTATTGGCTTTGAAATGGAGAATTTTAAGATGTACAGTACACTGCCATCTGAATAAGCATCTACATATAAAGGCCCTTAGTACGGGATGGAGGCTGAGTCACCAACTCACATTTTGCTGGATTGTCTAGTTCTAAGAGAAATTAGGCATCACTACCTTGGGAAACACTACCATCTGAACAAGCACCTACATATATCAGGCCTTAGTATGGGATGGAGGCTGAGTCATCAACTCACATTTTGCTGGATTGTCCAGTTCTAAGCGAAATTAGGCATCACTATCTTGGGAAACACTACCATCTGAATAAGTACCTACATATATCGGGCCTTAGTATGGGATGGAGGCTGAGTCATCAACTCAAAATTTTGCTGGACTGTTCAATTCTATGCAAAATTAGGCATCATTATCTTGGGAAACACCACCATCTGAATAAACACCTAAATATATTGGGCCTTAGTATGGGATGGAGACTGAGTCATCAACTCACATTTAGGCATAATTATCTTGGGAAACTGCCATCTGAATAAGCACCTACATATATTGGGCCTTAGTATGGGATGGAGGCTGAGTCATCAACTCAACATTTTGCTGGACTGTTCAGTTCTATGCAAAATTAGGCATCATTATCTTGGGAAACACTACCATCTGAATAAGCACCTACATATATCGGGCCTTAGTATGGGATGGAGGCTGAGTCAGCAATTCACTTTTGCTGAATTGTCCAGTTCTAAGCGAAATTAGGCATTATTATTTCGGGAAACACTGCCATCTGAGTAAGCACCAACATATACCAGGCCTTAGTACGGGATGGAGGCTGAGTCATCAACTTACATTTTGCTAGATTGTCCAGTTCTAAGCTAAATTAAGCATCATTATCTTGGGAAACACTACCATCTGAATAAGCACCTACATATATTGGGCCTTAGTATGGGATGGAGGCTGAGTCATCAATTCACATTTTGCTGGATTGTCCAGTTCTAAGCGAAATTACGCATTATTATTTCGGGAAACACTGCCATCTGAATAAGCACCTACATATACCGGACCTTAGTACGGGATGGAGGCTGAGTCATCAACTTACATTTTACTGAATTGTCCAGTTCTAAGCAAAATCAGACATCATTATCTCGGGAAACACTGCCATCTGAGTAAGCACCTACATATACCAGGCCTTAGTACGGGATGGAGGCTGAGTCATCAACTTACATTTTGCTAGATTGTCCAGTTCTAAGCTAAATTAAGCATCACTATCTTGGGAAACACTGCCATCTGAATAAGCAGCTACAAATATCGGGCCTTAGTACGGGATAGAGGCTGAGTCATCAACCCACATTTTGCTGGATTGTCCAGTTTTAAGCGGAATTAGGCATCATTATCTTGGGAAACACTGCCATCTGAATAAGCACCTACCTATATCGGGTCTTAGTCAAAGACGTTATATAGTATACTAGACTCACACGGAGCGCTGATGTCCTGTCCAAAATTGAAACTACTCTGCGCATGTTTACGCCGCCATGATACTGGTAGAAACAGCGGTAAACATGGTAGTGGCCTGCTTGTGTTGTGTTTTGTCTCGGATGTTTTTCGTGAACACTGTGAAAGTGATGTAAACTGTTGTGATAGCAGTATGAAATTTTATGTTGTGTAAATATTATTATAGTTCATATGAAATGATGTGCTTTGTATATAATGTAAAATGGTAGTTTCCTGTGCAGCGTACAACTGCAATAACATGTGGCTTACAGGATCAGGAATTTCTTTTCACAAGTACACAAGCTTTAAAATAATAAAATTGAATTCTGAGGCTACACTGAAACTGTAACATATGCATATCTTAGATACCGTAGTTGAAAAAGTTTATAATTAGGCAACAATCTATCTTTACAGGTTCCCTTTGACGAAGCCCGAGCTACATGCTAAGTGGTTTGTTCCTATTAAAAGAGATAAATTTGTGCCTTCACCTTACATAAAATTGTGTTCGGGCTCATTTTAAAGACATAGATTTTTGAAAAAGTAATGGCAATAGAATTTTGAAAAATGATGCTGTACCATCCCTGTTTAATTTTCCAAGCCATCTGCAAAAGGAACGATATATTATCTCTGTTGTTACACTATCAATATCATTAAAAATCAATAAGTAGTTTACGACAATAAAGAATACATAATTGTTAGTACAAGTATATCAGACTGTAGAGAAATCCCACTGAGTGAATTATTTAGACTTACACATTAGATATTAAACACAATTAGTGGAAAGGTAACTTTTTGTTTTTATTATGTAAATTAATTTATCTGCAAGATAATAAACATCGATTCAAAATCTATATGTGGATAAATAAATAAATAAATAAATGGCTATAATAGCTAAGCCTACTTTGTGAACTTATAATTCAGGGTTCATGGTCAATATGTATAGGCTTAACTAGACTAATAAATTAGCCAGCCATGGGTTTGATCTTGTTGGAGAACATGCTATGTTTCAGATGTAAGGAAATGAATACATAAAAATTAACAACAGGTCTATACTGATTATCACATATTTATTTCACTTAAGAATTTGATTATAATAAGAACTTGTGTAATCAAGGTGCATATATTTATGTCCTGTGACCTAAGAGTAATATATATTAATATAATTTTCGATTCTCTGAAACCTAACAATATGCTGATTAACGTAAAATTATACATTTTATAAAGCGTATTGTGTAGGCCTATTTATGGATGTATGAGCATGTTTTCTATCAATTGCTACATATGTATTTTCTTTCCTTTAATGCTCTGACGCATATCAATGAAACTTTGAATATATTTATTTCGTCCAATTTTATGTTAAACGTCGAAAACGGCCATAATCTGTCAATTTTAGATCATCACAGCATTAAATTGTGTGATTTACATACTGCTATTATGCGTCTGCTCTCCATCATCATGGCGGCAAGCACAACGTTCAATTTGCCCCGGTTTCCTCGTTCCACACAGCCGAGACTGTAGGGGCTTGGTCTTAGTATGGAATGGAGGCTGAGTCATCAACTCACATTTTGCTGGATTGTCCAGTTCTAAGCGAAATTAGACATCATTATCTTGGGAAACACTGCCATCTGAATAAACATCTACATATACCGGTCCTTAGTGCAGGATGGAGGCTGAGTCATCAACTTCCATTTTGCTAGATTTTCCAGTTCTAAGCTAAATTAGGCATCACTATCTTGGGAAACACTGCCATCTGAACAAGCACCTACATATATCGCTCCTTAGTATGGGATGGAGGCTGAGTCATCAACTCACATTTTGCTGGATTGTCCAGTTCTAAGCGAAATTAGGCATCATTATCTTAACACTGCCATCTGAATAAGCACCACATATATTGGGCTTTAGTATGAGATGGAGGCTGAGTCATCAACTCACTCACATTTTGCTGGATTGTCCAGTTCTAAGCTAAATTAGGCATCACTATCTTGGGAAACACTACCATCTGAACAAGCACCTACATATATCGCTCCTTAGTATGGGATGGAGGCTGAGTCATCAACTCACATTTTACTGGATTGTCCAGTTCTAAGCGAAATTAGGCATCATTATCTTAACACTGCCATCTGAATAAGCACCACATATATTGGGCCTTAGTATGAGATGGAGGCTGAGTCATCAACTCACTCACATTTTGCTGGATTGTCCAGCTCTAAGCCAAATCAGACATCATTATCTTGGGAAACACTACCATCTGAATAAGCACCTACATATATCAGGCCTTAGTACGGGATGGAGGCTGAGTCATCAACTCACTCACATTTTGTTGGATTGTTCAGTTCTAAGCCAAATTAGGCATCATTATCTTCAGAAACACTGCCACCTGAATAAGCACCTACATATATCAGGTCTTAGTATGGAATGGAGGCTGAGTCATTTTATATATATATATATATAAAATTATGATTGGAGCTAAGTGTGACGAAAGTACTGACACGTTGGTTACTAATCAGTAATCACTAACAATATTATTTCGTTATGTCACTTATGTGTCAATGAATAAAAGAATTTAAGCTGAATGCATCAACTGCCGGTACTGATAATGTCAACTTCTGGTGGCTTTATCTTAATCACTGGGACTGGACAGTCCTGCAAGAAAGGAGGCATACCTTTATTTGTGGTTGATTGGCAATGCACACAGACCAGCGTGCTGTCCTACCTGACATGTACAGGATGCTGGGGACTGGCAGCCACACTTCCATCCTCGAACACAGGGTTGTCCATAGAATATGTTGCTGGCGGGGGAGATTTGGACTTCTTCATACTGGTGAAACGACTCATTAAGCCTCCTTTTGTCTTCTTTTCTTTAGCCTGTAACAGTTACAAAATATGAACACAATCATAATGGCTAAATGAACACATTCAAAACAAGAAGGCAACATAAAATTATAATGCTTTAATATTTCATACTCAAATGTTGAACTGTGATAGGGAAATAAGAATTATCTGTTAAACCTGGTCTTGAACTGAAACTCTACAGCTTCCAAAGTGCAGGCAGTTTGTAAAATAAAATTTAATTATAATTTTTTTTATGAAACCATGATTGATACATTCTCAACTGCTGAGTGAGAAACCAAGCCATTAATGTAGCTACTAGGTATCATGAATCTTACAACTAAAAGAAGACCGTACCATTTTTCTTCTTCTTCTTCTATTACAATCTAAATCAGTGGTGACCAACTTAGATGCTCTTACAAAGCAGTGTGTATGCTCGCAAGCAAGCTATGTGCAGGAATTCAAAGATATTGGAGGGATAGGAGACACTTGCCATGTGATAACTTGAAGCCAGTTTGAAGGAGGGGCGTAGCAATGTTATAAATTTATAGTGCATATATTGCCAAGCAGGCTGCAGAAATGGGAGTATTTGAGAGTCTGAATGTTCACTCGCTTGATTTTGGTCTATTTTCAACTCACATTAAAAGCCTTACATTTGCAGTAGCTTTGGGTGTACCATATAATTAGGACAAAGCACGAAGTGAACGAATGTAACCTCTATTAAGATTACTGTAATAGACTGAGCACTGTAAATATTTTATTTATTTATTCTGCCAACAACAGGAATAAACCGTATTTGCAGATGGCACAATTATGCCAGATTGTTCTGTATAATACAAAATAAAATACACAAACTAATTAGGTATGAGGGTAAAGAAAAATACTACGTCTAAATAAAATTACAATTTATAATATACATTTTAATTAAATGATATGTACAAAGGTTCATAAAACAATTTTGTATAGATTATGTTGTAATGACAAGCCAAAAGCCAGAAGATTATTTTTAAGAGATAGGGAATTAAATATGTTACACATTTGAATTAATAACCAGCCTCGTGGACTAGTGGTCAAAGCTTCTGACTACAGTTCACGAGGTCCCGGGTTCGATTCCCGGTTAGAACACAGGAATATTTTATTAAAGGGGAATGTTCCTGTGTTTGTCCATGGTCCGGAAATTAGGTCAGGCTTAGGTTTAAGACCTCCCTTGGCACTTCATAATCATTCATGCATAATATCATTGGGGCAACATAACTTCCCCTTCCAGGCACCCCAACTTCAGAAGTGAGTTACAATTATGCCATTGCCAGGGGAGACCAGAAATATCAGATGACAACCTGGTGGCATTGGTAAAAAAACATTTGAATTAAAGGTGAGCATTTTAATACCAGTACTGTTGTTGTGCCACCAATTTTCTATCAATTAAAGTTAGGCCTACATAAAACATTTCTTTAATAATTCATTATATTAAGATATATGGATCATATGCAGAGATTAAGAGGAAGACAGAAAATAGGAAAGAGTGGAGAATGCTGGGTTTGCAGTGAAAGACCTGCCCTTGGGCAGAACACGTATGTATGTATGTATGTATGTATGTATGTATAAGAAATGTTATTAATTAAAGCACACCTCTTAAATTACGTATGTCAAAGAAAACTCTTCTGAATTTGTTTCTGATTAATATTGTTTTTGTACATAGGTAACCACATAATTGAAACATATTCTAATTTTCTCTGTATTAAACTATAATACAGTAATTGCAAAACATGTTCATCCTTAGAATATCTCTGGAATTACGAAAAATAAATCCTGGTTGCCCATATATTTCATCTATGATCTCATTAATGTGGTTTTGAAAATTTAAACTGAATGTAAAGATTAAATCTACATCTTTAATACAAAAAAATACAGGTGAAATTTTCAGAATTCATATTGTATTGAAGATTAACTGGTTGTATAGATCTGTAGTCCTCGGGAAAAGTGGCACAAGTCAAAAATGTTAATTTTACATTAGAAGGAAAAAAAACTGTTTTCACACTCGTTTATGTCATTTTAAATTTCTTCTCTATGAATTATTGTAATGGGAGAAATACTTATGTCTCTTTTCCCAAGCAAGCAGATGTTCTGTAATTTGTCAAATTATTAAAAAATGTTTGTGGAAACTGACTTACGCCACTTTTCTCAAGCATTGCAGAGATGCTCTATTAAAACTTATGAAACAGAATTTTTAACATTAAAGGATGCGGCATTAACTCCACCTCTTCGTGGTGCACCTAGTTAATGCCAAGAGAGTAACAACATGGCGAGATTCCCAAAAGAATGATGTAAATCAACTAATCGCCATTTGACAACAATATTAAATGCTAAATTATTTTAGTACCAGTATACTGCATGTAACGAGGTTATTAGACATCATATTTATATGCAATAAAAATATCTGAAATATGCATGCATTTATGCTGTTAAAATCTTCAAAATATACGGTATCTTTTCGAAAATATGCACTAAAAATTTTAATTTTAGGCTCATGCATTTTGGTACTTACAATGTACTTTCTTTCTTAGACATCATTCTGGTCGTTGTGATTTGATTTGCAGTACACAATGATTATTTTCTGCAAATGCTCAGGAGTAAATATATGACATTTATCACTTAACACAAGTTTGTATGCTGAGAAGGATCTTTCCACGTCTTCAGATGTTACTGAGCAAAATTTGAAAACACTCGGCGAAATTTCTTCTGGAAGCACAATATTTTCACCTTGAAGATATTTATCCACAGAACATAAAACTATAATGTCAGGACTTTTCTCTAATACAGCGTACAATTTATCACTTAATTTTTCTGCATACTTTAAAGGAGCATTCTGAAGTTTACTCTAAACCTCCTTGAGGAATGATAAAGATTCATGTAAAGACAAACCATTTTTTTTTGGCTTCAGCTAGGTATAACTTTGAAATGTGCCTTGATTACAGCCAAGTCCCTTTGCAAATATTCACTATTAAAATATTCTGTGAACGTTGAATTGAGAGAGCTTCAGTTGCATTTAGCACACCAACGAATTCTTTAACTACAGTGAAATTATCTGAATAGAGAGAGCAGCTTCAATCCATGTACCCAGCGCGTAAGTATTGGGAGTAATGGGAGTCTGTAAATTTTTCTTTGTAAGCATTAACTCTGGATGGGGCTTGCAAACACTTCTGCTTTCGACTGTAAATAGGAATGTTATTCCCCAGTAACATCACGTGATTTTGTTAGTAGCACTCTGAGAGGCTCCTTATGGGTGCCTCCATAGTAAAGACTTCGTTATCTTGTAACTAAAATGTTTAATATAAATTTTAAAATTAAAAAAAAAAAATACATGTATTACATGCTCAATGCATGGAAGAATGATGAAATATGCAGCAACATCGGAAATATGCAATTATATGCACTATAAAACTTCACATACAAAAACAGAAGACAATGAAACATATTGCAAAAGTTAATTCCATATCACAAGTAAAAACAAACTAGTGCGCGCTCACGCGCCTGCACGCACACACGCACGCACACACACGAGGATTGGGTCATAAGTAATGGCAACTATTTTTTTTGTGAGAATTCGAATGTGGGTGGAAAATGTGAAATATACACATGGAAGGACATGGAATGGACGAAATTTATGGACATTTAATAACACACCAACATTTTGCTCCTCATGATTACTACGGTCGTTGCTATAACATTACAGGGTTCCTGTGCCAGAATCATTACAGCACACATACCTGTTCTAAAGGCCCTCAAAGTAGTCTCCTGCAACATTCGCAACATGCTGCCAACGATGTGGGAGGCACCTGAATACCATCTATTTCACCATTTTCCTTACCATGTGTGAATCTGGTCATCTGTTGCTGCACAGCATTGGCAATGTCCATTCGTGTCCCAAACCGTCTACCACGTAATGGTTCCTTTACCTTCTGTATGAGGTCAAAATCACATGAAGAAAGATCCGGAGAGTAGGGTGGGTGCTCGAATTCTTCCCATTCCCAACGTCACCCTACACACTCTGCTTTATGTGTCACATTGGTCTGCTTACTCACTGGTTGTCTTGCCCATTGCAGGTCGCTGGTTGCTTCGCATCCTCGCTGAAATGCTGCTACCCACCTTGCGACTGTCCGGTATGGAAGGGCATTATTCCCAACAGCTTCCACCAACTCTCTGTGGCATTCTCTGGCATTCCTCCCATGGAGAACAGCTATTTTGATATACAAGCGTTGTTCAACACAGGTTACATCCATCCTGCACGGCGCTACACTGACAACTGATTTAACATTACTCTCTGTTCTATTACAGACAAACACAGAGCCATCTTATGTTGTGGACACACACTATGACTGCACGGTTTCAGTTTCTGTGCGACTTATGACATTTTGTCATACCAACCCTTATCTTTGAAAAAAAAAAAAAAAAGTTGCCATGACTTATGCCCCAACCCTCGTATATCTAATTTTAGGTTTCATGTTATTCTTTTATTTCTGCAACTAATACAAGTTGTTAAATGTAAAACGTAAATAGCATTCTCACGCAGTATACCAGTACAAAATAGAGTGTAGCATGGTAGTGTTGCAATGGAGGAAGGAATGGTGACAAAGGTGCTTCAACACGTAAGACAGTAGCCTATCTATCTCTCCAATATCTTTGGATCTCTCCTGCATACTGCTCATGTGCAGCAAAGAGTGAGCTTGCATAAAGAACAGGAGTTGGTCCCATTGATCTAAATGATAAATTTTCATACCATGTTATCAATGATATCCCACAGATTGTATCACTTGTGGAGCTCATATTTGAAAAGTTAATTGGTATTGATAAATGTGACTCAAATCTTATCCAATGACAAGTCGAGTAATATACAGTACAATTTCAATTATTTGTTTTAATGGATGGCACATAGAGTAGTGAACAGTTAATCAAAAAACAAAAAGGATAATTCATGTTATCAATTTTGATGGACTTAACTCCATCCAGTGCCATTTAAGAGGTTTTAAAAATTCAATTACTTTTTTTCTGTATTTTCCTAAAACTAATTTTCTTTCGTATGATCATATCACTAAATATTAAGAAATATTGAAGCATGGGAGTGCGAAGTGAAATCTGTATCACAGTCCAAGGAAGTAAAATTGTTTGTTTAATTTTGACAGAGAACCGACGAAAGTTATACATCTAACAAAGCTATGCAATTCATAAAGTAGAAAATAGCTGTAAAAATCATTAGTTGGGCAACCTTAAAGCATATAAAGGATGTCATATTAGACCTATGGTTGGTACCCTTAAAAGTACTGTACTATGGACTACCACGAACGTGAAAAATGCAGATTTTAAAAGTGAAATAAAGCACATTAGACAATACACCTATTGGAAAATGCAAAAGTCTTGGCCCAGACGGACTGCTCCCAGAATTTTTAAAGTACATGGACGACAAAGCCAAAGCTATATTTATCCACAGTGACTGAGGACATGGTAGATACCCAAAAGCCTAATGCTGACTAAAGTTCTCTGCTTCATAAATATGATCTGGCATAATCATATCCTTTGTGAGCGGACAAAGGCCTCTATAATTCCCTTACTAAAGAAAGAGAGACCACTTACATTGCCAGAGAACTACAGGCCTGTCTCTCTAACCAATGTTTTCAGTAAACTGACAGAGAATGGTGATATACAGACTGGTGCATTATGTCGAAAGGAAGAACACCTTATCAGACAGCCAAGCAGGTTTTAGGAAACAAAAGGGCACAATAGACCAACCAGCCTGCTTCAGCCAAGAAGTGAAAGACGGTTGTACACTTGTTGATTTCAAAGCTACCTTTGACAGAGTATGGAGAAAACTCCTCATCAAGAAATTGATTAGTCATGAGATATCGGGATTTTTATTAAAATTAATTGCATAATTTTTAGTGCAACATTTCATCAGAGTAAATTTTCATGAATCTATATCAAAATAGCAACAAACAGGGCATGGACTTCATCAGGGATCTATGTGAAGGTATTTTCTTTTTCAACATGATGACTAAAGATGTCACACAATTTATATCAGACAAATACCAGGAGTAAATGCATTTCTATATGCTGATTTATTAATTTGGACCATTAACTCAGACATCAAAGCTTCATATTCAAGCTTAAATTTTGTGTTAATTAAATTAGCAGAATGGCCAGAAAAAATTTAAATGACAGTCCACCCTGAGAAAACAACCTTCCAGCTCTTTTTTTCTTAGTACAAAAGTTCATCATCTACACTGCAATAACAAAGCCATCTGCAGAAACGAAGAAAACAGTTACCTGGGCATCACCTTAGATTCAAGATTAAGTTGGAACAAGCACATTGATAGAGCAATCAAAGAAGGAGCCATTATAATTAGTCTCCTAAAACATCTTATCAATTCTAATTGGGGTGCTTCCCAAGATGTTTTAACAACAGTTTATAAAACTACATTAAACTTCCCATGGAGTATGAAAACGAATTATTAATTACTGCAACAACCTCCGTTCTCTACAAATTACACAAAGTATAAAACTGCATACTATACTTTTTTTTTTTTTGAAAGATGGAACATGACAGTTAAGCGGCCAAACTTGGAACTACAGTGCTATGTTGCCAATATTGACTACCACACTGCCAGCTGATGGAAACTAACAATTGACGCTAAGGTAAGAAAACAATACAGAAATCAACAGAGAATCAAGGACGAAATGTACCAATGCTAACATTATGTTCACAATAAATGTCGCCAAGAGAGCTATTAAGTACTCACCACGTGGGAACAGTAAGTTTGGCATAGCAACAGGCCTACCACGCTATGTAACATTCAGTTGTTTTTCCGATCACAACACTCCTGTCATGTCCCATCTTTCAAAAAAACAGGTATAAGGCCCATCACTGGATGATCAAAATCTACCCCCATAACTGCAATGAAAGTTTTTCTCAAAATCAGATGTGAAGCAGCTGCATTGAAACTAGGCGAGAAAATATTAAGACACAAAGATGATTACTGGTTACAGTATCGACCATCTTCTTCTAGACTTAAAACTCAAGTAAATTTCTACCCAAAATTGATGAACTCTGATCTGCCTTGGACATATTCTATACCTGTAGAATCGTGAACCTTCACGTAATACTATATATCATCTCTCTGCAATACCAGATTACCTAAAGCATTTTTGATTCAATTACTGGTAACACTAAGACTTCATCATCCAAATCTGATTTGAAAACTGGTGCCTTAGCTACGATATGAAAGATTCCCTTCATACTTGACTAGTGTATATACAGATGGATCTGCCGAATCTGAAACAAAAAAAAATGCTAGTGCTGTTCTTTACTCTAGATATCTCCAACTATATGAAGCTTTAGGTCAAACCGCAGCAATTTTTATGGAGAAGTAGCAGCAGTACTTCTTGCCACTCAGAAACTTAATTCCTGATCTGAATGTAACATTGTTTTCTTAACTGGCTCACAAATCAGAACATAGCCATCGGCAGCAGGTGGACTAAACAAGAGTCATCTGTTCTCATACTTTGCAAAGAAAAATTATCTTCCTTTATTAAAACCAGAAAAGAGAATGTGCTGCAATTGATACTTAGTTGCTGTGGAGTTTATGGAAACAAACAAGCTGACAAACTAGCTAAGTTGGCTAGCTTGATGCTTCAAACAAATAAGCCCATCACACTGTAAGTTGCAAATAGATCTTATCGGCCTGCCAAGCTAAGATCAATATCATTCACCAGATACAGACTGCTGGAAAATGCAGGGAATTACTTCTACAACATAAGAAACAAGTCCTTTCACTTTCCTCGTGCTGCAAGCATGCCCTGCTTTCGTCTTGAGTGTTCTTTGTGTGGGAATTCAAACTGTTCTTTGTGTGGGAATTCAAACACTTTAGGCTTACACATCACCACTTGTCCAAAATTGGAGACATCTCGAAAGTTACGGACAATTTATTATCTAAACCTTGCAAGCCAACCTCTTCTGGGTTACTAGAAACAGAATTGTCGAAAGATAATGAGCTGGCACTGGATAAAAAAAAAGACAATCCAGAAAAAAATAATAACAATGTCATTCTTATACATAGTTAAGATTTAAAACAATGAAAAACGGTTCGACTACTATTTAAATTTTGGTTTGTGAAGTCACTACATTAAAAATGTAAAAAGAATACGAGTGACGTCAACAATGTAGCAAAATTCGAACTTCTGCCAACAACAAAGCATAGCTCAATCCACTGTTATCCTGGTCTGCTCCTGTCTCCTCTAATATGAACACAAACAAGCCAAAATTAATTGTCTACAAAAACCTAAGATATCGGAAGTTTTTATTCAAACATAAGTTTAAAATGGAGAATTATTATGCTGCTTATGTTCTGACTTGAATGGACAAGAATGCTATAATGCAAAGACAAGATCGAAGTGCTAAGCACAACACAAGAAAATATGAATACAACGGAACTAACAAGATACACCAGGGACTAGTGGAGGGAGAAAATTAGCAAGTACTCTCCGGGAAATAGTGGAAAGCATGGCAATTTCTCAGGAAAGAATGACTGAAATGGTAAAAGTGTTTGTAACAGTTGGAATACCTCCTCATATATTATGGAATGAAATGTTTCGAAATTGGATAGCAACATCAACCTATGTTACACTTATCCCATGTGCAACAACTGTATCAAAATATATGGTCACGTGTGGAGAAGACGATTTAAATGACAGTTGGTCAAATTTAGAAGACAAAGCAAAACAAGTGATTAAAAAAAAAAAATTAAAATAATGAATATTCTTATGGTGCCCCTTGGTGAACCTAGTGAAAATCCTCATTTGATTAGAAGTAATATAACTGAAAGGTGCAATACAGATGTAGCTGTAGAAATTATTCTTGATGTGATGGGAAGGATCAGGATTCACTGAAATAAAGTAAAAGATTAAACTTCTTTAAGCCTTAGTAATTAATTTACTCCTATAGAATTTCATTCTATTATCATACAAAATATGAATATAAGACCTTAATAGATTTACAATCTATCACCTACTTAATCTCAGCCATTCTACTAACTTTGCAACGATGAATATTCTCAACAAATCATGAAGATAATGGAACTTTATATTTCATTTTTGGGTTGTTTTAATACAGTATTTACAATGCTCCTTACACGATAGCTGCAGTTTGTAGCAAGCTTCTAGATTCAATGTGTTGGGCGTATGCTCTTCAACTTGCTGACTAAATGATAGCATGATAGCAGGTGTGATGTTGGCTTTAGCTAAGACCCCAGCTAGGAGAGAAAAACTGATAAATTGTTTAATGGAAGACAATTTAGCCCCTAATCTACTTCCAGCTTCTGTGATTATTTGCTGGGCACTTGGTTGCAAACTGGAAAATATCACAACAACTATAGGGCAATAATATGCTGGAACATCGAGAAAGCTGGTGAAAGTAATGCTATTTTAATGAACCTGAAGAAATTAATTGAAGATGATGGGTGTCTCATGGAACAAGTTCTGCCAATTGCTACAGCTGCTGATGGCCTTTGCAAATATCCTTATTATCCGGACTACACAGGCCGAGGGTAATCCGGATAAGAAAATATCTGGATAACACATAGAGCACTATAAATATCTGAATGGACGACATGTTGCTACAGACTTTTGGAAGCAAGTATAATTTCTGAATCCTAGAATCAGTTCTAATTCAATTGCCTTGGGTGTATCAATTGAACTGAAAAGATTCTCAAACAATAATATATCACTAGAGGAGACTTATATGTATCAGTTATTTTAGGTGATGAAGAAATAGTATTTAACAGTACAGTGAAACTTCTCATTTACGGACATCGAAGGGACATAACAATCTGTCCGCATCTCGGAGGTGTCCTTTATTGTGAGGAAGGCTCACCAATCTAACAGTAAATTTATAATTTGCATTATGTAGCCCTTCACGCTTTAAATGAAATGTATTACTGTAGTTTAATTCTAAATACAGTATACAGTACTACAGTAAATTCTTTGGGACTTTGAACTACAGTAGATAAGACAAAAAAACGAAAATACAGTACTGTGCCATGCAATTTTATTCTAGGTCTACAGATGCAGTACAGTTGTCAACTTAACCTTTACGTTCAGATGTCATCTCTCTCGAAACAGAACAACTGATTGAAGTGAAGAGAATAAGCCTAGTAACCCTATCATGTGTTGAATACAATTTCACAATAGCAGAAACCTTGGACCCATCAGACAGGTTAAATTTTATGACTTTGTTTATCCATCCGCTTCCAGCTAACAAGGGGTAGCCGGCTGGGCTAGTGGTAGCCTACGAGACCCTTATGTTATGTTTCATGTTAAGGAATTTCTGTACTAAAATTTTCCATTTTTGTAACACATTAGGTCTTCAAATCCAAGTTCTGTCCACAGTCAGGAGGTAAGGCAAGCTTTAGGACTGTGAAACAGCTGTCCGTGTCCGTGTCTGAGAGTTAAATTTATCATTATTTCTATATCATTTCAGTTGGAACATAAAAATCTGTCCGTATATGAGGAGTGTCCGTATTTTGGGGGTGTCTGTAAGAAGAGGTTTCACTGTATTCTCTTTCTGGAAGAAGCAATTTTCTAAGATGCCAATCTTAAGTCAACTGAATGAATGCTGCTACAGTTCCTCCATCCGGTGCCTCTGTAGAAAGAAGTTTTAAACCCTCAGCTAGATTCTGAACTCTCGTAAAATCTCTCTGACAAAATCAAATTTAAGTAGATCTCTCACATGTAGCTTGCCTACAATAAACATTTCAACAATGAAAATGAAGATGCAAATTAATAATAATGCAAAGGAAATTGGGTCTAAAAACTGTATTGTGGGTCTGAACTTTTTAAGTAAGTTTGGTTTGTGTTTTTTTATATATATTTTATATGAGAACTATGTAAAATACTACTATTGAATTAGCACTGATTTAACTTCAATACAGATTTTGCATCTACTTAGTAACCACTTTAAGCTCAAATAAGGAAAATATATAATTTCTGTTTTTGCATTAAAAAAGTCCTATATTTTATTTATGTATCCAATTAAGAGCATAATAAAGCATGAAGGTGTTTTTTTAAAGACATGTTTGATCCAATTAAGTTATGTATTTATGTATACATATTTTGTTTTGAAGTTCAGTCAAGACTTACAGTATTTATGGTAAAAGTTGTGATTTATTCGACAAACGTTTTCGCTCATTTGAGCATCTTCAGGTCATTTCATTCATAGTGTTCTGCCTAAGGGCAAGTCTTTCACTGCAAACCCAGCATTCAACAGTCTTTTCTATTTTCTGCCCTCCTCTTTGTCTGCTCATATGATCCATATATCTTAATGTCGTTTATCATCTGATATCTTCTTTTGCCCCAAACTCTTCTCCCGTTCACCATTTCTTCCAGTGCATCCTTCAGAAGGCAGTTGATCAACATCCCCTTAAGTCATAGTAATTATAAGAAAGAACTAAATTAATAATAAAATAGCTCAAGAAAATGGCTGTAAAAAGGAATTATTATCAACATCTTGAACAAAAGAATAAGAAAACAAAAACATAATTCAGCTACCACCCTAAAACCAATAGAAAAAAAATGAAAAACAAAAAGAAAAACTGGCAAACTATGACATACCATAGTACCATCACCAATAAATTACTATGGTATGAAAGCTACGTTTATATATATATATATAAAAATAAACGTAGCTTTCAATACCAACAATAAACTAAATAATATTATTCCAACAAGATACACAATAAGGATAAATACTTGAATGTCGGCATATATTCGTTAATATGTAAGAATTGTAATTCCAAATACATAGGTCAAACAAAAAGGAACATATTTTAAAACCAGGTACGAGCATAAAGCAGATTTCTGGTTCAACAGGAATAAATCAAAATTTGCACAACATTTAATTAATACTGGACACAAATTAACCAATATAAATGAAACCATGAAAATCATCAAAACCATGAATAATTACATGAAAATAAACACAGCAAAAGAATATTTCATAGCTAACGAACACAATAACCAATCCCCTTTGATCAATGAAATAACCTCTAACCCAAATAACATCTTATACAAAATCAATATTTCGTAACATGATCGAATGACTATATGCGCCAGCAAGTTTCTGTTTTACTCACCACCCCACATCTCTGTAAGCTCAGTTGAATATTATGTCCTTCCTGTCCCACATCTTCATGTACTATTCAACATATTCATTTCTACATTCATTCTAACTACTAAAAAAAAAAAAAAAAAAAAAAAATCTTGTTCCAAATTATATTACAGACCAAAGCAATAATTACATCAACAAGTAGTATTCAGTTCTGCCATCATTTACACACAACAACATGTAATATATGTAATCTTTGTAAAAATATTTTAATACATGATCACAATGTGAGTGTCTTATTGTTTTAATTGCATGTACACACTATTGTAAAAATATATTCTTATATATACACCTAAGATCTGAAGATGCTCGAACGAGCAAAAACATTTGTCGAATAAATCACAACTTTTACCACAGATAAGTTTTGACTGAACTTCGAAACAAAATATGTATAGGTGGTTGCCCTAATCATTACTGTATCTCGCTTAAAAACATAATGCCCCTTTTCATTTGGTGAAGGATAATCCCACAGAGTGGTTAATCAAGGGACAGATTCTAATGTAAGATAAAATACAATATAATTGATTAATTTAAACCAAATTTACTTGATTTTCGTAAAAGGGTACCAGTAATATTAAACTTTGCCAAAATCCAATTACTGGAAATTATAAATCAGGTAAAGGAAAATATAAACGACATTCTTCATACATACATTTAAGAAACTGAGAGCCAAATAAATTAGGACATAAACCAATAATCAATGTATTATACTGCAAAATTCGGCCTGCAAATTTTAGTGTCAAAGAAAGTCGAACTTCACCAAGCAAATTATGATTTTAATTTTCTATTTAATATCTTATTTAACCAATGAGACTATTCAGACATGGTAATAATGTAAATGAAATGAAAATGGCAGAAAGAACTGTTCAGAAAACTAGACCTTCCTCTACTTTGACTATCACATATCTCGAAGAGCTATGTGGGAGAACTTTTGTCTTGTTAACAGCTTTCAGCTAGATGACTGACTGGCTTTGAATTTCATTCACAATCAGAAATGTTCCAAGAACATAATTTTAGAGAAAATTGCTTGCATTTATTTTATTTCACATTCTTTTAAACTAAACAGGCTAACTGAAGGTGATGAGACAAGCCAAGACAGAATAAGGTGGTGTGGGTAGGGATCAAATGGGATGGTGAAATGAGAAAGACAAGATAAATCCATCCTACAAATTCTACCTACATCAAATATCACATATCTACAGTATTCAGGATCGAACTTCGGTCTCCTTTCGCAAGAAGTTACCAGATTATTCATATTGTCCCTGCAAGTTATCTTGGTAGATGAAAGACGTGTAGAGAAGAGCAGTCAGTCCTAGTGGCAGCACCTGCACTATGTACATGTTAAATGCATTTGGGCCATTCCAAACAAAATTTTACAATTCGAAAGGACTACATCTCTGATGTTTTTTATATTCTAGTATATGATTATCCTAATAACAAATGACGAAATGGCAAAATTGAGGACACTTTTTAAATTGTAACAATTAGCATATGCTTGGTTGTAGGAAAATAAATGGGGTATCATTATGTAGATAAATAAAATATCTTTGAATTTTCATTAAGTTCATAACAATTAATAGTCAAAACAAAGGTGAAAATGTACAACAAATTACAAATATACTAATAATTTCAAATCAAATTTCTTTTTTTAATATTTAGATTTTTTTCTACATAAAGATAGTGTGATGACATTCAAGTTTCATGGTGAAGTCTTTGAACGGATGGAAGTTATAAAACAATCTTTTACGCAGTTATTCCTGCATAAAGATCATTATTCCTTGCACTGCTGTTCAAGGATCAGAACACTCGCCGGACACCTCTGTGTACACACCGATAAACGTATCAGTATGAGCTGAAGGCTGCAGCCCATGTAATAAGTTTGTGTATTGTTAGCATCACTGAACTGTTGAGTAAATGTGTAATAGCTGTCTAGCTTAAGTTTATTGTTGTAATTTAAGGATTTAAAATTGCCTAAAGTGAGATCCGCTAGGAAAATTTATCGTTATTGGTGATTACTCAGAAAATTACAGTTTCATAATACAGAATGCTATACAGGATTGCCATTGGAACAATTCTCAAAAGACAAAACACCATTAACTACAAAAATGCAGGTGATGGTGATCTGTTGCATAATTGGTTTTCAATAATTCTAAAGAAGAACATGATGGGGAAGCCCTGTTAATGAAAACATAATTTTAGAGAACGTTCTCCCCTTAATATGAAGTCCCTAGAAGAGAAGAATTCACCACATTTTTGATCATCGTGGAGCAGTGATGAAATGCCAAGAAGTAAGCAGTGATGGCACTGCACCATTTTGCAGTCGTAGAACTCCAACTATCCAGATCAATTTGCGAGAAAATATAAAATAATATTGTACAGTAAATCATGACTTCTTCAAAGCAACATACGCTATTTGAGATGTTCCAAGTAAAATAGAGTACAGGTACTATAAATAATTATGTACTGTACTAAAATAAATTTGTATACAATATTGTATCTTAATTTTTAATTTTTATTTACTTTAACGTACAATTTTAATAGTACAGTACATACATACGTATGTTTGCTTAGTTAGATTTTTATTAATAAAAATTGGCTTTATACTTTGTCAGACATTGTTTCTTCTTAATTATTCCTGAGCTAATCCAATTATCCCGTTTTCTGCATATCCGAATCAGCCCAATCCCCAATTAGTCCAGATAAATGGAGTTCTATTGTACTTAAGTTTTTATTTTTCACGGACATAGTTTTCGAGACTCCATTATGCAACTCTGAACATGCATAAGGAAATATGCATCCCAACTTTCATTACCTTTTATTAAAATTAAAATGTTTAATTTTGAGTTACAAATATTATTAATTTAATTTAATTTTTTATAACAAACATACACATATGACACCAATATGAAGTGTAATAATAAATCTCTCTATGCTTTTACTAATGATACCTTAAAAATACATTTTTCTGATCATTCATATACCCAGGAGAAAATAATTAGAATATGGGAATAAATACTGAAAATGTAATACTTCAGCTCTTTGTGGTGATTTGAAAATTGGCTGATTATTGAGTAATATCATGTGTGGTTTATGTTTACCCTATGGAGTATAACATATTAAAAAATAAACAAATTCTAAGTTGTTCAGGTTTCGTGGCCTACTGTTTTCCTTGGAATGACCCAGTTCCTTTCTGTAGTTGAAAGGCTAGTTGTATGTAGCATTGCTTATATAAAAACATAAGTAATGTCTGGTAGCAATATGAAGTTCACCAAGATTATTCACAGCAAGGAAAGAAAATCATAAGGTCTGTGGTTGCATATTTTCGTGAAGAGCTGAAAAAAATATACCTAACTACAAATATTAATAAGATGAACAATACAGTTCAAATTTCTCAGTCATGATTATGGGTGAGAGTTTATGTTACCATCAACCAGCCTGGAGTCAGACACTCCTGACAGTACTTTTTACAAAATTTACCACTAATAAGCATTTAGAGTCTAAATACTTCACACTACTATCATACTAACCATGTTTTTCTCAACATAATGACGTACTGTTCTCATCGGAGTGTTTGTAGTATTTGAAAAAAATATTTTTGAATGTCAGACTTCACCTGGGAACCAGTTTGTAGTTAGACATATATTTATCACATAAATGAAAATAGTAAAGGTTGTCATAGCAAAAATTGGAAAAATAAAAGTGAGTCCATGAGTCAACATTCAGTGAACATTCAGTAAACACATTCTCTCCTGGTTGGGAACCACTGGTTTCGATTATATCAGTGTCGCGGAATTTTAAATTACACCTTTAGTGCGTCACATGGTGAAGAAGGTTGAAAAATGCTGGACTATATCATGCATTTCTGTCAGGTGCCTGATGCACCACTGAACAGAGTGATATTTTTTTTCATAGGACAAATGACTTGAGAATTGCCTGGGGGATGTTAGGTGCTATTACTATGATTAAAAAGAAATTATTATGATGAATTTAATTATTTTAATGTGACCTTCAGCAACCTTTCTGCAATAAATTTACACAGAAAGGTAAGTTCACACAACTGTATGAAATGTATGAAATAATATATAAAAATTACAAGTATAAATCTGAAAACTACTTAAATTAACACAAACTGTAATCTTGGAATTCTATTTTGAAACTAAAGCTCACCACCTTGCTTTTTATACCAGTAGCAGGAATACAAAACACTGGTGGATCTAGTTTCCTTTCAATCAGATCGTAATCAATAATTCTTTTATCTCCCATTAGATTGAAACTCCTGTGTAGTAATCGCCGGTATAATGTTTACATGGGCAGAAGATTAATCATTATCATTATCAGGTTCTGCAGTCTCCTTCTGCCTCTTCTTGAAGTTACTGGCAATTTCTTTACCATTAGAAGTGCTTTGTTGAGGCTCTTGTGTGATAACTGCCTGTAATATGTGACACTGGTGCCAGGTTCAATAATAATTTTGCATTTTCTTCTTGGGGCATTTGTCCCCCATAGCTCATCTTGTTCAGCATCTTTATTTTTGAGTCACTAACCAGTTTAACAGTGTCATTGACCACAATGCTATTAGTCCTTTAGGGATCTTCTTAATATGTTCTACATTCAGAGAATAAATTCTGCAAGACCAGAAAAACAACTGACAGAAACCAATTTCTGAAAGTGATGGCATCAAACCACCCAGATTTGGACTTGTACCTAGAATTCTTGGCGCCCCCTCCCCCATTGTCCAAGTGTTCCAAACGTTTTCAGCTTTTTATACCACATATACTGACAGTAATTCTCCACTAGCTGTGCCAGCATACACGATAGAAGTTGAGAACTTTGAACTGTTCAACACACACTTGGGATAGTTATGTTCCCTTTTGAATATGCACACCTTACCTCCTGGGTAATTTCCAAAACTGGTCTCATTGTAGTTCAGAATGTGGATTAGTAGGATTCCTTCAGACGTAATTTTCTGATTGTCAAAATATTTCCAACACTGCACAAAATCAATCTACAAAACAAGAAAAATAGAAGGTTACCAGACTGGTAGGGTAATAATTTCAAAAAAAAAAAACTTTAAATACATTTCATATTTAAGTTAAATTAAATGACTTACCTTCGAACATCTGACAGATATTTCTGGATAAGCTAACAGTCAGCTCAGCATTCCAACACAAGAAGTCTTCCACCCAATCTTCAACTGGCAATTATTTTTTGAACAGCATCAGTCCTGCCAGACTTATGATGATAATGTTTCACCAGAATGCGAAGATCAAATATGCTGAGTGGGAAATCCCACTCAGAAACTGTTACTAGGTGAGCAGTGATGCTTGCCTCTTCCAGTTCATATATATATCTTGCCTCCATGTTTAATAGTGTGTTTCTCTCAAATATGATCAGATAAAGTAGATCTAGGGATATTAAATTTCTTGGCTGCAGCAAGCAATGATGATTTATTCGAATTTACTTCTCTCACATCTCTCTGATTATAGTCTTTCCAAGAGTGCAAATAGCCATAGTAGCTGACGCACCCTCTATCCATCTATAGTCTTTCCTACCCACGATTGAGACTGACACAAGTAACTACAGAATCTTATCAACTTCTCACTTATTACAATAATGCATTGTTCCGCATGTTTACATCACAAACAATTCTCGTGGAAGGCAGCAAGAGACAAGTTCACCAACATGTACTTACTTACAAATGGCTTTTAAGGAACACGCAGGTTCATTGCCGTCCTCACATAAGCCCATCAGTCCCTATCTTGTGCAAGATTAATCCACTTTCTATCATCATATCCCATCTCCCTCAAATCCATTTTAATATTATCCTCCCATCTACGTCTTCTTCCCTCCGGTCTCCCAACTAAAACTCTATATGCATTTCTGGATTTGCCCATATGTGCTACATGCTCTGCCCATCTCAAACGTCTGGATTTAATGTTCCTAATTATGTCAGGTGAAGAATACAATGCGTGCAGTTCTGTGTTGTGTAACTTTCTCCATTCTCCTGTAACTTTATCCCTCTTAGCCCTAAATATTTTCCTAAGAACCTTATTCTCAAACACCCTTAATCTCTGTTCCTCTCTCAAAGTGAGAATCCAAGTTTCACAATCATACAGAGCAATCAGTAATATAGCTGTTTTATAAATTTTAACTTTAAGATTTTTTGACAGCAGACTAGATGACAAAAGCTTCTCAACCAAATAATAACAGGCATTTCTCACATTTATTCTCTGTTTAATTTCCTCCCGATGGTCATTTATCATTCATATTTGTTACTGTTGCTCCAAGATATTTGAATTTTTCCACCTCTTTGAAGGATAAATCTCCAATTTTTATATTTCCATTTTGTACAATATTCTAGTCACGAGACATAATTATATACTTCGTCTTTTCGGGATTTACTTCCAAACCTATCGCTTTTCTTGCTTCAAGTAAAATTTCCGTGATTTCCCTAATCGTTTGTGGATTTTCTCCTAACATATTCACGTCATCCACATAGACAAGAAGTTGACGTAATCCGTTCAATTCCAAACCCTGTCTGTTATCCTGAACTTTCCTAATGGCATATTCCAGAGCAAAGTTAAAAAGTAAAGGTGAAAGGAAAGTGTATCTCTTTGCTTATCCCGCAGTGAATTGGAAAAGCATCAGATAGAAACAGGTCTATACAGAGTCTACTGTTTCATTGAGACACATTTTAATTAATCGAACTGTTTCTTGGGAATACCAAATTCAATAAAAATATTATATAACCAACATGTACCAATGGAAACGTTGAGTCCGACTCCATACAGAAATTCGAAAAAAGTATATTTCTCTAGCCAGTTCATTGTATTTATGTTTGTAACTATATATCCCTGTTTACGATGGAACTATGTACATTTTTATATGTCTCAATGTAATTTACCTTATTATCAGGGAAATTCCACTTAAAAGTTAGACAAAGTTTTTCCCCTCCGAAAAGTAGTATACTGATTCTTTTATATTTTTGGACCCACTGTAAATGTAAACTTTTGCAAATTTAGTAGATAGTAAAACGGAGTATGTACTATTGATTAGTTTTTGCTAAAAAGTGGTAACAACAATTTATTGCTATCATGTCACAACAATTTCACGTAACTTTTGCTTAGTGTCCAACTCTAGGCTGGTTGACAGTGGTTTAATTTGTGGTACAGCAAACTGATTTGAAGGCTTAATTAATTCAGTAACCTTCAGTATTTCATATACAGATAGTAACAGTATATTCCTACTACAAAAAAAGAGTAATTAGAATGATAGTAGGTATCAAATCCAGGAAATCATGTAGGACCATTTTAAAAACCTATAAACAATGCCCAAAGCTTGTGAGTATATTTTTCCATTAATTAACTTCCTTGTATGTAATCGTGAAAACTTTGCAAATAATTCAACAGTTCATACTATAAATACTCATAAAAAAGACTTTCATATTCCAAAGCAAGTCTTTTGGGCTATCAAAAAGGAGTGCGTTATATGGCAGTAAAATTTTTACTAACCTCCCTATGGATATTAAATATAGGCCTATATCAAACTCAAAACATAAGATTATTTAGGGCCAAATTAAAGAGGTACCTAATTTCTTATGCTTTCTATTTTGTAGATGAGTTTATGACATTCAACAACACTGCATGAATATTTCTCTCGTGTTAAATATCAATACTAACCTCTTGTATGGTACTAGTATATTATATTTATTTCAACTGGACTGTGACTATGAATTAAGATTTTGTAGTACTACAAAGGTATTTTTTTTTAAATGTTCCATATTCTAGCTGTGAAGCAATGTACAAATACCATGAAATGTAAATAAATACAATACAATACATAAATTTTTGTAATTAGGGGTTTGATAATAATATCTGAAATTTATGTACTGTGTTTTAATAATTATAGCTAGAGTAAATTTATCATATGAATCAGTTTTCTTCATTTTGTTTTTATTTAGTGTGTTTTATTAATTATGCTACACTATATTTAGAACAATGAACTTATTTTCTTTTCATTCGTATTTTTGAAAAATAAAATAAAATATAAAGATCCACCTTCCATATCCTTTTCTAGCATTACACACATACATATACTATGGGTCACATTGAAAGTTTCTGATATGTATAACAACAAATTATTTCTACTTTCGGCTTTATTGGTTCTCAAAATATTCCGCCTTAAATCTTATGCACTTGTCCATTCAATGGAACCAGTCATCAAAGTACTGCACCCATCTTTCTAGAGGCACTTCAGACAACAGCACGTTGAAGAGAGTGTTAAAGAACAATTCGCACATTTTCTTTTTAATGGTAGGGGAAAAGAAGTGGCATTATTCCAGATGAGGACTGTAATTAATTTCACACCTGAAGTGACCAAAAAAAAAAGTCCATTGCCTGTCCTACAGTGTGAGGTGATGTATTGTCATGGTGAAGGATGATATGGTTTTAAAGTCATTCTGTATGCATGTTTTCCAAGATTATTGGTAAACAAATGGTGGTATACCACTTGGCATTAACCGTATGAACCTCTAGTGGAACAGAGATGACAGGACCAGCAACGAAACAATGAGGCAACCATATTGTTGTTAATCCTTCAACCTCTTTGAAGTTTTGTTGGCTTATCCTTTTATCTTTGTCTAGCAAGATCCATTGTGCAGACTGCCGTATGCCTCCTAACTCATAACAGTTTCTGTAAATCCATGTTTTGTCACCTCTTATTATGTCCGAACAGAATTTGACCGCAGTCTCAAATTAATTTTTTAGGCATTTCTGTGCACAAATCAACATGTGTTTGTTTCTCAGCTTCTGTCGAATTATGTGGACTTCACTGTGCACACAGCTTCCTCACAGCAAGACTATCATTATGGAGGATCTTTTGTATTGCACTCATATCCATCCCCAAAGATGTCTGAACCTCGGAGAAGGTGATTCGATTTTCTTAAAAAGCACAGGTTTTTTATTGATAATAAAAGGATAAATAAAAAAGATGTACCTTGCACCAAAAATTATTCAATAATGCAATATACATACATTCGTACTTATGCAGTATTCTGAAGTAGGGCCTTCTGAGAACCACTTTTTTTTTCTGTTATCGCATTATATCTCCTGAGGATTACAAGAATGTATAATGTTCTCAGAATGGAGTACCAATCCATTGCTGACTAAGTTCAGTGGTGGGGCTGACACCTTAAGGCATCTAAACCTGCCTGCTTTTCTGTCTGGGTTTGCTCCCATAGCCAGGCGGGTCGGATTTTAGAGCACCGGACTCTCGCTCTCATCCTTTCCCATTAGCTATACAGAGGTTACATTGCCCAGAGGTCACAACACACAGTGGTCAATATCGAGATATTAGGAGAACAAAAGTCGAGATTTCGAGTTGATGTTTTGTTGTAAGGGAATGCGATAACAAATAATCAAAGCTTTCTAAACATAGTACAGTTTATGGCTTCGATGTATACAAACTTGAGGGAGGGTCAAAGTTATGGGTTCTTGCCTGTCCTTCACTCGTGCATTATCTGCAGTGTGGAGCGGTCGCATTTCTTGTGTGGTCCTGTGTTACTAGTGAAGTGTTTTGTTAAATCTGTTGTGCAGGAATAGAGAAGAATGTTGAAGGTATGTTTTACATTTTATTCTAAGTTTATAACATTAATAGTTTGGTTGTACATGCTTAACACTTATGCACGTAAAATATTATAATTTTAAATATATTTAGTAACTTGCTCTTGAAATATAAAAATTGGTTCAAGATGGGACACAATAAAACCTTAATAAGCACTTTCCTCGGACCTTAATCTCTAAGCCTACATATATTTTATTTGCCGAGATTTGCCCCCCCCCCTTTTTTTTCAAAATATCTACTTTCTTACAGATTGTGTGATTGCAGTTATATGCTGTGATCCATTTACTTTTCTCCAAAAGAAAAACTGTGTACTGAAAGCAAGGTCATCGCAAGTGTTACAACAATTACTTTTATATGCATTGTCAAAACTGAAATCTGAAGACTGTAATGAAAACCTTAAGCCAGAATTTCTTGAAAAAATTATAATTTTTTCATGTAAACTGTTACGAAGGTGGAGGTCATGTAATAGAACAATGTCGCGATTTTTAGAGAAATATTCAGAATGGCTTGATGTAGAATTGTCAGTTCCAATACCTACTGAGGAATCTTGCCAAGAAGAAGCCTCGAGAATAGTTAGAGGGTGCCCAAGGAAACTGTTTTCTTTGAGTAGTGTAAAAACAAAGAAAAAGTGGAAAACTTTTCAAAATCTTGCTCATTACAAGAGCTTGCCTTGGCAACACAGATATCTTTTATGTATGAAGGTAAAAGAAATGTGACAACAATTATTCAAGAATATGTGTCGAAAAGTCCGAGATCAGTGTGGAATATAAAAAATTTGCCAACAGCCAGCCACTTAGCCTAACTGTAATACATATACAATAGAGGAGGCTCTAGCTTTACTTGTTGATTTAAAATTAACAAAACATCAATATGTAGCATTACAAAAAGGTGCAAAAGAAAAAAGCGCAAACATCCACCTGCCATATTATAGATTGCTAAATGCAAAATCAGAATGCTATCCCTGTTAGAAAGCGCTGATAATTACAAATTACTGGCAGAAGTAAAATTATAATGTTTACTTGACCACACTGTTGAGCATTTATATATTGTTCAAAAAAGAAGTTGTTGCACAGTCCTTTCAAAATGAAGAAAACACATTTCACAAAATTCAAATGACTTACAAATGGGGGTGTGATGGGAGCTCAGGCCATTCCCTTTACAAACAAAATATTTCGGGATATGAACGAGTTATAGATTCTGAACTACTCTTGACTTCAATAGTGCCTTTACAGCTCCTGGGTGAAGACGATTCTAGGCGAACAATGATTCTCTGGCAAAATCCAAGCACAAAATTGACCGATTTCAGTTCACAAAAGAGACGCCACAAAAAACGAGAGAAGAAATCGCACATATTGAAGAACAGATAGAGTTTAGTATCAACCAGAATTAAAATAGGAAATAGAGAATTTTTTGTGGAACATAATTTAATTAAAACTATGGTGGACGGCAAAATATCTCTTTGTTCCTGCAATAACTCCTATGGCAGCCATACACAGGAGACTATAAATTCTTACATTTTCGAAACAAAGAAATATAATTACATATAGGAGATTTTATTATTTGCTGAATCACTATTTAAGTTATTTAATAGAGCAAAATACTGAAAATTGATAAATATGTCACATAGCAGTTATTGTAGGAATGACGACGATATGCAATGCTCTCACGGATAAAATCCTTCAGCTGAAGTGTGTTATATAATCGTCGGTCCAATGCCAAAACCACGAATGTGCAAAATTTCGCATTTTCACCTATGTGCACTTTCTGAGTCTGTATGGTACGTAGATTCTTATGCCAAAGTCACATAAGTGTATGATCATTCAATTTCGAGTTATTCACAATTCTTAAAACACTTATGTACTTCCACTTATGTCACTTTGAATATTAAAACGTGTTTATCTCAAAAGTAAGATTTTGCACATTCGTGGTTTTGGCATTGGACCAGTGCTAAGCTATGATTTGAAAAAAAAAAAAAAAAGTCATTATCTATAAAAGTGCATATGAATTTGAACTTTTGACAATGCATGCACGAATTAGATTTTTTGAGTGTTTGCTTCATATAATTAGGGTACAGAACAGAAATAAAGAAGTGGCAGGTATGTGGGAATAAAAGCAAGAAAGTAGCTTACAAGGCAAGGAAAGAAGAAATTATTAACAAATTTAGAACTGAAATGGGCCTTTTAGTTGATATTGTGAAACCAGGTAGTTGTACCTGGTTGTATTTTTATATCTATCTTTGTTGTACGGAGGTTTGACTGTAGTACATACCTCATGGCATTTCAATTCAGCAGAACGGCCATACATACCAATTTGCAGAAACTTTTAGTGTGACCCCTACATTATACACACATTACATAAAACACACTGTGTAGTGAAGTCATATAGTAAAGACTGTGATGAAAGCTGCTACGTCACAATCCATCCACACATCCTAATCAATCAACTAATCTTAAAGGACATTTTTCCCACCAATAGAAACGCGAAAGCACCTAAAATAAATAGGCCCTACCTACTGATTTTTTCTGTAACTGTCAGTACAACTGCTTAAAAAGGTCGAAGTACTAAACAGATTGCTGCAGGGAAGGCAGAGAGTACCAGGAAATGGAGTTACCAAGATAACTTGCATGGACAATAGAAATTACCCATTACAAGAATGTGGAGTTGAAAGAAATGGCAAACATGAAATCACAACAGCAATCAGTCAAGTTGCAAAGCACACACCTTGTCTGAAGGTCTGCTATTCATAGCCGTAACCGACACATTTGGCGGTGGCGTGACGGTGGTGGATATGTGGGCCAGTCCCTGACTGCCACTGCTGCGTCCTAATGTGCTGGTCGAGGTATCGAAGTTGTGTGTTGGAGTGCTGCCTGTTGTCATGACAGCACTGTGACTTCGACCCAGAGCAGCAGGAGTGGGGCTAGGTGTCAGATCAGAGTTTAGATTTCCAGACTGCTGAGGCTGCTGTCCATGCCAAGATGACGAGATTATTGTACCATGATGAGACGAAGTGGTGGGCCCATGATGCTGTGATAGAGTGAGGGAAGGAGTGCTGTGGCTTGGACTGGATGACCTTGGTGGGAGCTCTGGAGGAATCTGTGATGTTACTATGCCAGTTCCAAGAGCTGAAATGAACATAAATGCAGTCAATAAAAATAGGACTGGCATTCCTACTCAAATACACCATAACATTGCGACATATCATTCTTACTTCGATGTAAAGACATACAACATCAAAATCCCCCATTAAATAAACGTTGGTGGAAGGGAAGACCTACACATCACAGCAAAAAGAATGGGCCACTGACGATTTATAAGTTCCAGATACATAATACCGTGCATGCTCGTCTCATCAAAGCTACAGTTTATCAGATAACACAAAATTAAATGAATTAAATTTGCTGTATTTTGTTTAAGAGTCTGAAATATATTGTAAAATCGAATAGAGAATTGATTCTAGATAGAACAGGGACTCTGAAGAATGAAATAATAGTAAAATTGGTAAATACAAAATTGAACAAAACGAAAACCATGTATTATGCTGGTCTAGTAGTATCACTTGCAATAGCATAGATTGTTACAGCACAGGTCTACAAAACAAGTCAATAGTACTAGTTCAAGGTTTAAGTCTCTGACAATCTTAATTTTTTTAATGACAAATTTCCCCATCATATTATATCAGAAAGGTAGATTTATGTGGTGTTGTGCCTTACATGATATGCCCGAAAAAATAACAACCCCTCCACCCCAAGCAATACTCCTGTCTGTCTCAGCATTACTCTTGAATATGACAGACACGCAACAACTCCATCAACAAATCATTGCCCTGGTTCATGTGGGTTATTGTCCATCGAGTGCAGCCAGAGTGATCGGAGTCCTCTTCCATAATCTTGTGGACTCCATGCCACATAAAATGAGGGCAGTTATTGACGCAGGTGGTTTGTGCACAAAATACTAGAAACTACCACATGCCATCATCGCATCAAATGACGTTCCATTTATTAACATTCTGTTTATAAGAATGGCTTACTGTGATACATTTTTGGACAGGTCTTGATGAGCTTAACTGAAATACTGAATGATAATACATAGTAAGATTTAAAAAAAATGTTAATACTCATATCTCATTAATAAATAATGCTACAATGTTGTCTATCCATCAGTACTATTTCCCCTTTTCAGGGTACACCTTTTGTATGAGAAAAAACACGCACACACGCACGCACGCACACACAAACACACACAAAAAAAAAAAAACAAGAAAGGGCTTTCTTTAGCTCTTTTATGTTTACATACATCGTTTAGTCTTTTTTAGGTTTTATGATTCATTTATTTAATTGCGAGATGCATGAAATGAACAACTGTGTTAATATTCGAGATATGTGGCAAGGAGCAAACTAGGTTAAGAATCCGAACCCTGATTACCATATTTACTGCTCCGTCGATTTAATAGAAAGCCAATTATTCACCTACTTAGATATAACCAAATACTCTACAATGATAATACTGGAAAATTTGCCTGGTTGGGTTGGGACCTTCAAGGTTCTTTCACTGTGCTTTGATTTTGACTCATTTTCGGAAGGAGCTATTAAATTCAGTGAAGGAATAACTTATCTTCAGTCTGTTATTAGAGGAAAGAGTATTAAAAATTAACAGTCCATCTAGCTGCTGCATAAGAAGTCACGTTATAACTCTCATTTGAATTGAATGGAGCAAGTGTACTTCCATCTAGCGTTCGTTCCCAATCGATGGTGATGATCCTGGTGGTTGTTCTCTTCCACAGAGAATGTGATCAGAGACATAACACGCAGAGCAAGTCCCCTGCAATCGGCAAGCATCATCTTTTGGTACAGCAGTGGTATTCAATCTATGGTACGAGTACCTGGGTTTGTCTCAAGGGATATGCATCCCACTGATTATATATGTAAAAATTTTGAGATATTTATTTTATTATGCCTCTTGATAATTACTGCAGTATATTATAGTTTCTTTTGCTATATCAACTCTTGTTTTTCCTTGCTTGAATACCATTTTACGTAAATTATTATTATTATTATTATTATTATTATTATTATTATTATTATTATTATTGCATCAATGCCTACTGTATAAAGGCGCATCTCCACTATTAAACATTTAACAACATGTTAAATTGTTTACTGTTAACATCCCAACATGTTGATTGAACATGTTAATGCTAATTTCATTTAACACTTTGTCCACACTGTTAAACATGTTAAACTTGACTTTCTTTGCGTAGTCCACTATAAACAGTCTATGAGATTTTAATATAGATAGTGTTTTATTTTCAAACCTTGGACAATGGACTCAGATGATGATCTGACTTTTGTAATTGCCTCTATTGCTTGTTACAAGGCTTTGAAAAGGAAGAAAATGAGAATGTGGATGCGGCAATATCTTAGTAAAACACACTATGCAGGATACATTCTAAACGAGCTTAAAGTTGAATACAGTATTGATTTGGATTAAAAAACTTGCTGAGAATGACAGAACACGATTTTAATATAGTGCTGCATAAATACTTCCTGTTACATCAAAGAAATAGATAATTTAAGAGCAGCCATTTCAACTCAATTAAAAAAATTACAGCGTGATTATCATAGGATCTACGACATGATAGATGTTAAAGGAGTGGGTAATATCGTATAATTATTCTTTCCGAAGTTTTACGAATGTTAACATACATCACCAAATGCGACCATTACTGACGTCAACATAGCATTAACGTTTAGCGTACGACGAGAGTGTGAAAACTCTCTATTGTATTCTCGAGAACAATTAAATAATAATTCCAGTTCTCTAAAACAGTCGGCCTTCTTAGTTTTGCCCGTGTATTCTTTTGCAGACACATCCCACAAACAAGGCCTTTCCATCTGTGCATTAATTTTATTCTAATATATTTTCTTTCGTCCATTCCATTACTTCGAACACCTTACAGCCAACACCAAGTACCAATGATAGTATAAAAATGATCAAGATACGCGCCACAAAATCGGAACTTACAGTTGTTGCTATGGAAACTGTACGAACTTTGCCGAACTGTACCGACGCTGCACGAGCAAATGAATTGACTTGACATGTTTTCCTTTTCTGCTGGAAAACACGCCAACATGTTAAAAGTGTTAAATTCAACATACTTAGTTAACATGTTAAGTCAACTGAGACTTGAAATGTCCATATACATGTTAAATTCAACATGTTGTTGTTTTCTAATGTCAGGCGTTTGACAATAAAGTCATTTGACCTCTTGCACCCCAATATTTTTCAAAGATATTATCATGTTCAGCCACTGAAGCACAGATTTTGAGGTGTTCTGAATCCATTTCTTGGTTTGAGTTGCACAATGGGCAGTTAGGGGACTGATATATTCCAATTCTATGCAGGTGTTTGGCCAAACAATCATGGCCTGTTGCCAATCTAAATGCAGCTACAGACGATTTTCGTGGTAAATCGGGAATTAACTGTGGATTATGATGCAGAGAGTTTCATTTTTTTCCCTTGGGATTGTGTTATCAAATTTTGTTTGTTGAAGTCTAAGTATGTAGATTTAATAAATCTTTTCACAGAATAATATGTAAATTTAGTAACAGGTCTGTAAGTAGCAGTGCTGCCCTTCTTTGCTAAAGCATCCGCATTCTCATTTCCCAGGATTCCACAATGGGATGGTATCCATTGGAATACAATTCTTTTATTGGGTGATATTAATTGAGAGAGCATTTTAGTTATTTCTGCTGTTTGAGATGAAGGTGTGTGTTTAGAGACTATTGATAGAATAGCTGCTTTGGAGTCTGACAATATAACTGCATTCTTAAATTTATTGATGTGGCATAGAAGATTCCTGAGACTTTCACTTATTGCAATGATTTCTCCATCAAAACTTGTTCCATATCCAAGAGATCTATAAAGTGAGAAGAGACAGCACGTAACACCTGCACCTGCACCTTGTTCTCTGGAGATCAAGGATCCGTCGGTGTATAAATGAAGCCATTTTTGTGGAGGGTACCTAATGTTAATTGTCTCTAAAGACAATTGTTTCATTGTTTCAGTGTTAACTTCTGATTTCAGTATTTCTTCTGTTAAACTTAGATTATACTCTATATTTAATAGAGTTAAAGGGTTTGGTTTAATTTGTAAGTTTTCTTTTAAATTCGGGATATTGATTTTCTGTTTTAATTCTTGAACCATGGATATGAAACTTTTTTTAGTTTTCAATCTACAGAGAGGACTGTATGAATGCCAATTGTTTCCTGGTAATCTGGTAAGTTTTTCACATTGAATCAGTGCTTTTTCTTCTATTGTCATTTTGATGCTGTTAATATTAGTGAGGAATCTCATAGAATCTATTGGAGTTGTTTTGATTCCAACAGTAATGAGCCTGAGAGCTTGGTTTTGAACATATTCTATTTCGTTTATGAAAGGTGAAGTAATTAAAATTTCTCCGCAGTATGTCAGCACTGGCTGAATAAACATTTTGTATGTAGTGTTCAAAGTATTCCTAGAGCATCCCCATTTCTTTCCTGCTAGTCTTTTTAGAGGGGAGAATCTTTTACGAGCTTTTTCAGAAATGTATTTCAAATGGTTGCTCCATGTTAACTCACTACCGAAAATAACTCCAAGATATTTGGATTCATAAGTCCTAGGAAGGTGTTGGCCATTGTATTGGATAATGAATTCTATTTCTTTTTTACCAAGTGAAAATATTTGGTAGTTACTTTTGGTTAAATTGAGTGTCATCAAATTTGATGTATTCCATTCATGTAGCTGAGTTAGAGCTTTAAGAGCAGAATTTTGAATTTTGTCTCTATGTCTGTAAGATCCGGAAGTCCACAAAACTATATCATCTGCAAATAGTGCTGTTTTCATGTTTGATTCCTCTAAAAGGGAGGGTAAGTCATTTATATAAATATTGAATAAAGTTGTGCTGAGGACAGCACCCTGAGGTAGACCTCGATATGTTTGTTTGTAACTAGAAAGTGAGTTATTGAATTTAGTGGCAATGAATCTTTGACTAAGGAATTCTGATATCCATCTGAACATATTGCTAGAGATACCTAATTTCTGGAGTTTTAGTAATAATTTATTTCTCCAAACAGAGTCATATGCTAACTTAAAGTCAATAAATATTGCCAAGGTATCTTCTTTCTTGTTAAAACTATCTTTTATTTCTTGGCCGAGGCGTATGACTTGTTCATTGGTAGAGTGTAGTTGTCGAAAGCCAGCTTGTCTTGGTGATAAAAGATTTTGGGATTCTAAATACCAAGTTAATCTGTTAGAGATCATGGACTCCATGGTTTTTGCTATCATGCTTAATAGTGCTATTGGTCGATAACTATTAACATCATGAGCAGGTTTCCCTTTTTTGGGAATTGGTACAATGATTGCTTTTTTCCAAGCTGCAGGAATTGAGGTGTTCCATGATAAACTGAAAATGGATAAAAGTGCAGACTTGGCTTTTTCCCCCAGATGTTTAAAAAATTCGGAATGAATGTTGTCGGGGCCAGGAGATTTCTTGGTTTTTAAATTTTGTATAGCTATAGTTAATTCTGTGGGTGTAAAATTTTGAGGAAATATTTCAGGTTTTGCGATATTGCTAGTAATATTGTTTTTATGTAATTCTCTTTTGATAAATTTGTCAGTTTTTTTGATACTGGGATGTAATCTGTGAGAGTTTGAGTAGTGTTTATTAAATGCATTTGCTATATCTCTACTATCTGCTAGCGTTTTGTTATTATGAATAATAGATTGGCTAGTGTTTTCCTGTGTATTGGAAATATTCTTCAGAAATTTATATGTTTTAGCGCTAACGGTTCTGTAATTAATATTTTCAATAAATTTATTAAAACTGTTCTTTTTTGCTGTTATGATTGCTTTTTTAAGAATGGCAGTCTTCTTCCTCCAATTGTTAGTTGCAGTTGCAGTAGCAGTAGCAGTAGCAGTAGTAGTGTAATTTATTTTTAGTACAACATCAATCATAGTCTTTTGTTAATTCTTATATAATTGCAATACAGTTTGGGGGTACACTAGCAAAGAAGATTGAATACCACTGAGGTAGAACAAGAAATTAACAGTAGTGGATATAACCTAATCACAATCCCTATTGACTATTCTTCTTGCACATACCATAACATCAATGAAAATACTAAAACAAACAAATCATTACAATGAAAACTTACTGCCATGACTGTTACGAGGACTGTACACAAGAGAAGAAGAGCCTTGCTTATTATTGCAACCAGCCCGGGTGAAGCTACGTGGTTCCAAGGGTGGAGTACATGTTGAAGGATTGTTACGTGGTGAACCTCCTCCTCCTCCTCCTCCTCCTCCTCCACTGATACTGCTGCTTTGTTGTGGTGATGAGGAACCTCGTGTCAGACTGCGCAGTTGTGGTTGTCCCCCTGTTATTGGTCTGAATTATTTTTAAAAGTGTGTTATTAGCAAAATATAATACAGATGAATAACTATAATAATTAATGTTCTGAACAAGAGTGACAATGTAATAAGATAATACTAATTGAATAACAATCATTCAAAACACTTCACAACTGTACTGCAATGAAAGACCTTTTTGCAGTAATGGATTATTTCCATTACACTGAGTGTAAAGCATCATATTTCAGAAGACAGTATAATGATTTCTGTTATCAGTACTACATAAATGTAAATGAAATTAAGGCATAAGTAATAACGTATCCATATTGTATGTTGGGTGTTTGGTTGGTGGCTTGACTTACTGCACGGTTCCATGTTTTCTGTTAACCTGCAAACGAGAATTTTCTCTCTGTGGTTGGTATTCTTGAAAGGTAAAATTCATTATCCCCAATGAAAGGATGAATGTGATGTCTTATATAAATAAAACAGGTTTGATAAAAAGTACACAAGAGAAATTAAATCAGAAAAGCAAAAGTTTCACAATGGATGCAAATTATAACAGAATAATGTAAGATTTAGTATCAAACAGATAAAAATTTATGATGACAATAAATCACTAAACTTTTAATCAGTGTTATACAAAATTAATTCGATTTGCGAAAAATGCCATAGATAGGAAAGGGAAAATCTACTTTAATTAATAGTCCCTCTACACAACAAAACATTTTCAACAAATATTTCACTTGTTAGAACTTCAAAAAAACCATACAATATCTATTAAAGAAAAGATCAGATTAATTATTCCTCAATTTCTAAAACCACTAACACAGCAAAGACATTTTAAACCTTTCAACCTATGGCAGTTGGAAGAAAAACCTAATACCTAACTTAAGATCAAGGAAAAAAAAAAAAAGAGTTGATATTTGTCCCTTCTGATTTGTACTTGTTACTAATGTTTTGAAAAAGAGATACAGAGGATTTTAAGTGAATGAATTAACTGGTATCTTGAATTTAAAAAATTATCAGCACCAGAAAAAGCAGATTTTCATAGAGGATATACGTTCATATCGAGAAATAACTGGCACATTGGATATAAGGGAACATTAATAGTAGTTTTTGTTTGAAGAGTCGTGGCTTGTAGTTAAAGATCTGAAAGACACACCTAAAAAATATCTAAAAATATAACTTTTAGATAACGGAATTTAGACTTTAAACTAATACGAAATGTTTCGAAATTTTTGTCTATTTAATAATGACAGTCAACATATTTGGAACTGTTGAAATCAGTAATGTTTTTCAGATATGCAGTATATCACAGGCTCCAACCATGGACCCCTGTTACTTCCTGACTAAAGGCATGTATTGTTGAAGCGATGATGATGCTTGCTTCGCTCAGTGGATACCTTGCCCCTTGAGGGTGTGAGGCTGCCTCACATGTGCGCTAGTTCCAGTTGGTTTTTGGATACAATCAAAGGTGCCTCGCAGTGATTAACATGCTGTGTGTAGAATGTTCATTACCTGCCTTCGTTCCCGTCTCTGTCTGAAGTTTATTTTATTTTCCAATCTGTTCATTTGCCTGAGGAGATGGATCAGGATCAGGATAAGTGTTTAAGCTTAATAGAACTACACAGAATTATGTGTGAGATTCAAAGGCAAAAGATTACAACAATGTTTGCAAACACGAGGATGCATGCAAGGAGTTCAGTCCCGCCCTCAATGTTCCTGTTTCTGAGCTCAAAGCCAAAATTAATTGTAATTACTTCCCTCATTTTTGTATCAATCTTCTCGGTTTTCAGACCGATCAGTGCAACTAAGTATTCAAAGTCCATTGTTATAAGAACAAAATTCTTTACAGTGTCTTCAACAGATTCATAGCTCATATCATTCAGCAGTCTACTTCAATATTGCATGCATTTGCAAAGCAATTCTCTAATCCACCAACGATGTCTTCGTAGATGTTTCGTCTTTCTCCTCTTCAAAATTGAATCAATGGCAGTGAAGGAAAGGCTTAAAATAACAAGTGATAGTGAAGCTGTCATCACATAATCCAATGATACTGATTCAATTGGCGTGCATTAACTGGTGGCTCAAAATGCTTTGAGCTCTTGCCTCACCTACCAAAAGAACAAACCTGCGAGTGAAACAAGTGAGACTGCCACAAGAGGCAGCTGCACATGGCATCCTTGCTTTGTGGATATGCACTTTAACAGAAGTGAGAGGCATGGAGTCATTGCTTCTTATTGCAATGAAAGCTCAGAATTGTATACCTAAGCAAGTCTTACTAATCCCTGCAAAATTTTACGTATAGTAGGTTACGTACGTTCATATCAAAAATAAACAGTGACTGAATTTCCAGTCTTAAAGTTCCTATCTGCCTGTCTCACTCTCATTCAACTCATTAAATGACATTCTGTATGTCAACAAAAAAGGTAACTATTAAAGGCAAATTTACGAAATTTCCGTCAGACAGCACCAGGCTGTTTTTTTATTATTATTATTATTATTATTATTATTATCATTATTATTATTATTATTATTATTATTATTATTATTATTAACAGGAACATGCATGGTACATAAGTGTCAGTCTGTAAAGGCTTTTACTTTAACAGAGATTGTTAACAAACAGATCATTTAGATTTTTTAAGTGAGGTGACCGATCATGAAGGTAGTTGCGATTTTATACAGTTGTTGCAAGGGCACTTATCAGAAGATTGGGGTGGTATAATACGTCCTTATTAAAGTTTTCTGTAAATTTCTATATGAGGTAGTAGAATGATTCTATTTCAAGCACGTCTTGTAGTTGAGTCGTCCATTTCCAATCCCTGCTAAGTCCTTCAAACAAAATTTTACAGAAATCAGGAAAAACTGTCATTTGTTTCTAAATTTGCTTTTCTGTAATTTCTTTGTTTAGTTTTATACTGTGATTTATTCCCATCTATGACTATATGCAGTGCTAAAATCATACTGTAATGATTTACTTTTAATTAAATATTTTAGGTTGGACTTAACGGTGTTACGTTCTGTAAGTGGGACATAATGGACTTTGGAACCGTATTTGTCATAAAGATATTTTAGATGAAAATTACTTATTTATTATTAATAAAAAATATCGACTAGAATCAGTCTGTTACTATTTTATATCACTATCACTTTATCACTAACAAAAAATGCAGATGGAACATAATGTACAAGCAGTATGATTCATGAGTGGCACATTTGTAAATTAAACAAACCTTTTAAGAGGTTATTTTTGAAAACACAATTAATACAATAACATGGATGAAAACTAAGAAAATGGGAACAACTGGATAATACGCACGGCAGACCAATATCGATAGTCGACTATACTCGCTGGCCACTAGTCACCGGGCCGTACCGAGCCGTATCAAACAAAATATAATCGAAATGGTGGTAGTCAAATTCGCGACTATATTCTTAAATAATTCACTCCATTAGTCAAGTTCAAGGTTTTATGTAGTACAACGGCGGTTTTTTGAATGCATTAAAAGAAAATGAAGATGTAATAAGATAATAAACTAGGTTATCACAAGGAAATTAACAGGAAAAAAGGTGTGTTTCACGGAATACAATTAAAATGACGGAAAGTAAATTTCCGGTTAATGTTCGCCAAAGCGTAAAGTACGTAATTATGACGGCGTTGCTGTTTTATTTCTGGCCTATAGAAAAATACCTAGCCTTTTACGAAAAAAAAAATTTAAGGACCATTAAATTATTTACCGCTTTCATTATAGGCCTATTATTTTTTAACAATATTACGAATCAAAAACTGTCATATTATATAATTTTAACTACTACATGGACGAATCAAATCAAGCTAACCTAACCAAAGCTAACCTAACCTAACCAAAGCTAACCTAACCTAACCTAACCAAAGCTAACCTAACCTAACAAAAGCTAAGCTAACCTAACCAAAACTAATCTAACCTAACCAAAGCTAATCTAACCTAACCAAAGCTAATCTAACCTAACCTAAGCTAACCTAACCTAACCAAAGCTAAGCTAACCTAACCAAAACTAATCTAACCTAACCAAAGCTAATCTAACCTAACCAAAGCTAATCTAACCTAACCTAAGCTAAGCTAAGCTAATCTAAGCTAACCTAACATAACATAACTTCGTAAATGCAAGGCCTGTAACCGGAGCAAGAAGGGATCTCAATCATTTAATCTGCAAGTACACGCAAAAATAAATTCAAGTAAGGATCACGCTCCCACTGCATGAGAGGTCCGCGCATGCGCTACAGCAAAACTGTTTCTGTCCCGAGCCTCTCATCTAAGGCACTCGTCATAATTTACTCGCAATATTTACGCAAATACACATTGTCGCTAACTGTGGTGCTATCTCTCAATAATGTTCAGAACGAAGGCGGTAGACAGAGAGAGAAAAAATTTCTCCCGCCAACTACGCCACACACCAACGTCATGTTCTTATGTTGGTGACATTGTGTATTTACTTAAATTTGGTGGTAAACGTAACGGCACGGTTCAAAGTGACCGTGCTAATTCTCCAGTATAGCGAGAAAATGAATATAATTTTCATGATTCTGCCTTTCTAATTAAGTCTCAAACTCAATTATAATTAGTTCATAGTCAATAAGTTTCAAGATAAGGCTTCTTACTTTAACTTGCTCCTTTATATGGACAAACTCTCTATCAAAAGGTAAGAACGAGTAGCCAACGAGGAACATTAGAATAAAAATTCTCTACAGTTGTTGAAGATTCTTTGGCTATCCATGAGAATAACATACCTAACATAATGTAGTTTTTATTTATTAATTTAGCAGAAATTATTGATTGAGGAAAGTGGGAATATAAAGTTGTTTGAAACTGTATCTTCTATAATGCACTGTTCTCTACTGGACTTAATAGGCTTTGTTCTTGTATACTCTTATGGACATGACGTTTTATAGACCCATAACAGTCAAGGACTTAATGGGTTCTGGAACTGCAGCCAACATTCAGTTGTAAATTTGAATAGGAAATAACGCATGTGGTACCTGTAAATATGGCTTAGAAGGTGTAAGACAATGCCATCTATCAGATGATGTACAAAACTAAAATCTGAATTTTTGTGGACTTAACGGTTTCTGGAAATGGGCGACTCAGTTGTAAATTTGTTGTTCTTTAGTCTGCACTAGTGATGGTTAGAGATACTTTTCTCTGTATAGCATGAAAACATCTGACAATTTGGAATTTTGCATTGCTCCAAATTTCGCAGCCATAGGCAATTTGAGATCTGATAACAGAAGTGTAAAGTATTTTTTTTTAAGGAAAGTCTGATGTATGGCAATTTCAACAATGTATATAGAATCTGGCTAAAGCTTTGTTACGAACTACTTCAACATGGTGTTTACCAAGTATAGGCTCCGTGCGTTGCAGGGAGAAATGCACCACCGCGCTCTGAGTGGCGAAAATTGTAAGTTCTTGCGTATTACTGCGCGAGCATCAGCTGTAATCTCACAGTGTACTGCCATGGCAGATTTAATAATAACAGTGGGATTTCAAAGTATTTTCTATGACAATAATCGGCCAAATTCTTCTAAGAAAGGTCGTTTACTTGCAGAAAGTGGTCATGTATTAAATTTACAAGAAAAATATTTTGCTGGAATTTGCAAGAGTGTGATAACTGCAAATGTAATAAGACAGACATCAGTTGGCCTGAAACCTTATCATGTCACCATAGAAGTAACGTAGTTATTTATGTATTATTACTATTTGTGATTGATGTTAATTTATACATTAAACGATGCTGACTTAAAAAGACGACCTCATGTTATCGTAGGTTAATGCTGCTAGAGAAGCGACTAATAGTTCCTGCGAATGTCCTGTTGGATCGTCAGGAAAGTGTAAACACATTTCCGCTGTTGTTTATGCAGTTAACTCCGAACGCATCACTTCGCGAACTGATCAGCCTTGCGAATGGTCTCGACCCCATATCTCAAATGCGGGGAAAGAGAAATATAGCAAGGGGAAGAGATTAGAAGAACTTTTTCCCAAAAAAAAGCAGAGGCTTGAAGTTGAAGCAATTGAAATTCCTGCACTGAAAACCCCATGTATACTGACAAAAATTTTAAACGAAGAGAAAAAATCAGAATCACTTAAAGTTGTCAATGAACTGCTGGGACATTTAATAACAGATATCACAGCTATTGTTGAGAATAATGCATGTAAAGGGCTAATCACAACATTATTAATGAAACAAGAAACTAGGCCTATAATAATTAATGAATGTAGTAGCAACATTTCTGCATTAGAAAATGATTTTTATGATAATCATGTCCTAATTGATAAGACCAGAGCAACTGAAATTTGTGTAAAAACCTTGCATCAATCAAAATCAGACTTATGGTTTACAGAAAGAAAAATACGGATTTCTGCGAGTAGGGCACATTCAATTAAAACTAGAAAAAAAGATCATGAGAAGCTGGTAAATGCCCTCATGAACCCAAAATTGCTTCATGGTAGGGGTCTTAGGAATGTAACTTTTGGAAGTAAATTAGAAAAAACTGCACTTGACAAATACACAAATTCATATGACAGAACAGTTGCTGGTTGTGGTCTTATCATTCACTTAACCCAACCTTGGTTGTGTGCTAGTCCTGATGGGATAGTAATGATGAATGGTAAGCCAGAAAGAGTATTAGAAATTAAATGTCCTATTTCATGTAAAGAAAAACCCATTGTCAGTGAGAATGGGGACATTAATGTATCCTATATTATAAAAAATTCACAAGGAAATTTGGAACTAAAACAAAGTCATACATATTTCACTCAGTGTCAACTGCTGATGTACTGTTGTGGCGTTGATTTCTGTGATTTTTTCATTTATACAGAGAATCATATTTCCATTCTTATAGAAATTCAAAGAAATGATATGTTCCTGAAGGGCTGTATTGAAAAGTTGCAACAGTTTTACTTCACACACTATTTAAAAGAACTGGCATACCGTTCTAATAATGATCTTCAGAAATCAATGGAGGCTGTACATTAGTCATAACACAACACATGTGCACAATGTCATCAATACAATGTAATAGTTCACTTGGACATTTTTGAAGTATATTATACACTTTCACTCTTTGAATGCAGCGTTCAACGTGGATCCGCACACTAGCAATATTATAAGTATCATCAACTTGATCAGGTGTTAAGCGACCTTCATTCATAAAGGGTGGCATTACCAAAATTGCATTGCTCTCCTCCAATACAGTTTTTATTCCGGGAAAACCTTTATCTGCCATAATTTGATCTCCTGGTTCTATCAGTTTCAAAATTCCACAGTCATTTGTGATAAAACTGTGACTGGCTCTACCTCCATAACATTTGGAAATAAATGTTACCATACCACAAGGCGCAATTCCAATAAGAACTTTTGCAGTATATGCAGACTTATAGTTAGAGTACATATATACACGCTGACTGATTTCAGGAGGTTGTTCTGTTTTAATTTCAGTGCAGTCAATAATAGCTCTACAATTCGGATAATTATCTTTAAACACAGTAGACAATGTTGCATTAACAGTATCTTTGCTGGGCCAGAAAACAAAGTTTTTAGTTGCTTGTGCAAGTGTAGGTAAAACAGATTGGAATATTCTAGAAATAGTACTACGGTGAACATTGAAAATTACAGCAAGGGCAGCAAATGGCAAGGCTAACTTCATTTTCATTAAGAATATTAAAAGTTTATTTTCTTTACTAATTTTACGCTGGGTACTGTCTGACAGTAAGTTCAAAAATAAATTAAAAATTTCTGTGTTAACACCAGCCAGGACATTTAATTGTGATTCATCAGAAATTGAACTATAACCAAAAAATCCTCTTTTTCATATGGGGAGTCAGACCCAGACAGTTTACTGGAACACTTAGGTTTGGCATATAATGCGTGGAAGGCTGATATGCATGCTTGTGTGCTGACATTGTTTCCATCCACCCACCATACAACTGAATTCAAACTTGCTTCCTTTGTCATAATTTCTATCTGTCTGAGTTTGGGCATCAGTTTTGGTGGTCACTAGGATAGACCCACTATCTTCCAAAGGGTCTGATGTATCTGGCTGTGAAATTATTTCAGTTCTTTTCTTCAGTCTTTTAAATCTGTTGAGAGAGTCTGTTACTGTTGACTCCCTTTTGTAACATTCAGGAAAGATGCTTGGAACATATGCTGGACTAGCAGGATTTTGAGATTTACACCCTCCTATAAAATGTTCGCTACAGATTCTAGATGATTTGGAAGGTTTCCATAAAGTGCTGTCTGCCCTATAAAAATAATTCGTGTAAATGTGACATATTAATGTAACCATATTGTTTAATGTTTGACAAAACTATAAAGGCAGATGATATTTAGAAAATCACTTCAAATAGATTTCATAAAATGTAGCTTTGGTTTCTATTAAATGTTTCGTAATTTCTGTTGTAATGAGTATAAATTATTTTTTGTTATATGTCTTCGTAATGTTATATCTTTAGGACTATTACAATATTGTAATGTACTTTTATTTATATTATTTTTCTGTATTTGTAATTCCTTCTATATTCACAATATGATTCTGTAATTGTAAAATATGTATGTAATGATACTATGTTTCCGTATTTGTCATATAGGCCTATTTCTGTAATTATATAATATAGGCTATCATAAAGACTTTGCTATAATTACTGAATATAATGCGCCCTACTATTATGATGTGTTTACAAATATGGCCTACAGCTGCTTATTTTGTAAGTATAACATTAACGTGATTATTTGCATGCAATAGTTACTGTAGGTTCATTGTAAAATCCTCGATTACGATAAGTTCTGTAAAAACTTAATTAGGTATTAATTAAAATACTTAAATCCCAAATACTTAATTTAAACTCACTCTTTCCGATTTACTGCTATTATCCACCGTCTTTTCAAATCCATTTCGTGGGGTCGTGATGGAAAACTTCACATTTTGCTCTGTATTACAAATATCTATTATTACAGCTAAAAACACAACACATAATTTTGCTGGACCGCTTTGACATTTTTAAAATAGCAATCTAAAGGCAACACTTTATGAAAGATTAAATAAATGCGTATAAAATCACTCCTACTCGAATCTTCCAGCAGTCAGCTGTCAACACAGATCACACACAGCTGTTGAAGACAAGCCTACAAGTAGTTCTCGTAGTGTCCGCCTGTAGCAGCACAGTGCTATACGCACGGAGCCTATAATGCCAAGATATTTGACAGATTGTTTATAGTAGATACCTTCGGAGAAGAGATTAAGGTTACCTGGTGTTTTTGGCTTTCTTCTGGTAAAAATTATGGCTTGAGTTTTATTTACATTGACTTTTATTCTCCAATTTCTTAACCACATCTCCAACTTTTTTTTTTTTTTTTTTTCATATTTACGTTGTGCAATGTTGACTGTCACTGGTGAAGCAGGTGGTGTCATCTGTGTACAATCCCATACTGCATTCAGCAATCAATGGAATATCATGAACATAAACTGAATATAAATATGATGTTAGGACGGAACCCTGTGGAACTCCAGCTTTGATATTCTTGATTGTTGATAGTAAGCCATCCATTTTGACTTGAAAAGTTCTATCTGTTAAGAAACTATGTATTAGGTGAATAAGGCTTATCATCTATTGACAATTTAATTAATTTGAATAAAAGACTCGAGTGCCAAACTGTGTAAAAAGCATATGCTGTATCAAAAATGTAGTGACTGTATGTTGGCAGACTTGAAAGTTGTTTGTAATGTGGGTTGTGATCCTTTTAAGTTAATGAATTGTTGAATGATGTTTCTTGAAGCCGAACTGTTCATGATGTACTCTCGATGGTATTTGAAGAAGTGAGAGAAGTCTTCTTGCAATAATTTTTTCTAGAATTTTTCCTTGAATGTTCAGTAGACTAATCGGTATCTATTATTTGGAATCATTGGATCTTTCTTTGGTTTGGGAAATGTGACTATATGAGCGTTTCCAGGTTTTAGGAAAATACTGCAATTTTAGACAAATGTTGTATATTTTTGTAAGATATGTAGTAGCATTTTTTGGAATAAATACAAGCATTTCTGTTGTCACTTTATCAGGTCCTGTGGATTTCTTATGTGTGAGTTCCGCAATTATAGATTTAACTCTGTTGGTGATGTAGGAGTAATACCATTAGTTGATGAAAGGCTGAGAAATTGTTGAACTTGACAGTCCATATTATGAATAAATGTCTAATTGATTGGAGAGGTATTCGTGTAAATCTGTTAAGGAGTGAGCAATAATGTTTACTTTATCTACTGAGGAATAATGTGCTCTTCCTGTCTCGTCTTTTATTGTTGTGTTTGATGTCTTTGTTGTTTTTCCTAATAATCTTTTGTGTAAAGTCCACATCTTTTCTGACGTTTCAGATATTTCCTTTACTGCTGATTCAAATTGAGAAATTTTATGAAGTTTAGTTTCATTTCAGATGGTTTTGATCAATCCATTGTAGCATCTTTTTGACTGCAGGTTACCAGTATTTTGCCATTTCTTTCGTTCTCTATGCTTTGCTTTTATGAGGAATTTGAGTTATATATTATCAGTTGTGTCAGTAATATCTTCATCGGAAAAGTGGGAAGCTTTGCTGTAAGAATCTAGCAAGGTATCAGAGAAAATTTTTATCCCTTTATCAATATCTTGTGTATTGTTTAATATTGAATTGCTTGGTACAACTTCACTTAGATCATTTTTGTATTGTGTCCAGTCTATACAAGGTTTTTTGAGAGTTTTAAGTGTTTGTATAGCAGTAGAAGAGATGAAATGGACAAGAATCAGAAAATTATCAAAGTCAAGGGCATTTATATGAATTTTTTCTAATTTACCAAAGCTGGAAACTTAATTATTGCATATGCCCCACATAACAATCAAATATGAGAAAGAGAGAGAGAGGAGGGAGGGAGAAAAAGAAAGTGGGGGGAAAGGCGGAAGGGGAAGAGGGGGAGGAGGGGAGGGGAGGGGGGAAAGAGAGGAAGAAAAAGAGAGAGAGCATGTGTATGTGTGTATGTGTGTGTGTGTGTGTGTGTGTGTGTGTGTGTCAAAGTCTTGTTAAAGAAGATTCTGAAATTTGTTTACATCTCACCTCGCAAGAGTAACATAATTCCCAGGAAATACACCACATTTCTGTGTGCGACTAGATGTACCCTTGAACCAACCATCCTGACACCTTTCAGTCACCATATATATCGAACCTTTCTTCAACTCAAGTTCATCAGCTTTGTGTGGTTTGTAAGGGTATAGAGCAATATATGCGGCAGGTAACTGTATGGGACTGTGATGTGGAGCTCCTTGTGGAGGAGGTGGTGTCAATACACTGGCAGTTGTTGACACTGTATTATCACTGCTTCCTGATCGTCGATGTCTCTGACTGCCTTGACGTTGGAGCAGCTCTCCATTGCCACCCACCTGAAACAGAAATCTTTCAACAAAAAGACCAAGGGGTATGATTACACAAATCCTTCTGCTATGTGTTACCATTATATGTCACAACAATAATTTCTAAAATTGATCTTGACCTTGCCAATGATGAAATTGAGCCATTCGGAATTGGCGAGACATACAGCAATAAAAATTATCACAATATATTCTGACATTAAAAACAATCTAATATAATTATATTTCCTACTTCTTGGTATATGTGTGTAAATCTCACAGTATACATAACACATATCACTAATAAATTAGCATTTTGTTTCTACTTTTATATACCATATTACATTAAAGGGCTTCACTGATGATTCTGTCTAGAATAGGGTTGCTATACATCCCGGATTGTCTGGAACAGTACTGACAGGGCCGGAATTAAGTATAGTACTGCCCCTACGCAGTGCTAAAGTTTACCGCTCCTCCAACTCCCACAATTAATTTATATGCAGCTATTATACAGGTCATATTTAGTTTAAATTAGTTTTAAATGAAATATTATAATTCAGAAAACAAATTACTGGAATCAAAATGCACGCATCTTATGTGTGAATTATAAAAATTTCCTTCACGCTTTCTTCATAGAGAAAGCATTGATGATGTCATCAAAGTCGATCTGACGAAGCACATCACATTCGATGCAAAGAAACATATTCAAACTTATTTATTGTCAAAACAAAATTGATTTGTGAAAGGTAGGCTGTGGTTTATTTTTAAGCATTGGTTTTGTTAATGGAATAATTCAATGACTGAGAACCAGAATATTTTATAACAGTCGTAAGTCCAACTTTTCAGAACAAGGAAAGTTCTGTTTCACTGCGTTCCATGTCCTTGTATGCATATATGAATCAAACAAAATTGCAAATATTACTCACCATAAGATTGCCATGAGGCTATTTCAAAGTGTTCCATGTCCAGCTTTGAAAGTCAGAAAAAATAGGCAAATGGACTTGGAACATTCTGGTTTCTAGCCATCGAATTATTACGAGTATTTCTTACTTTGATAGGAAGTATAAAGTAAATTGAAAAATTAACTCCAACTCTTTGTGGAATAAACCTTTCATATCGAATTATATAGTGCACACGCTGGAAAGTGATTATCATTGTTGATTATATAGCCTATACTGGAAATGTAACTGAGAGTTATGGTTACAATTCATAGCGATAAATAATAAACACATCCAATTTGAATTTCAACAACGCATTCTTGTTTATATAAGTAGTTAAATTTAAGCAGTTTCATAGTATAATGTGATACTGCTATTACAATATAATTATGCTGCTGCATACTTTCCTTTTACTCTCGACGCAACCGCAACAATCCAATAACAAAACAATATCCGACTTCCACAAGGTGTTCAAGAACAAACCTCAGAAATTATTTAACAATATACAAATAAGTGTTTTAGAAACAAATTTCACTGTAAAAAAAATTAAAAAGAGAGAGAGGGGGGGGGGGGAAGAGAGAAAATGCCACCCTAGATAATTGCCTACATTGTCTAGGCCTAAATCTGGCACTGGTACTGCATTATAGTCATGTCCCCAGGTCCTGAATTTTTTAAAAACCTTTTGCATTCGCTTGAATAGTGCTTCTGAAACTGCTGTCGGAAAACAGAGCTAGCGCCACTCAGCAATGAACCACTGCTATTGCTTTACTTGCTTCAAGTAAAATTTCCGTCTTTTCCCTAATCATTTGTGAATTTTCTCCTAACATATTCACGTCATCTGCATAGACAAGAAGCTGATGTAACCCGTTCAATTCCAAACCCTCTCTGTTATCCGAATTTTCCTAATAGCATATTCTAGAGTAAAGTTAAAAAGTAAAGGTGATAGTGCATCTCCTTGCTTGAGCCAGCAGTGAATTGGAAAAGCATCAAATACAAACTGACCTATACGGACTCAGCTGTACGCTTCACTGAGACACATTTTAATAAATCGAACTAGTTTCTTCGGAATACCAATTTCTATAAGAATATTGCATCAGAATATCACTCTGTACTGTTTGTAAAACTTCCGCTACGTATATTAATGAGGAGAAATAATTCGAGCAATACATGCTAGTTGAAAAGGATCTAGTTTCAAATTGGTCGAAGGCAGAGTGAGGTTCAGCTGAGAATGATAATTTGACAGTCTAGAATAAGTGGGTACTAATTTTTAGAATTTAGTAGTGTCAGCTCTTTCGGTTGTGGTTGAATTTGCTCTCTCTCTCCCTGGGAAATGCATTGGTTGAGCATGTGTTATTGCTCATGAATTTATTTTGGAATGACGAAAGGAAAAGGTTGGACATTGACACAGTTAATACTTAAAACTCATTTTTCAACCTTAACATGTGTGCAATTTTACCGCAAGATTCTGAAGGACAAAAGAATATTTCACGAAATCCACAGTTCCAACAAGTATTCCTATTGCAGAAACTAAAGCAGCAAAAATTAGCCTGGCCCTTCTTCACTCTAACCAATGAAGCATGTTTCCTGGCAATATAATACATCATCATTATTATTATTATTATTAATATTATTATTTACTTACTGCCTTTTAAGGAACCCAGAGGTTCATTGCCGCCCTCACATAAGCCTGCCATTGGTCCCTACCCTGAGCAAGATTAATCCAGTCTCTATCATCATATCCCACCTCCCTCAAATCCATTTTAATATTATCTTCCCATCTACGTCTCGGCCCCCCAAAGGTCTTTTTCCCTCCGGCCTCCCAACTAACACTCTATATGCATTTCTGGATTCTTCTATACGTGCTACATGCCCTGTCCATCTCAAACATTTGGATTTAATGTTCCTAATTATGTCAGGTGAAGAATACAATGTGTGCTGTTGTTCATTGTGTAACTTTCTCCATTCTCCCTCTTAGCCCCTAATATTTTCCTAAGAACCTTATTCTCAAACACCCTTAATCTCTGTTCCTCTCTCAAAGTCAGAGTTCAAGTTTCACAACCATATAGAACAACCGATAATATAACTGTTTTATAAATTCTAACTTTCAGATCTTTTGACAGCAGACTAGATGACAAAAGCTTCTCAACCGAATAATAACATGCATTTCCCATATTTATTCTGCGTTTAATTTCCTCCCGAGTGTCATTCATATTTGTTACTGTTACTCCAAGATATTTGAATTTTTCCACCCCTTCGAAGGATAAATCTACAATTTTCATGTTTCCATTTCGTACAATATTATATTATTATTATTATTATTATGATTATTATTATTATTATTATTATTATCATTATTCAATTAGTAAACTTCATGGCTCACGAAAATTTATTTTTAATTGTTTTTAATTTTGGAAGTTTAAATAATCTATAGGATGTAGGATATCAATCTGTTTCATACACGCTTCTGCATTTTTTTTTTTCTAATTTTTTGTATGTCCTGGATTTTGACCATTTTAATATAACAACCCTAGCCTAGAACTGAAAATAGGAACAGAATGCATTCAATGCAATGACAGGATGGAGAATTTAGATTAGATAATTTATCCGCTGAATGCCATAAGGTTCTTCTACATATAGTCAAACCTCCGTACAACAACAAAGATCGATATAATGATAAACCCGCATTAAACAATATTTTTCTATGGTCCGGCAAATTTCCTATATAAATAACGTTAACTATCCATCACTATAGTGATGAAGAAATTTTATAAACATTCTGTTACAATAATATGTATTTTTAACTTCAAGATTTTTCGTAAATCGGCTGCTTGGTCTTATTTACTCAAAAGTGGGAATTTCTACGAAGGGAAGGATATGTAACAGTCCTCCTAGTTATTTTCCAGTGTACAGGTGACGAGGTGGGAGTAAATAAGCATGGCGATAGCTTCTGCTAAACGGAAATCAGTAAGTTTGGAAATTAAATTGGCTACATTTAAAGATTTGGATGGAGGAATGAAACAGACAGCAGTTTCAGAAAAATATAGATTTTCACAATTTACATTGGCTACTTTTCTTAAAAAAGGAAAGAAATTGGGGGAAGTGTTACAAGCGACAAATTTGATCCAGCATGAAAATGATTGAAGAAAGCAGTTTCAGATGATGTGGATAGTACTACGTCAGTGGATGATGGTGTATCAGTGTTCACGGAGTGCAATGTTGAATTTATAATTGCAGAATTTAAGGATAGAAAGATAAAAAAAAACAGCAAAGATGAAGATTCCGCAGATGATGATTGTGATGACAGTGATGTAGGAACCAAAAAAGTATCTTATTTAGAACTGTTTGGACACATAGAACAAATTCAGTGTGCTGCAAGTTCTTTTCAATGTGTTGCAAAGGAACAACTAATTTCTTTGGAATCTTTAAGATAGGTGTTTATTAAAGAGGCTATCAAGAAGGATAAAAAAAATAATTAAATTTCTTTCAGAAATAGACATATGCAGTAATACTGTACTGTATTAAATCGACTTCTGCAGTATGTAAGTACATAAATGTGTGATTTATTATATTAGTTCCTTTACATGTTACCTCCTAGTATTATCTTGTAGGTTAAATGGTACACTGCTTGCACTTTTTTTTATCCTATGTGATAAATCACAGACCCTCAATATAAAAATAACCCTGATATAATACAGCCTGATAGGGCCTGCAAATATCGTTATACGGATGTTTGACTGTATATGCAAAAAAAAAAAAAAAAAAAAAAAAGTACTGTGACATATGACTGTTCTCCTGGGAGAAACCAACTTACGATTTTTTCGTCTGAAAATATATTGCCCTCAGCTAGGTAAAAACCCATAATACATGGAATGACAAACATGGATAGGAATCACTATAGTTCCAAGGTCGACCTAACAAATGCTGAGACAATTATTCTTTAAATAGTGCTCACTTTCAGAAACAGATTTTTAGGTATTCTACTGAATGTCTAAAGACACATACAAATTTAATCTTGATTCACAATTTGTGACAACAAAACTTCATAATTTCAAAAAGATAAAATGACTTTGGTTCATTACATGAGTAGGAATATTGATTTGTTATTTATTCACCAACTAACTGCAGAATAAAAACTTCCAAACGAAACAACAAATGTCTATTCTTTACACAACTAGGCTGCTGGCAAGGAGCAAACACTGCAACAGCTGATTGATGGGAAAAACGAATAAATGTGCATACAATCAATCTTCTTAATGTATCCAGCTGTTTGCTGACAACATAAAGTGCACTATAGTCCATTGTAGTAACAATTGTAACAATTTTTTGTGCTGTTAGTTGTCATGCACAGATAACTATGTATAAATGTGCATACAAAGATATATAAAATTGAACAACTAAACAAGCAAAAAGTTAAAAAATCAGTAGCCACTGGTGTAGCTCAATCAGCTAAGGCACTTGCTGCTGTTTTGGAGTTGTGCTCAGGCATGGATTCGATTCCCACTTGGGCTGATTACTGGTTGGGTTTATTTCCAAGGTTTTCCCCAACCCTAAGGTAAATGTTAAGTAATCTATGGCGAATCCTTGGCCTCATCTCACTATCACCAATCCCACCGATGCTAAATAACATCGTAGTTGATACAGTATCTTTAAATAACTAAGTAAAAAAACCGTAGTCTGCTGCCATAAATTAAATTAAAATATATTATACATTTGCTTAATTTTAATTCTAATGTAAATACAAAGAATAGTTATGCTTTACATAGCAAAATAAAACACAGCACTTAAAATAGTACAGTAAAATCCCTCGTACCCAGCACCCAAATAACCGACAATATCAAAACAATGGCACCTTTGGCTAAGCGCAAAAAAAAAAAATAATAATAATAATAATAATAGTCGTTCATGCAAAAGGGAAGAGTCAGACAAAGATGTGAGTGGTTTATGTGGATCGCACATGCTGCTTATTGTGTTTACTCTTTGTTCATGTGTGAAAACATAGACTGAATACCCCATTATGTCCCTGGAGTAGATCGGGTAGCATTGGTAAGCTGTCACTTGTACCTTGAAAACAATGCACAAAGACGATATCTTTAAATTTCCCACTTGAAGTTGTCAGTTTCGAAGGGGTGTTGAATGATTCTAAATAAAAAGTGTGAAATTCTCTGTTCCTACAGTACATAATAGTTTCATTCGAGTGATAGATAGTATATTTAAACAAGCAGACATTAGTAATATGTTAAAGAGGTTCAAATCATAGCACACTACATTATCATATTCATAGTTGCAACATTGGCTACACTGTTATTCACGTGACATGTCCGCCCTTTGAAATTGGCATAAAGTTACGAAAACTTTTCGTATTTTTTATGCTATTATGTATTACTGTACTACAATAATTATGAATTGATGAAAGTACATTACCGTATTCAGTACTAAAGATAAGCATTGTACGTATTTTAAAACTTAATTTTAAATATCTAGCCTAGCCGATAAGGGGTGGTCCTCCAGCTTGGGGGTTGGGCGAAGGGCTAACAACCCATCACCGTAAAAAACAGCTTGTTACGAATTCCTACAGTAAGCCTCGGAATAGGACTGATTCTCTGGCACGACCACAGCAAAGGAATAAGGTTTTGAGATTTGGCACTTGGAACGTAACTAGTCTTTATAGAACAGGAGGGGTAACATTAGTAGCAAAAGAACTAGCTAGATATAGAATAGACTTTGTGGGAGTACAAGAGGTTAGGTTAGATGGGAATGGCATATCACAAATAGGAGATTACTTGTTGTATTATGGGGAAGGAAATAATAATCACCAATTAGGAACAGGATTCTTTGTACATAAAAGAATAAAATCAGCAGTAAAAAAGGTCGAATTTATCAGTGACAGGTTATCATATTTAGTACTTAAGGGTAGATGGTGCGACATCATAGTTATAAATGCTCACGCCCCTACAGAAGAGAAAGACGACTATATAAAGGATAGCTTCTATGAGGAATTGGAACATACTTTTGATCAGTTTCCTAGATATCATATGAAAATTTTATTGGGGGATTTCAACACTAAAGTAGGACGGGAGGATATTTTTAGACCAACTATTGGAAAAGAGAGCCTACACGCAATTAGTAGTGACAATGGAGTTAGATTAGTCAACTTTGCCACATCGAAAAATTTAATTGTCAAAAGTACAACATTCCCCCATAAGGATATACATAAATATACTTGGACTTCTCCAGATGGATTGACACACAACCAAATAGATCACATCTTGATAGATAAACGGAGACATACTAGTATAGTAGATATTCGAACTTTCAGAGGTGCAGACTGTAATTCTGACCATTATTTGGTGATTGGAGAATTAAGAGAAAGATTATCAGTAGCCAAGCGAGTAGAGCAACAAGTTAATATTACTAAATTCAATATTTTGAAATTAAAGGACGAGGAAGCTAAGCAAAATTATCAGGTCGAAATTTCGAATAGGTTTGCCACTTTAGAAAGTTCCGACGAAGTTGAGAAAGAATTAGATGTTAATAGCGTGTGGGAAAATATCAGAGATAGTATCAAAATTGCAGCTGAGCAGAGCATAGGTTATTATGAAACTAAGAAAAAGAAACCGTGGTTTGATGAAGATTGTTGCATGGTAGTAGAAAGAAGGAAACAGGCAAAATTGAAATTCTTACAGGATCCAGTTGAGGAGAATAGAGATAATTATTTCAATGAAAGACGGGAAGCAAGTCGTACACTTAGGAATAAAAAGAGAGGTTACTTGAAGGAAAAACTGAATGAGGTAGAAACAAATAGTAAGAATAAAAACATTCGAGATTTATATAAGGGTATAAAGGAATTTAAGAACGGATATCAGTCAAGGGTAAACGTGATCAAGGATGAGAATGGTGACTTGCTTGCAGACTCTTCATCAATCCTAAACAGATGGAAAAACTATTTTGCGCAACTACTAAATGTACATAGGCCAAATAGAAATGATCGGGACGATATTGAAATACAAACTGCTGAGCCATTTATACCCGAACCCACGATTTCAGAAGTCGAAATTGCGATAGAAAATCTGAAAAAGTACAAGTCTCCAGGTATCGATCAAATTCCAGCAGAATTAATACAAGAGGGTGGAAGTGCATTATATAGCGAAATTTATAAACTTGTACTTGCTATTTGGGAAAAGGAAATTGTACCAGAACAATGGAAGGAGTCCATAATTGTACCTATTTTTAAAAAGGGGGACAAAACCAACTGTGGTAACTTTCGAGGAATATCACTTTTGTTGACGTCGTACAAAATTTTGTCCAATATTCTTTTGAGGAGATTAACTCCGTACGTAGATGAAATTATTGGGGATCATCAGTGCGGTTTTCGGCGTAATAGATCGACTATTGATCAGATTTTTTGTATTCGGCAGATAATGGAGAAAAAATGGGAGTATAAGGGTTCAGTACATCAGTTATTCATAGATTTCAAAAAGGCATATGACTCGGTTAAGAGGGAAGTATTATATGATATTCTTATTGAATTTGGTATTCCCAAGAAACTAGTTCGATTAATTAAAATGTGTCTCAGTGAAACATACAGCAGAGTCCGTATAGGTCAGTTTCTATCTGATCCTTTTCCAATTCACTGCGGGCTAAAGCAGGGAGATGCACTATCACCTTTACTTTTTAACTTCGCTTTAGAATATGCCATTAGGAAAGTTCAGGATAACAGGCAGGGTTTGGAATTGAACGGGCTACATCAGCTTCTTGTCTATGCAGATGACGTGAATATGTTAGGAGAAAATACACAAACGGTTAGGGAAAACACGGAAATTTTACTTGAAGCAAGTAAAGCGATCGGTTTGGAAGTAAATCCCGAAAAGACAAAGTATATGATTATGTCTCGTGACGGGAATATTGTACGAAATGGAAATATAAATATTGGAGATTTATCCTTCGAAGAGGTGGAAAAATTCAAATATCTTGGAGCAACAGTAACAAATGTAAATGACACTCGGGAGGAAATTAAACGCAGAATAAATATGGGAAATGCGTGTTATTATTCGGTTGAGAAGCTCTTGTCATCCAGTCTGCTGTCCAAAAATCTGAAAGTTAGAATTTATAAAACAGTTATATTACCGGTTGTTCTATATGGCTGTGAAACTTGGACTCTCACTCTGAGAGAGGAACATAGGTTAAGGGTGTTTGAGAATAAGGTGCTTAGGAAAATATTTGGGGCTAAGCGGGATGAAGTTACAGGAGAATGGAGAAAGTTACACAACACAGAACTGCACGCATTGTATTCTTCACCTGACATAATTAGGAACTTGAAATCCAGACGTTTGAGATGGGCAGGGCATGTAGCACGTATGGGCGAATCCAGAAATGCATATAGAGTGTTAGTTGGGAGACCGGAGGGAAAAAGACCTTTAGGAAGGCCGAGACGTAGATGGGAGGATAATATTAAAATGGATTTGAGGGAGGTGGGGTATGATGATAGAGACTGGCTTAATCTTGCACAGGATAGGGACCGATGGCGGGCTTATGTGAGGGCGGCAATGAACCTTCGGGTTCCTTAAAAGCCATTTGTAAGTAAGTATATGAAAATTACTAAATTTTAACATAAAAAAAATGTTTGTGCAGTACAGTATGTCTTTACATAACCTATAAACATATTTTCCAATTATCCAGCAAAATCAGTCATCCGGCACTGGCTTTCTCCCACAGTTGCCGGATACGAGGAATTCTAATGTATAAACTTACAGACCTGTAACTGCAGGGCTTGTTCAGGAGAGAGACATTCTTGTGTTCCTTCTGTGGGACTCAATATCTCGGCTGAGTGTCTGAAAGATAAATTAATTACTTTATAACAGATTAACATAACAAAAGCAAAATACAAGGGGGAAACACTTCACTTAAAAGTCTTCTCAGAATCAGTTATGTTTTCAAAATATATAGAATGTACGGTAATTTGGAGAGGGGTGTGTGTGTGTGTGTGTGTGTGTGCGCGCGTGCGTGCGTGCACGCGCGTGTCTAATGTCTAACCACATCACTTGAGTGATTCGGGTTCTGCATATTGCAGTAAATGGCAGCACTGTGACCCATTTTCAGATTAACATAACAAAAACATAATACAAGGGGGGAAACACTTCACTTAAAAATAGTCGTCAGAATCAGTTACATTTTCAAATATACAGAATGTACGGTAATTTGGAGAGGTATGTCAAATAGCACTGCGGTGGACTACATTGTACAGCTGTCAAAAGAAAAAGTGGCCGCTCTCCTGAAACAAAGTTCCCTTCGGGTATCTTCGCTACAATTCGGAGACAGGCGATGTTACATGTTGTTGGACCACGTTGCCTGATATCTACAGTTATAATTGAAGTATTCTGTGTGTTATTCGATAGTGTAATGGTAGCGTTCAGGCATCTTGTTCATGAGGTCCTACGTTCGACTACAACCTCGTGCTTTCTATGTTCTTTTTTGTTCTCTTTTACGATTATTTTAGTAATTAACATCAGGTTCATTAATATATTATGCCATGACTTTATCATTATGATATTGCAGCTGCAAATGGAAAGAAATAAGATATTCTCAATAAAAATATCTTTCGTGGCATAAACAAAACAAATTTACTGGCGTCGGCCTTAAAACATTCAAACAATTAAGCGTTCAAAAAACAAAACAAAAAGCCACAATTCAATATTTAGTCTATCTTCCTCTTATCTCGATCATCTTGCAGTCGAGTGGGCATGGAATTGACTAGTCTTTGCAAATAGCGACTGTTCTTAGACACGATATTCCAGGCATTCTGAACATACCCACGTACATAAGTGTTCTGTCCATGGGCAGGTCTTTCATTGCAAACCCAGCAATCTCCAATCTTTCCTATTTTCTGCCTTCCTCTTAGTCTCCGCATATGATGCACATATCCTAATATCGTCTATTATTCTTTTCAATCAGAGACCCAACCAATTCCTTTTTCTCTTTCTAATCAGTTTCAGCATCATTCTTTCTTCACTTACTTTTTCAAACACAATTTTATTTCTTATTCTGTCTGTCCACTTCACACGCACCATTCTTCTGCACATCCACATTTCAAATTCTTCAATTCGTTTCTCTTCATTTCGTCGTAATGTCCATGTTCCTTCCCCATACAATGCCACACTCCACACAAAGCACTTCACTAGTCTCTTCCTTAGTTCTTTTTCCAGAGGTCCGCAGAAGATCCTTCTTCTTCTATTAAAAGCTTCCTTTGTTCATGTTTGCAGTTTTTCTTGGGAAGGATAGGCCTAAATGCGGAAACATCCCGTTGCTTTCTGCACATCACTATTTCTTTCGCATTTTATTAAATTTCAGGGGGCCCAAGCGTGGAGATGAGGAGAGTGGATTTGACTAATTGGGCCCTCCGGACTTCACCGAAAGTCACGGCAAGGGTTAAATATTAATTCTATCAGTATGTTTGACCCGATCAGAGACCGGGAAATCTCAATTAGCCTTTGCCCACCGCATCCTGGACTAGCTTCTACGAATCATCAGAAGATCTTAGAGTGTGATTGGGCCAATTTTTCCGAAAATGTTTCCACACTTTTGCTCTCGTAGCTCAGCGGACGAACGTCGGAATTTAGATGTCAACGTCTCAGGTTCAATTCCTAGTTACTCCTTTTCATTTTATTGTGGTTCAAGATAGTATAATGTAATAATACAAAAAGAAAAACTAATACCAGTATTATGCAACTGGATTTTTCCAAACCTAATATTAAATTTATGTTATTTATATCGCTAAAGAACGATTACAATATAAATAACTTGAATATTATTTATACAGTATCACTAAAGAACGATAACAGAATATAAATGATAAATATCGGTTTGTTTAATTAATATAAGATATTATATAATACGTATTTAATTATCTAAATAAAATAATCTATTTTACGAAGAAAGATGGTTATTTGTGTTATAATAATTACTTACATAAAATACAGATTATTTATATTGCGAAAGAACAAAAACAATATAAATAACTTGAATATTATTTTATAATGCTAATGAAGGAAAACAGAATATAAATGATAACTTGAATATTATTTATATCACTAAAGAACGATAACAATATAAAAAACGTGAATGTTATTCATATCGGAATTTCACAGATTTATTACATATGTATTTAAGAAATTGTAGAAGAATAGTAATTAGTAACAGTGTCCTATTTATTCTTCTTAGAGCCAAATTTGTAACTTTTAAAAGTGTGGTTACTATGTTGAAGTGTATGTGTTGCAACAGATGCTTGATTTGTTATGTATGTGAGTCAGTTATGGGATGCTTGATGTCGTCGCAATGTCGTAATTATAGTTTGATTGTGTTTGTGTAACTATTGTGTATTAATTTATGATGTATGGTACGGAAAGCTGCATATTTGTGTTATAGAAGTGTTATGTATGTGTGTTGTTAATGTTTGTGTATGTTTCAAATTGATAACTGATGTTTGTTTTGCAATCGCAATGCCTAATTTACGGATTGTTTATGTTTTATTTACATCGCGTAAGCTAATTTAATTTAATTTTCCATTTCTCTTTATGCTTATCTTTTTTGTGTATAAAACTATAGCCCTAACATACATATGTAAAATAGGGCTAACCCCCATTGGAGATACAATAATAATAATTATTAGTCATATCGTTATAAAACGATAACAGAATACAAATGATGACTTGAATTTTATTCATATCTCTAAAGAACGATAACAAAATATAAATAACGTGATATCCATAAAGAACGATAACTGGATACAAATGATAATTTGAATATCATTTACATCGCTAAAGAACGATTAAAAAATAAAATGAAAACTTGAAGAAGGCCCGAACCCACAACCTCTGAATCATTAAACAAGCACTCTACCGCTGGTCTACGAGGTGCAGATATGGAACACTTTTATAGTTCCGGAAATGCTTGTACAAGCACATGCATCGTGTAACATCGCCGCGACCCGAAGTAGACTTTGAAAATATTCGCTGTTCACGAGTGCGGCCACTTTTATTTTTGACAATTGTACATGATGTGTATTTGTGAAGAGTTATGTCTTGTACTAGGATGAGTGTATGTGTAAGTGTTCCTGTAAGTGTAGTGTAGGGAATGGGTGAGGATGATGATGAAGGTGAGGAAGGGAGAAGGGGAAACCTGGTGTCTGCACATAGCCTATTCCTGTCGAATAGCACCAAAGGGGCCACCAGGTTTAACGTCCCCATTCGACAGATGAATCACTATCAATAGTGAAATATGCCTTGTCTTCTTATGCACTGTGGAGAGATTGGGATTTTAACCCAGGCATATTGGTGCACAATTTAGTGATTAGAAGTTGTGCACCACCACCTATCCTAGTCCCGAGGTAGAAATTTTACATAAAAACTTCTGATCCCACAGGAAATCGAACCCCGGCCGGCTAGTTTGGAAGGAGACATGCTATCACAGAGCTAACTCAGTGGACATCTGAAGAGAAATCAGTGCTCACGTAAGTATAGAAGTGTTTGAATATTGAATATTAAGTACATCCTGTAAGTACCATAGTGATCAAAAAACAAGATGGTATGTATTATGAATTACCTCAGGGCGTCTCTCTCTCGGAGGCTGCAGCCTTGACACAGTGTTGTCTAGTTATGAGAATGTGCCCCCCTCTTTAATTATACATGTTGCTTACTTTAATGTGGATATAAAATGTATTGATCATACATTAATTAAAATATTATCATCAAAGAAAGTTATTTTGAACTGGGTAAGCAGTGTAGCAGAACCTGCACCATCATGCAGAAGGGATAGGGAGAAAACATACCTGCTAGCAGCCACGGATGCACGATAAGAGGATGTGGGTAAGACACACTAGCCCGAGGGTGCACTATGCTGATAACCACTAATCTAGAGGAATTGAAGGGTACACAGGAATAACGATCAAGGTCCATTTTAGAAACTTTCGAGAAAAACGAATTTTAAAGTTTAAGCACTTAATACTTAGTTATGTGTGTATTTAATAGAAACTGACGTAGTGGAATGTAAAGAACGATGATTTCTTATTAATTATACCATGACATTTTGTTCTATATTTGGATGGCAACTATGGAAAATGCAATATAAACAATGTGTAAACTTCCAAAGTAAGAACGATCAAGGCCCAAAAAGGAAACTTCGAGATACATGGAATACAACGTGCAATATAGTGAACACCACTTCTATCTCAAACATTTAATTTGTTTTTGGCAGTTTTATGTATAATTTCAAAATATAATTCTCGTTTTCCTTTCAATGGTCTTGTACGGAGGGTCTGCAGAACTGCTTCTTTATTTGGAAGTCATTGAATGTTGCCATTTTGAAATATGTCATCATATTAAGCGACTGATTTCTTTTCAGTGGTTTGATATCTAATTGAAATAATGTTAGAAAATGACTATTATAGACTAATTTGGATGTTTAATAGCATTTGAAATTAAAATGCGATAAATAAAATTAAGTCCCACGCCGTGGTGTCGCGGTCTAAGGCATCCTGACTAGGACTCGGGTTATGGAATGTGTGCAGGTTCGAATCCTCATGGGGGAAGAAATTTTCTCATGAAATTTCGGCCAGTGTATGGGACCGGTGCCTACCCAGCATCGCGATACACTTGGGGAACTATGATAGGTAGTGAAAATCCGGTTTCACAAACCAGCTATAACGGCTGGTGGGATCATCGTACTAACCACACGATACCTCCATACTAGTTGGATGATCGTCCACCTCTGCTTCAGCATGTGGATGTGAGGCCAGCAGCCGGATGGTCGGTCTTGGCTCTTCATGGGTGTAGCGCCATGGATTTATTAAAAAAATTTTTTTTTAATAAAATTAAAGATAAAATAATTTTGACAAATAAAGTAGAAACTCACTATATAGATTTAGTAACGTCTGCTTTATGATTATCAGGAACATTTTTTTAGTATCTTATTTTACATTGTATACTGCAATGGACCTCTAGGCGAAAGGGCTTTCTTTTTGCAGTAGCTGTCAGAAATTCTCCCCATCCATAAAATACTTCCTCTATCTTGCAGTCAACTATGAAGAATGGTTCAGGTTTCTTCCTAGGATTAACAGTCTCATGTCACTAGTCATCAGGAAACTCACATCTTATCTTCTAGTTTATAAATTCCATATTATTATTGCACTCGAGGTACAAATAGCCTCTTCTTGGAAATGTTGCCGACAGACAAAATTTCTTCATTATGGGAAAATTGGATCACAATAAAATTTGTTATTCTGTCCTGAACATGATTCAAAGAACATACTGAATTCACGCACAGAGTCAGGCAGAATTTCAAAACAGAAATACCACAACATTAAGCATAGGCCTACTTCATCAGGTGCTTTGTTCGAAACCATTTCATCATTACGTACAAAATACAGATTTCCCAGTAGAAAGTGTATAGACTTAGCACAAAAAAACTATAGTTGCCTGCGGTAATATGCTTCACTTGTTGAAATTTTAGGAATAGGAAGATTCTTCTGATAATCCATACAAATTGCTTCATTAATCATAAACTTTCTGATTTCAAATGTATCCAAACATTCAGAAAGCTTTACCTCATACAAAGTATCTCCTTTCCTCTTATGTAGTTCATTTTGAGTCGTTGTGAGATATGGTTTTTGTCTATTCAAATCGTGTATCTGAGTTGCATCTTTATAGTTGTTTATTTCTAATTCAAGTTGAAATATATTGGTTCTAAATTTATTGCAAATACATGCGTCACTTTTGTAATACCCAAAACTTATATTGTACTAATTCGCAAAAATCACTGTCAAATCAAAATCAATGTTGTAGGGCCTATGACCTCATAGTATTTACAATGATAAGCCCTGTCAGGTGAGCATTCTATGTAACACAGGAAGCCATTAGATTTCATTCCCTCATCAATCTACTCCTTTCTATAAGTAAAATATTCTGAGAACATCTCAATCCTGAACACTTAAATGAGCGTCTTCTGTAATTTGACTCATAATCTGTATTCTTTTCGACAAGTTAGAAGTATGTCAAAAAATTTTTATTTTCTTCGTACTTGCATTCTGCACAGCTATATTCTCTGTTATTTCTGGTATCTCCATTTCACTTATGACTTAATTTTAAGGCAACATTCGGAACAACTAACACAAGCCTGAAAGAATGTCCATGAAACAAGCTGCATAAGACCTTGTTTACTTTAATGCGAAAAATAATCATTGCATTCTTACTCAACAGTGGAAAAAATAATTAAATTATCGTTCAGGTCATTTTACATAAATTGCCAAAAAGCCAGCAATACAAAGCTGCAGCATTATACGGCAAAACATAGGAGGAAAAGCAGAGTAGAAAAATGGACCTTGATCGTTCTTCCACAGAACCGACTGGAGCTTGATCGTTCTTCTGAAGTACATGAAAATTTTAATGCTCATTTTCGAGGACTATAATCGTTTTAACAGAAAACTGGCTATACCACATGATAATACTCCCTGTCCAATATAAGATGGCATTATTAACTCACTTTCGATTTTTGATGGACCTTGATCGTTTTTCCCATGTACCCTTCAATTACACTCTCCAATACTGAAAGAAATGTCCAAATCACATAAGTAGATTCTGAAATTACCTCATACACACATACAAACACTGAGCCTCGTTGCTTGGTTATTTTATATTACATAGGCATATCTGACATTTTTTGTGTTCCTTGGACATCTCGCAACATTACGCCAATGAATAGTTCAGTTCACAGATTACTATATCACTAGAGAAACAGTAGAAGACAGAAAGAGCAGCTATATTCAGTCTCTGTCGCTCTCACTGTGTCTCTCTGGCAAAAAAATACGCCTCAACCAGCATTCGAATGGCTTATTTCATGTTCAGTGTTGTTTTGTGTTCACTGTAACTGCAGCCATTTCTTGGTGGTAATCTTTCGTTCTTTCAGACTGGAAGGCATAATGCACTGTCCACAAATTCACGAACAGATCCAGTGCGACAGGTGTTATTCTTCCTTCCTTTCTCGTTGGTTGTCATATAGTAGAAACTGCTGGATCGTCAGTCCATATGTGTAGAACATTTCACATTTAGCGAAGTTTCATCCATAAAAATAGCATTTCCAAAATCCACACCATTTTTCGCAGGAATCTACGCCATATTACAGTATTTTGTTTTTCCATTAGAACTTTCTTACCACTATACTTCTTATAATTGAAGTTCAAGGAATGTAAAATAGAGGACAGCGACGTCTTTCTTTTCCATCCATGAAGAGAGCAATTTCCTTCAGTGAAAACATTAATTTACTTCTCATTGAGATATCTTCTCGAGCGTAGTACTGGTATGTATGTGCACATATGGCATTATAATTAAAAGAATCCATTTCTGTTACTGGTTTAATTCTCCCTGTGTTTAACAGTTGTCTGCAGTTTTTCATCTTTAGTCGTTTCTGTACTTCTCCTTTGTAATACATGACACATTTGTTTAGTTCGTCAGATCTGCAGTTCTTTTCACAACTTGTGTAACTGGTAGCAGAATACCACCATTTTCTCTTTCAGTATCAAAATAATCTCGCACATTCAAAATAATCTCTCTGCTCGAGAATTTACAGTTTTCCTACTTCTACTGTTACTACCAACACCACTAAACACCATTATACATATTACTAAAATTAAAAAAAAGAAATAACATATCAGAGCACAACACAATAAGAGCATATGCATAGTTAACAAATCATTGAAATAAATTTAATTTTATCAATTCTATGATTATAATACCAGAGGAACAACTGATTTAACTTAGCTGAACCAAAAAGTAATACAACTGCTAGCATGAGACACTGCTAATTTTGATTCAAGATTGTATAACAGAATTATTAAGTCATTCTCTTACCTAGAAAATTTAAATATAAAATTAAAAATGTAACATACTGCATGACGAATATGTAGTTTAGCTTACATCTTTTAGTTTAATGATTTCATAACTTAATATTTCAGTAATTTGTGTAATTAACTCAGATTTTTCAACGTATTTTTGATCAATGTTATAATCCATGGTTTTTCTTTTCTCTTAACACGAGCTGGCTCTTCCAGACGTACCCCAGAATAGCAGTCATCAGCACAGTGCACCCTCGGGCCAGCATCTCTTTGCACTAGCATGCATCTGTGGCTGCTGGCGAGTAAGCTTTCTCCTTCTCCCTTCTGCATGATAGTGCATATTGTGATACACCCCTTACCCGTTACCCATTTCAGCAAGTGCTGACAACCACTGTCCTAGAATCTGTGCCTTCTATTTTATGTTTAAAATTTTATATTTGTAAAATATTTAAAGGAAAATTTGTATAATTTCATAATCCAGCAATAAATGCATTATCATCATCATTATGATTACAGGTATTATTATTAGTATTATTATTATTATTATTATTATTATTATTATTATTATTATTATTAAGTACTCCAATTTCTTATAACTTCTTGTTCTAGTCAGCTGCAATATACACTACATTTTGATATACAGGCCTCAATAGATTGGTTAGACAGAAAAATTATGGCCCAAGGAGAATTTTTTAGTGGGTTATTTTCGACACTGTATCAACACCACAGGTTATTTAGCATCTGAATGAAATGAAGGTGATAATGCCAGTGAAATGAGTCTAAAGTTACCTAACATTTGCTCATATTGCGTTGAGAGAAAACCCGGAAAAAACCTCGAGCAAGTAACTTGCCCTGATCGGGATTCGAACCCAGGCCACCTGGTTTCGCAATCAGATGCTCTAACTGTTACTTCACAGGTGTGGACCCCAAGGAGAAGGATGTGTTGTTCAGTTGGTCAAAGATTTTGCTGATCTACCTCAAAGATTGTCAGCAGTACCCAATACCCATATCTATTATGTAGCAGAGGCTATTTCTTCAAACATGTCATGGGAAAATGTAATTGCAATTCCCAGCATAAAAAGTTTTCATGCAATTTTACGTAGAAATAGTGGCATCACATGCAAGACAAATGCATTTAGGCTTACAGAAATTAATGTCGACAAATGCATTTAGGCCTATAGAAATTAATGTCAATTCATACGGACCAGCTTCCGAAGAATTACAGAAAGGGCTTACTGTGGGCAGTGAGTTGTGATTAATGAAGGAATTAAATATCCTGAAGAAGTGCAGCTGCATGCTTGTGACAAAATTGAAATCTCAGTGATGGTAGCCTGAATGACCTGATTCCCATCTCCTACATGAAACTTTCACCTCAAGATGTGAATAATCGTGTGTTTTTAACGTGGAGTGAACTGTTGTCTTGTGTTACCTATAAAAGAACATTCCCTTTTCAAATTAGTTGAAGTTTCCCTAATTTGGTGATATTTATGATTTTTTTTGTTCTTCTGTTAAAAAATTACATATAATAAGAGTATCATTATCTGTTTTAATTCCTCCCATAATGGTAAAAGCAGCATACATGACCTCTTGTGTCCCACACGTGAACAGAAAAAAAATTCAAAAGGCCCATTAGTTAATGTTTTGTTCAATGTGACCGAGTGAAATAACAGAATTTTCTAAAAGTAAGTCAGAAAAAACACAGAGTAATGACAGCATTAGTAGATGGTCTGAATTTCTTATTACAACTCAATAATTTGTTATGTTAAGGAATTGCATGTGTCCCGCATGTGACCATAATATTTTCTTTATTTTCCAAGTACACAAAAAAAGATACAACACTTTTCAAATAGCTCAAAACTCGGTCATTGTTGTCACTTTCTTACAAACAAGATAAAAAAATTACTTGACTAGTGGTGGGTTCAACCAACTCTTAAGCGTGAGAGAGTTGTTCAAAAGAGTCAGTTCGTTCATGAGATGGTTTCCATCTTGTTCGTTCATGAGCTGGTTGACAGTTCCTTTAGGAATGAGAAGGATAACAGGGACAATCAGATTAAGTTAAAAAAAATAGATGAAAAAACAAAGCCCGCAATATAAACGTTATACAATGTTATTTGTATGTTATTTTATACAACAGCTGATGGAAAGCCATAGTAGTTCCACATCCATCCGCTATTGGTGTATGGTGTGGTTTGACCAAGGTTATTCCTTCTCTGTCTTTCTCAAAGTAACTGCAGATGTCACGTGATCATGCACAGAATGCCAATGATTACTCGAGAGCGGGAGTTGTGTCACAAGCTACGTGCTGTTTTAGAGTCACAAACTGAAGGAGCTGGAAGTGTCTCACAAACGACCAGCTCTCAATGAGCAAGCTAGCTCGTCACTAGCTCAAAGGAAAGATTCATTCAAAAGAGTCAGTTCGTTCGCAAACAACCCACCACAGTACTTCACTAATTATATGAAGATAATTAAAAAATCAGTACAAATTACCACACGTGACCATGGAATGTCTCTACAACATATTTTAAAAAATAATTTTCTTTTAAGGTGACTTAAGCTCTGTGAGGCACATTGGCATCTTAACTTATTATTAGCTTGATATCTTAATATAATGCATAAAGCATATATGTTTTATGCAATGTATCATATATTTTATTAGTGACATATTTACGTTTGTTCAAATAGTAATAATAAATGATTTAATACTATAAACAAGACAATATCACAGGTTTGCAAACTAGATAATTCTTGTTTTTGTAAATACAAACATGTATAAAACAAACTAGAATATTACTACTTGGGTTAGGGTAGAATAATTTATTTTGATCAGAGTTACGTACAAATTGTCCAATGTACTGCTACCATAAGTAATATCAACATTAATTTTCATAATGCTTTTGGAGCGTTAAGTTAATGTTATGAATTTTTATAATAAAATTCCGGTAACATATGCAGCCCTAATGACCTATTTTTATTTTATAGTCAGGGTGTAATCCCTAATTTCCTATTTTTCATTAGATTTATTGGTAAAATATCAATTAATGGAAAATAATGCTATAAACTTAGCACTTAGTTGATAAAATATGTGTGTGTGTGTGTGTGTGTGTCTGATGCTCAATATTTAACAGTGAAGTCATTCTCCTTCTTGCTTTCCAATATTTAGATGTAAGGTCCATAAAATTTTCCAGAGATTCACAGATTTTTAGATATTCCGCGTCCATGGCATCTTCTTTATTGCACAATAAACATTTAGCAGAGTCCAATAAGCCAATAATATGTATATGTTTTGTAAGACAGTCTGAACATGGCCACAGCAGATTTTCGTGGTAGATCAGGAATGGATTTTAAATCTTATAGTGAATTGTTCCATCTTGAATTTTGATGTTCACTTGGAGAATTAGTGTTGTGATTGCTGTTAATTTACCTTTTCATAACTCGTTTTATGGACTCATATGAAAAACTGTAGTTTTTCTTTATGTTTTAGTTCCTTCCTTGGCCAACATATCAACTTTCTCATTACCATATATTCCACAACGGGCTGGAATCCATTGGAGATTATTTAAATTTTGAATCTTAACATACCATGAATTCCCTTAATTTTTTCTGATTTAGCAAAAGTAGTTGTACTAACTACCTGGATTGCAGCTTTGGAATCAGACAAGAGAACTATATTTTTGCATTTCTGTAACCAAGGAAAAACATTTTGGAGAACTGCATAAATAGCTTCAAGTTCACCATCAAAATTTGTTGTAAAATTCACGAAAAATAAAAACAATAGAGCAGTTCATTAGTTCAAAATAATTACAATAGCAACATGGGAAATATGCTGTCTGCCATAAGGTCTTTGGAACTGAGAGAATGGATGAATTGGACTGGGGCAATGATCGAAACCGAACAACATACTCTTTGCCCATGCACACCCATGTCAGAACTAAAATTAGCTTTCCGTCAGAAGACATTGCCATTTCGGCCATATCAACCACATCATCTGTGGTCGATCTGTGGAACTATTCACATAGTTCCCTAGATTTCTATTAGTGGCTAATCTGTTATATGTCATCAGAGGGGCAGATTAAGTCCAAAAATTAAATGTAGTAAGTAAAGATGGCAATTAATTTATATTTTCAATATATGGCATATATCATTCATATTTAGATGTAAAACATGCAGTTTGTGTTAAAATAAATTTGAAATTTAAAAGATCCTTGCAAATGTCTACAGTAAAAGCAGGGTTTTTGGATTATCGTATTTCCAGATTGACCTTACCCATTCTCTCAATCATTAGCCTGGATAATCAGTACACCGAGATGTTTTCCCAGTCTGTCAACATATTTTATAATTTTCCTCACTATTATTATATCTATATGTAGATGAAAGGATAATACTACACTGGATTTGAGGGACATCTAGGAACTGGATTAATCTTGTTCAGGATAGGGACCGATGGTGGGATTTGTAAAGGTTCTCTAAGAGTTATTTGTAAGTAAGTAAGTATTATTATAACTGAAGCCACCTTACCTGTGTGAAGTCTGGTGATGATGTCCTGTGTGCAAGATACTGAAACTGTGACGTTTCTCTCTGTGTTGTGCTGTAGGAGTGTGATGATGTGGTGGAAGGGTGTGTGGAGGAGACATATTATTCGGGTTATGAGCTGGCCTAGGAGGAGGAGGTACTATTACATTATGGGGGGCTGGCACTGGTATTCGAGGTGGAGGAGGAGAGGTGGGAGAAGAGGGAGCTGTGCTGGAGCTAGACGAAGTGTTGCTAGATGATGTGTTAGGTGTTGTTGTCGACGATGATGATGACACAGTGGAGCTTGAATCTGATGTTCCCATTGGCTGAGGCAAACTAGATGCAGAAGAGTTGGAAATCTGATGCTGAGCTGTCACAACAGTTGAAGTGCCACCACTCACATTTCCTGGAAACAAGATGTTTCAAAGTAATGTACCATGTATAAATCTAATACTCCTATATCTATAACCTATGTTCCTCTTTCAACAGCATAGAAGTTTTCGAGCTCTTAATCATCCTGCTTACAGGACTACAAAGTACGGTTCCCTTACTTTCCTTAAAGGGCCACACTGAACTTTTAGTATTCAGACACAGGTCAGAGGACAGGAAATAATCATTCTACTCAAATGCTTGAGAAAAAATTTGTTGTATTTTGCGTTAATTATAGTCCTGAAAATATTTTTCGTGATGCTGAATATATCCATTTACGAGCAGTAACTTTTATTTTGTAAAAACTTTCTTAGCAAACATTATTACTTCTACTTTCAATTGACTCGAGAACAACTTAATACGAGATATGGACATAATGTTCACTTGTAATATTATTTCAGAGGTGGTTGATCACATCATATAGATGGCTGTGTGAAAATCTATTTGTGAGATTTTTTTTATATTAGGTCTACTCAGGTCAGATAAGTTTAATTCACATTTACAGACTGATGAAAATAATGACAAAATATACAATGCTTGTTTCTTGCAACGTTAAAAATTATCCACATATTTTGTCCAAAAAGAGTAACAAAATGACATTTAAGTTCTTATGAACCTAGCTTATCATAAATTTCAAATTGTAAGCTATCTTGGTGTATCCCAGGTAACACTGTTTTTGCCTCTCCAGTGAGGATGTTAAAATATCCTCTAAATCAACTGTGCCAATAAAATGATTTCTATCTAATACCATAATTTTTGTAAACAACCAATTTTTGTGTAACTACATCATCATTCTCTGTCCACTAATTGATCAGTGGGTTACGACAGCCTATTAAAAGTCATCACTTTTCACTTACAGAAATCTCTCATGTTTCCCTGAGTTACCTCTGTAGGTGACTATGTTTGCTTTGTAAAGTGAAATGGCACAGTATATGATTATAGTTCGTCCAGAAGAAAATGTGGGGTGATTGGTCCAGCATTTTTTTTGGTCATGTTGAAGAAAGAAGAGGTGGTGTTCTTACAGTATATACAAACAAACGTGAAAATCATCCTACAAAATGTCAGTGACCAGGGTTTTTTAGAATGTGAAATAAGTACTTTTGTTTATACAGGCCAGGTCTCGTCTATTAATAGTCCACAGGTGATGGGCAATAATATTTTTACAAGGCAGGCATAACGAAGTTTATGAACAAACGCCATTTCACATTTAAACTAATAAATTAATTAAAAACTAAAATTACAAAATAATTTTACCATACCGGGAGGTGAACTCACAACCTCAGGTATGAATGTCAGACATCTTACCACTGGGATACACACAGCTCATAAGATTGACTACATTGTAGATAGACGACTTTCAAAGAAGAGACACCACAGCAATACCTTGAAGTGCAGTGCATTTACACGAGTGAACCACGCGATAGAACTTTTCTTTCGACCAAGAGTCAGCCCATTCTTTTCGCCGTTAAGTGTACTAGGAGCAGGTGATGAAATACAAGCAGCTCAGAGTGTGCATCATTGCAGCTTATCGGAACATCACTTCATTTATGTTGCTGGAAATAAGGCTGGGAATATCACTCCATTCATATTGATGCTGGTTAAGATTGATGATGACGATGAAGAAAGTACAAATATTCATCGACAGACAGGACTGTCAATTCAGACATATCTTACAAACATACTTCATATTAAGAAGAAATGAACACACAATGTACAAATAAATGCTTGTATTTGTGCGTAATATATTCCATCTCATTTTAAAGCTTAAATGTTCACACTAGTTAACATCCCTATCCATACTCCTTGTTCCAAAGCATAAATAAGGAGCATCACACTATAAAATACAGATTTGCCTAACTACCAACCTGCAGGATCACGAGATTCATAGATATAGTGGATATAGTGAACTCAGTTATAGAGAACTTAAATCATTAGTCCAAACCTGCATACATTAAAAATACATTAATATTTCTGTTTATAGTGAACCTTAAAAACTGAAGTTACAAGAGTTGTATCCTGACAAATCCTTATTTGAAGTCAGATCTTCTTGTATAAAATTGAAAGAATGTTTCTTACTTCTTTAGTCAAAGGACAAAGGTAGTAGGAATAGTGATTCCTAGACAATGAGTTGCACTGTAAATCCAGGCAACGCGTGACGACCTTGCCTCACTTTACCATCAAAGGGTTGCCATTCTGTTCTCAGGCACACTACTCTAGTGTTATTTATTTTTTGTAGTAGGTTATTTTATAAGAAGAAGAGGCAGGCCTAGAATAAGATGGTTAGATGCTGTTGAAAACGATCTAAGAGAAATGAAGGTTAAAAGATGGAGAAAAACAGCAGAAGAGAGAGAGGCATGGGCAACTATTATGGAGGAAGTTAAGGTTCTCAGATGATCGTGAAGCTCAGGAGTAAGTAAGTATGTAGGTTATTTTACGATGCTGTATCAACATTTCTGGTTATATAGCGTCTGAATGAAATGAAGGTGATAATGCCAGTGAAATGAGTCTGGAGTCCATTACCAATATTTACCCAGCATTCGGTTATATTGGGTTGAGGAAAAACCCCAAAAAGAACCTCAACCAGGTAACTTGCCCCGACCGGGATTTGAACCCGGGCCACCTGGTTTCACTGAGAGACTCACTAACTGTTACTCCATAGATGTGGACTCTACTGTTATTTCTAATCCTCCACTGTCAAAAGGTTGCCTTTTGTTCTCAGAAACATTTCCATTATACGATAACATCGAAACAATGGAAAATGAATGTCTAGAGCATAAATGAAAGTAAGATTCTGGTGGCTTTCCAACTCCATCAACCCCCTCTGATTTCCATTAAGTGTCCTGGGAAATTAAAATTAAATTAACAGTGTTTGTCATTTCTATCTGATCAGTCTGTTTCTAGTGTTCGAACAGTAAATGTACTGTATAAAAATGTCGAAGAGTAAAGTGTTTTTTTTTTTTTTTTTTTTTTTGGAAGATAAGATGAATATTATAAGTGACATTGAACATGGTCTTTCACAAGCGGATGTGGGTCGACAGCATAGTTTAAATAAATCAACTGTGAGTAACAATATATAGTGTAATCCATTCCACAAAAATGAAATATAGTATTTTATTTTCTTGTTCACAATTTCATTCATTCCTGTCATTTTAAGGTTAGGGGAGAGACACTTCGGATTTAATGAACCTCGGATATAGCTTTTTGTTGTTTTTTTTTTTATTTTATTTTTTAAGTAGGTTATTTTACGACGCTGTATCAACATCTCAGGTTATTTAGCGTCTGAATGAGGTGAAGGTGATAATGCCGGAGAAATGAGTCCGGGGTCCAGCACCGAAAGTTACCCAGCATTTGCTCAAATTGGGTTAAGGGAAAACCCCAGAAAAAACCTCAACCAGGTAACTTGTCCCGACCAGGATTCGAACCAGGGCCACCTGGTTTCGCGGCCAGACGCACTAACCGTCGGATATAGTGAACGAAATATGCAAGTTTACAGAGGTTCACTATATCCAGAATTGACTGTAGTTAGCTTACAAAAGTATCTCACCTAGACCAGCTGTAATTCCATGTTGCTGCTGCTGCTGCTGCTGTTGTTGCTGCTGCTGCAGTTGTTGTTGATGTTGAGAGGAGTGCGAATTGGTCAGTGTGCGTGTATGATCAGTTGGAATTAATGGAGTCGTGTCTTCTGATGTGGGTGTGGGAGGAGCAACTCTTGAAGGCCCAGGCTGAGCACTGTGGAAAAGTCAAATCATTAAAATAAATTACCAGTAGGGCGAATTGGGGTAATTTGAATATAAAAAAAGCCTCTTTTTTTAAGGGGAACACAACACAATATTCCTAAATGATCCATTACAAGGATTAAAAAATTACATAAAATTATGTATATCTAAAGTTTAAACATTAGCGAATTCATAAACATTTTTTCTTATGCATTCAAGTGCAAGGAGAAGTCCCGTTAAATAAATATTCAATAATATAACTAAACTGTTTAATGCAGATTCCAAGTATGTAAAAATGAATGCACAGTCTCATTTAAGAAATGTTTTTATTTTATTCTGTATACAAGAATAAATCTTTTCCTAAAACAATGACACAAATTACATGATTTATTTCTGACAGCTGGTTGGTTGGTTGGTTGGTTGGTTGGTTGGTTGGTTGGCTTCCAATGGCTCAACATTTGGGGACTTTTAACCTGCATTTGCGACAACTGTTGTGTATAATATTTTGTGGTAAAACTAAAATTATAAAGTTAGAAGTAATATTCCATGCTACTTTTTTACATCATGCATATTAGCCGAAGATGTTTGGCGGGATGCGGTATTATATAGTGTATTAGGCAAGAATTAATAGATGTATTTTACTTACTTGGTGGAAAGTTTCATGAGAGCACGTGCAACACTGTTCAGTTCAACGAAAGCCAAAGGAAAAATTCCAATACGTTCTCCCAACTTTCCTTCAGCCCAGTTCTCATCAACACGACGGATAACTGTAATAACTTCTCCCTGGAACATAACATCTTTTACTATGAGAAAAGAAAAAAATTACTTTCAATATTATGCAGATAAACTTTGTGATGATTGCTCTAACTAAACTACATAAAAAAATAGTTTATGGTGCATTTCTTCTCATTGTGATATGAAGGGAAGTGAAACAGCAGACTTTTTGGCTAAAAAGGACAATGAAATTTTACAACCATCTAATAACGGCCTTTCATTTTATTCTGTAAAAAAAATTGATCGAAAGTAAATTCAGATCAGAACAATAAAATTCGGATGGAGCAAAAGATAAAATCTGGGATATTTTATTGATCAACCCCATGATAATCCCTCAAGGGCCACATAAAACTGCTGTTGTGATGTTCAGACAGATAACAGGTCATGAACGTTTGGCAAACCACCTGCAAAGGATAGGTATTTCCCATACATTCACGTGTGCATTGTGATACAAATGAAGAATTGAACATAGAACCAGGAGCATATTTTGCGGGCTACAGGGGCTAATGTAATAATTTTGTATAATTAGTTTTACCATAGTAATTAAAATTAAAGTAATTGTTAGATATATTTTGTGTAATAATAGGGTCAGCGGTAGCCCAAACTCTTTAACCAGTATACGCCACTGCATAGAACACATCAGAAGATGCAAGGCATTGCTACAAGAAGATGAATTCTTACACATATTTGAGTGCAAGATGGCAAATGCAAACAACAAATAAGTGTAAACTGGAAACTTCTATTTTTCAAACTTTTGTATACACCATCAGTGACAACTGCTTCTTAACAATTATTTGTAATATACATCTACAAAATTAAAAATATTTGTTAAAACATGTGTTCGTCTTTAAAGCATAAAGAATTATTAAAAGATGATATTAGGTGTTTCTGTTCAAACTTACAATTACTGACATTCCAGCAAAGAAAGATACTAAAATTGAACAAAAACGAAACTATAATTTTTCATATTATTGAATAAAACAAGTTATTAAAAATAATTATAATTTCCAAATATTACATACTACAGAAAATTTTCATTGGAAAAATTTACTAGAAAGACCTCATTAATTCCTGACCTACCACATAAATCTGCTTTGGCCATGTTCACACACTTTACTGGTCATGTTTCTCTAGATAAACAGATATATAGAATTGGCATCCTGTCTACTCCAAATTGTGTACTGTGTTCTCAAGAAGAAGAAATGGATATGAATCATTTAAGCATTTCAACAAAATAAAAGTCTGATATATAAATATTGGAAAGCAAGAGATGAAATAGCTCGATTGTTAAATCAAAATGTTTAGATACCTACCTATCTACAATTACTAAAACTAAAATTCGACTAACCAGTTCATTAATCGATTAAAGACATCTGGTTAACTGATGAAAATTTTTACCGAATCAACTGCTCTAATATATTATTTCGAAAAAAATATGGCCATACACTTCTGTCTCACAAAACAGATCTAGTAATGCGATTTTTATTAATTTGTTTTTTTTTATTATTTTGCGAGATACTTAAGGTAGTTTTTCCGAATTTTGGCAGTTTTTCAAATTAAAAAAATGTGGTTTCACATTACCCATGAATTACTACTGTCATCTAACTTCAAAATGGTTGTCACTTCAGCAATTCGTTTGAATCTAAAAATCAATTGGATGCAGGCAACGACATACAACTAGCTTTGAGCAGCTAGCTATATCAGCCCAAGAAAGCTTTGGAAGCTGGTGAAACAAATGCAAGTCCAAAAATCACATTGATTAATCTCAAGTAAGACAATAACAATTTGAATTGATTTCAGTTTTTTAAAATTAGTTAAATTGAATTAGACAAAATTTAATTTTATTAAAAAACTATGTTCCCAAAATAAATTTACTTTTCCTTAGTTGCCTGAAGTTCTAAAGGAAACAGGGTGGTCTGCACTTTATCTAGGTACCTTTCGACTCAGTGGTCCAGCCATCTTAAGGTAGGAAACTACTAGTTTTGAAGAAAAGCATTTTCACTTTGATAAAACATGGCAAAAAGGATTAATTTCAAGGCTTCTGTGACTAACTTCCATATTCACTTCGAAAGTTACATATAACTTTCAATGTAAATTTCAGTTGTAATGTTTTTATGTTCAGTATGTTAGTTGTAGATCTGAACAGTAACTTTGCAGTTGCAACAATATTTTCATGAAACTGGCTGAGTACTCATCTCTTTAAGAAATCTTATCGTAAGAGAAATAATATGACAACTGAATTTTCATCCCACTCAAATATGCTCTCCAACATGCGGTCAATAGCAGTATCTCTTAGTCCATGTTTTTCTTAGAATAAACGTAAGTGTAAACATACTGAAATTTCTTTTTTCAAGGCAAATAATACAAGTAGCAAGCTTTTTATGGAAAATGTTTACTCTCATTAACATGCTTTTTTTGCACCCTTGTAAATCAATTTCAGGTCATAGAAGTTCAAAAATATATCTGCTAAATAAGCCAACAGCAACTAAGATTCATTATCTTGGAACAATTTGTGAATGAAGTATGCAGATCCTAAGAAAGTATGAGCAATTCACCTCGCAATTCAAAAAACCTAGTTAACATTTTCCCCCATGATAACCACCTGATCTCGGTGTGGAAATGGAGTGTTTCTTGTTTCTGCTATTTCATTACACAGTATAGTGAACAACCCTCTCTGCAACAATAAAATTATAGTAGAACCCCTTTCTAACAAATCTCTGAGGGATTACTTTTTTTCTCTTAAAAGAAAACAGATTTGCATAAAATGGGAAGGAAAGGCTGAAATAGCTAGTGCTAACATGTGTATTATGTACATAATAATCATTTTACTACACCTACAATTATATTTTACTTGCTTACTTACTTACAGATGGCTTTTAAAGAACCCAGAGCCCTCACATAAGCCCGCCATTGGACCCTATCCTATGCTAGATTAATCCAGTCCCTACCATCATATCCCAAATCTCTCAAATTCATTTTAATATTATCCTCCCATCTACGTCTCGGCCTCCCCAAAGGTCTTTTTCTCCCAGGTTTTTCAATTAACACTCTGCATTTCTAGATTCACCTAGATGTGCTACATACCCTGTCCATCTTAAATGTCTGGATTTAATGTTCTTAATTATGTTAGGTGAAGAATACAATGTCTGCAGTTCTGCGATGTGTAACTTTCTCCATTCTACTGTAATTTCATCCCTCTTAGCCCCAAATATTTTCCTAAGCACCTTATTCTCGAACATACTTAACCTCTGTTTCTCTCTCAAAGTGAGAGTCGAAGTTTTACAACCATACAGAATTGGTAATATAACTGTTTTATAAATTCTAACTTTCAGATTTTTCGAGAGCAGACTGGATGATAAAAGCTTCTCAACCAAGTAATAAAAGGCATTTTCCATATTTATTCTGTGTTTAATATCCTCTCAAGTGTCATTTTTATTTTTGTTACTGTTGCTCCTACAATTATTATTTACAATATCTTCTATATCTTCAAACGGTGAGACACGAATGTATTTCTGTTTGGTTGAACCCAAGCCACGCTGAAACTCGACATTATAAATTTCTTCTTTCTTCTTCATTATTCCCCATAATGAGGTAGTTGGCAAACCATACATTCTTGTCATATGCAATAATGTTGAGAGAGGATTAACCTCGACATCCCTTATTATTTTCACTTTCTGTAACTTGGAAATATGATTCACACAAATCGTGAGAACAAAGCAAGCAAGTGAAAGCAATGCAACGTAAGACCATAAAGAATGATAAAGAATAATGCCACTGTGTTATGCTGCATTACTATGGACTGAGATGCACTATCAATTATTGAAAGTTGTGTCGATATTTCGGACTTCAGTATGAAAAAATCTACTTGAAAAATAGTCCTTAAAAACGAGATTTTCCTTAAACCGGGTTTCCTTAAAAGTGGGAATTCATTACATTATTCTTAAGGTAATTTAGCTGGTACTTAACAGATTATTTCTTAAAAATGGAAATTCCTTACAAACAAGAATGTTAAAATGGGATTTTACTGTAACTGTTCTTATAACATTACAGAGAATAATTATCAGATTATATGGTATCATTTTTTTTTAAGAAAGCACATGTCTGTTAATGAAGAAGTTCGTCCATTCCATCCCTGGCATAAGATACTTTAATTTTACCAACAAGCAACTGTTTTTTTTTTTTCCTGTTATTGTTTTTGTACCAACACCATAATTGCTATACATTTTAATGATCATCATAAAAATGTCATAAAAGGTTTACTAGGGAACAAATTTTCCCCAATAGGCCTTGACCCATCACAGTCACATCTGGCAAAACATAAAAACTGAGAAATGTTCAACACATCCCTTGATTCATCAAACTGATCAGCAAAAAATTCAATACCTTCCACATTCTGAACTACCTAATCGTGAACATTGACAGCCATCTCATTGATATGCCTTGACAGAGTGATATTAGAATGTGGAATTCTTTCAATTTTTGCTCCTTCCTAGCATATAAAACACTGACCATATCAATACTGGCATGCAGTGTAATATTTTCTGAAATCATACGGGGCTTACACATGCTAGCTACTCTTAATGCTATGTGACAGGATGCTTAAAAAATTGAGTTACCACTCTGGCTTGCTTTACAAACAGGAGCTTGTTGACTTGTCAAAGCATGTGATTTTTTTTTTTTTTCGAAAATTTTCAAGCATTTATTTTTAAGAGACAGGTATTTGGTTTCCAAATGCTGAACTAACTTTGACAGCTCATACTTTTGGTGGATAGAACTCTGAAGTAAATAACATGTTGTGCCTCATCATCCAATGAAATAAAATCATATTTTAAATAACTTAACATTCTTGTACACTCCTTCCTATTTATTTACCAATTCATCTGTTGATAGCTCACTTCATTTTGTCACAAATTTTAAGAATTTTACCGATCAAAGAAAAATATTTCACAAACTATTTTTACTGAATGCAAACAGTAGAGACTTCAATTAGCATTGAAATTACACTTCTGATAAACTGAATGAAGCAACAGCCACAAGTTCGAAAATGATTCTTTATCATCTATTCTGGTTCCTTTACAACAGGCACTGATAAACAGAGCATGTTAACTATCTCGGTAGCTCAGATGGCAGAGTGCTGATTGACGACTGTGGATCTGAATTCAAATTCTGCTGAAGAAAGAGTCGTATTTGTGGTGGACAAAGACATGGTCTCTAAGGGATTTTTCTCTAGGTTCTCCCGTTTTCCTCCATTATTTTACTGCCTCACTCCATTTCATTCTTCTTCTTCTTCATTCTCTTTCTCATCATCATCATCTCAATAGTGTCTTAGTATCTACCAGAAGTGGTATCGTAAAATGGGATGAATCTGATCATAAGGTGTGAATCAGACCATTTGCACATTTTTCAATAATGATGAGTTTGCGCATTTCACTATAACAATAATCACGCAGCTGATTTTTGTTTTCTGTTCTTAAGTAATTGATCTATAACAATGGTCAGCTACAGAGGAGTGCTAAGTCAATAGATTTACTTTATAACATAAGTTTATAATGTGTGCTGCGTTTGTAGAAGAAGGTAGTGCTTGATGTAACTACTCCTGTTGCAACTTATCATTGTTGTCAAATTGATACGTAAAGATATTTTTACTTTCTAAGAAGATGCATAATGTGGCCCACCGATGTTGTGTGGAATTTGAAAATGGGTCACAGTCATGCCATCTATCCGCAGTATGCGGAATCTAAATCACGCGAAGTGAAGAGAGAGTCTCTCTCTCTCTCTTACTCCCTCCCTCCCATGGTGTCTAATTTTATGGAGTTGTTTAGATAAACTATTTAAATTTTGTTCGCGCTGTGCATCACCTGTTATAAAAGTGAGATTTTACACTAAAGGAGCAATGTTGTGTGTTATCACTATTTGAGAAGAGGGTCATAATGTATTCAGAGGAAATGCAAGGTCGACGTCCAAGAGACAATGTGTTAATTGCAAAGGCATTAATGTTATCTGGAATGCAGTTTAGTGTATTTCGTGAGCCACCTGCAGGGGAAATGAGTTGCAGAAAGTTCATCCGATTTCCAACTCAACACTAATAAGAGGTAAGCTTGTTTATACATTTTATAATAATTTAATGTCAGACGCAGGTCCAGTAGTTCGTGACAGAATTTTATCAGTATTGGTTTAAATTAGAGAAAAATTAGCCATAATTACGAAAATACACTTTATATTACTGTATTACAACAAAATAACATTTGCATGTAAAGTTTACACTACTGATTTTATTAATGAAGTTAATTTATTGTCATTGTTGTAAGTTGTTAAGAATGGTTATAAACAGGGAAACACGTGAAGCCATTTAAATTGCGTGTTAAAGGACTGCAAGATCAGTGCCTGGCTTACTGACATCACGCGGGAAATCTTAAATTGCGAATAACTTGACTTCTAATTGTCGTCGAGAGATTAATGTTGCACCATTAGATTTAAAATATGCTAATCTCAGTTATCCAACACTCAACTAACATTCGATATATGTGTTGTGATCCCCTTTAAGGCCTGCACTTTCTTAGTGGAATCAAATTGAACAGAATTTCTCTTCACAATATATTTAAATGGAAGATAACAGAAAGCAGGACATAGAATAAAACCGAACAAAATAAATTTATGAGTCAAATAGACCAAGAAATAAAGCAGTCACAAAATTCCGCTTATGCACTAGGCATGACTGCCTAGCTCAACACCTCCATCGTTTGGCTTACTACCAGACCGAAAATGTACCTTGTGTGATCTACAAGAAGATATGAACAGGGATCACCTACTTTGCTGTCCAACCTTAACCAAAGAGAAAGAGTGTTATCGATACTGGGAAGCAAAGAACTTAATGAGACAATGAAGGACATTTTCTTCTCCTTTTGCATTCTATTTTTATTTTATTTTGTTTATTTTTTTTATATTAAAGTTGTGTTTAGGTCAAAGATGTAAATCTCAGTCCCTGTCATTGAAAAATAAATAAATAAATAAATAAATAAATTTGTTTGGGATATGATCATATGTTCTTATGAAGCCTTCGTGTAAAAACAAATGAGTCATATCCATTTTTGATAGCATAATGTGTTTATTGAACATTATTGCCGAAATAGGATTTTGTTCAAAATTATTCCCTATCGTATGACAAAACACGAAAGTACTAGCATAATAATTATTTCCGTGATGAAGATTGAAGCGAAATAAGTAAATTAAAGGAAACATCAGGTAAAAATTAAAATCAAAAGAAGCATTATAGAGAGAAATCTTGCTTCATCTCTCAGAATACAGCCAAATAAAGTGAATATTCTTCTTATGTATATCTAGTTAAAATATCATGAATTTAGTTAAAATATCATGAATTCGCTATTTGGATGAAGGAAGGCGCACATATGCGCATAAGTGAAAAAAAAAAAGAAAGAAAAAAAAAAGAGAGAGAGAGAGGGAGAGGGAGAGGGGGAGGGGGAGAGAGAGGGGGGGGGAGAGAGAGAGAATAAATATATATATATATGGTTCGTGGTAGACCTTGATTTTGCAGAGCTTGAAATGGAAACCATGTACAGCCAGCTATTCAGTTGATTAGTTGTCTCAGCTCGTAGTTAGCATGCGTCCATTTGCGATTTATCATAGCATTTGAATCCAGTATTTCCTTTCCTTGTTTTGAGTCATTGTATAGAGAGACAAAATATATATATATATATATATATATATATATATATATGGTTCGTGGTAGACCTTGATTTTGCAGAGCTTGAAATGGAAACCATGTACAGCCAGCTATTCAGTTGATTAGTTGTCTCAGCTCGTAGTTAGCATGCGTCCATTTGCGATTTATAATAGCATTTGAATCCAGTATTTCCTTTCCTTGTTTTGAGTCATTGTATCTCGAGCCTTAGTAGTCGCAACAACATATTTCTTCACCATGCTTGTAAAACGTAAGTTTCACAATTCATATGGAACTTTTTACATATTTCCGATCCGAAAAAGGCACTACAAGCAGGATTTGGAAGCATTACAAGAGGGTAAAATTATGCAGGATTATATATCAAATGCCCAGGGAGTCTAAAAAGAGCATAATAATGGGATATTGTTATAACCAGGTGTGTATTAACGAGGTTTTACTGTACTACATTTTTTGGCATACTCACTAGAGTGTAATTATAAAAAAGTGAGGGTCTAAAAAGTTGTTATGAACTCAACAGATGATTTTTAGCTGAAGTGCATTTTATTTAAAATATGGTTGAATGACTTCACTGTTCTTTGTTTGCTAATATTCATTCAATTTACATATGGGCCTATTAAGGCAGATGGATACAAAAATTTAAATTTTAAGTGAATAATAAAATAATTGAGCAGAATTATTTAAATATTAAGCAGACTGCAACAACCCAGAACTTACCATGACGAAGTGGCTGCTATCGACTTCCATCCACCTACCTACCCACTGTCTTGCTTTCTGTTACCAGTGATATTTTTGCCTAGATGAAAAGTAGTCACATATTTTTTCATATCCAGGTAATTCTTTCCTTGCATGAAAACATCTTTCCCAGCATAACCACATACAGATATCAGACAAAATTCGTTCATATTTGACAACATGACGACTTTTACAATCTTCTAGTAATTTATCAATACACTCCGAAAATGCAGAAGGGCCAGTTGTTCACCTATCTCTTTCTTGAAAAAGACGTCTTAGAGGTAGATCAATGAAATGTAAGAGGCACAGAGATTTTCCAACATGATTTGCGAGAAATGATATTAAGTCTCTTCTTGTACTGATGTTAGTATTTATGCCATCACATCCCAAGAAAATTATCAACATTTTACAAAATGAAAAACCATCACATCCCAAGAAAATTATCAACATTTTACAAAATGAAAAAAAAATATCGCGCGCGCGCGCACACATGCGCACGCACACACACACACACACACACACACACACACACACACACACAAAATGAGCTGTCAAAAGCAAATCCTTAAGTCAAACACAACTACTCTTCACTCACCCTTATCAAATTATGTTAAAATACCTTGTTGAAAGTGAGGCAGCCTTCTTCATCATCATTTGTCATTCTGAAGTCATAGAGTGCCTTGCATTGAGGAATATGGCTTGGCAGTGGTGTAATTACCTGAAACATAAATTTCAGAAGACAAATTTTCCTTTTTATCAAGGTATAAGATAAGGATTCCATCAATATAAATCTATTTAAATTTTATTCATTTCACAAAATTTTAATGAACAAATTATAAATTCACTTAACAGGATTGAAATTATGAACTATAGATGTACCAAACTGATACACTATAACATGCCACTGCACAACATTTCTAGTGCATTTGTCACCCCTATGATATCATAGTATGATTTGTTGATGTGGAAAGTGTGACAGTCACATTTGTATCAGAGGCAGATTCTTTCATTACTGCTTGCAGCTAGCATACGAGAACGATATTTCCTGCTCTGTTAAAGGAAAGATTTCGTAATATTTTTTGTAAAGCGAGAAAAATAAATACTAACATCAAAGTGATGAGTTCAAAAAAAGACATTTTACACCTTCAAAATTTGACTTGACTTTTCACTTTAGTTTGGTGGTCAAAGGGAGAGAATTGTTGAGAAAAAAAGGAAATTACTTTTAGAAGTTCTTGTTACTCGAAACCTTTACTGGTTTCCAAGTTACAAGAAGTTAAGTAAGTGTTTTCGCTTGGCGGAGGACAATATTCTGTATGCAGAGTGACAGTTTTTTGTCTATTAAAAGAGGAAGAATGATGGATTCTCACAGAAATTCCCTTTGATTTCAAATCTGTTTACAAAATGACTTCATCGCTTCAAGGTCTCTGAGTTAATCTTCAGTTCTAAAATGTAATTAAAATATTTCTATTACATAAATAATATCTATGTTGATTAAACACTACTATGACTTACTTTGAAATTCAGAAGAATGAAAAGAATGTCATAATAGTGTTTCACTTTATAATTACTATTACTATTATTATATTATGGAATGAAGCTATTATGTCTTTTCTGCTCTAGCAGAAGTGCCATCCCACTCCAAACTGATCAAGATTTGGCATTGCTATTTCTGATTTCTTTAAACCTTTCTGGGCATGTTTACCACTGAAATAAATTTGACCCATGCATATGTACATTTTTTCTCTAGAAATCAATATTTCAGCAGATATTAAATCACGACATTTTCGAAAAATCACGCGTACCACATTCATGGATCAAACTATTTCTAGTTCTAAACATCCATATTTTTAGTTTTGGTTCGGATGAAAGGTTAAAAAATATATATATATATATATATATATATATATATATATATATATTACTGTGGGGATATAAATGCAATAAAATACAGCAATATGAATGCATTTATTATCTTAAAGTGCAATATAATCTACTGTATGCACTGAAACGACTTTGAGATTTACCCCTGGGTAGTCATAAACTTACACATTATAAATTATTTACATGCCAATTCTTCATTAGCAGGCAGCAAAACTTAGTGTTCAATGAAACAGGTTTCCTGTTCCATTACTGAAGGTATGGGTTTAAACAAATCTGGCTTTCAGGTAGTAGCTCCCTGTAAAGCAGGTTTGAATAATTTCAAGGAAAAATTGTTCCAGGGCCAGGTATCGATCCCGGGACCCTTCGCTTAGTGCGCGAACGCTCTTCCAACTGAGCTACCCCAGGAACTATACACGACACCGTCACAATTTTTCCTTTGTATCCACACAACTCAAATGAGCTGACAAGACGCCAGAACTCAACTATGAGTGCACACAAATACTTGTGTGACTTAAATTGTGGCTTTCTGTTAACGTACCTCCAGTAACGAATGTATTATACAAATCTGGCTTTCAGGTAGTAGCTCCCTGTAAAGCAGGTTTGAATAATTATAATGATCTGAAGTGTAGAATGAATAATTATAATTATTCAAACCTGCTTTACAGGGAGCTACTACCTGAAAGCCAGATTTGTATAATACATTCGTTACTGGAGGTACGTTAACAGAAAGCCACAATTTAAGTCACACAAGTATTTGTGTGCACTCATAGTTGAGTTCTGGCATCTTGTCAGCTCATATGAGTTGTGTGGATACAAAGGAAAAATTGTGACGATGTCGTGTATAGTTCCTGGGGTAGCTCTGTATGGGTCTGTTTACTTGTGCATGAGTAGAGTCAACGTCAGCAGTGGAGAGGGATAGGTAGAAACCACAGATTTTCGCATTATGATCTGAAGTGTAGAATGAATATAGCAATTTTTGGTAATGTAGGGGAGTCGGTAGGAAAACTAATTAACCACTCCAATTTGGACTCACAGGCTGAAATACTGTGTGAAAGAAATCAGTTGACAGATGGAAAAATTACTAATTGTAAAACTGAAATAATTATTGTACAAAGTAACATAATGACGTGTTCTCTCCAAGATGACAGTAATCTGAGTGATCTTTTTTATTTGTACTGTTGGAATTCTTCATCTTTAGTCCCAAATCTGCTATTGATGGACAGCATTCAATAGATGTAATTGCAAAGATGACAGCCAGCCTTAAAAGGTCAGTGAGCGATGTGGCTCGAGAAAGTAGTATCAGTAGAGAATCTATTTGCAGAATATTGAAATCTGCATGTTTTCATCTACAAATTACAGCAATTACACACAATGCAAGAAGAGGATCCACTCAAGAGGTGAACATATTGCAACTGAATCACATAGTGCTTGTGTACTGATCGATCCTTCCTTCAGCATGTTCTGTTCAGTGACGAATGCTTATTCTCTTTGGATGGGCATGCTCATACACAAAATGCATGATACTGGTCCAAGATGGACACTTGAAGCTAATGACCCTGGTGTTCCAAGAGTTGTGGTGTGGTGTGGTGTGGAATACTAGGTGATATGGTTGTGGAACCATATTTTTTTTTATGGAAATGCAAACCAACACACATATGGGGAATTGTTGGGCAGCACTGTAATGGAATTCCTGTATTATTTGCCACTGAACAAACAGATAAGAATAAGATTTCAACAAGATGGGGTCACAGCACAGTTTGCCAGAAACTAAATGAGATGTTTGGTGTGCACTGGGTTGTATGAGGTGAACCTGTCATGGTGGTCACCAGACCTCACACTGCTTGATTTCTTTCTATGGGAATTTGTGAAACAGCACGTTTTTCAGACAAAGTCTACATCTATAGATGATTGGAAACAAAGGATCACCCATGTTATCCAGCACATCTTCCTGCAACAATTTTAAGCATGACAGAAGAATGGCAGGATCGACTGAAGCACCGTCTTCAAGTAAATGGAACACATTTTGAAGATAGTGAACATACTATATACAATTGTATTTCCAATTAGAGTAGTGTTTTTCATTTGTCAACTGACTTCTGCGTCATACAGTACAAGAATTATTATTTAATGTCAGCAAACTTGTGATTCAGAAAATTGAAAAATATGAGTTACATGAGTCATATTCATTGTTTCTAGATTTAAATAAATTATTCAACCCACCAAATATTGTTAATAATGTTAATTCATTCACAGAAAGGGTTAAAACAATGTATTACTTCAGGATATAAAAAGTACTGATCACAGTGTAGCATTCATTTCTTATTCTGAAAGAAATAATTTTGAAACTATCATGAAAATAAACTGATGTATGAAACCTTTTTCTTATCATTATTTTGACACCTTATGCATAATACAGAATTATTTTTTCACATAAAAATCCCTTTCCAATTTATACAAAATTATTGTGATTATCTTATAAACTAATTTAGTTTTTCTTCGAAATTAATGCAAAATTTTGTGGTTTCTAGCCCATGATGTTACTCGTCGACTTCAACACAAAGTAAGTAAACAGTAAACAACTGCAGTGATGCATCTTAGAAACAACTAAGGCATAGTAGTTCAACAGGGCACGACCCACACCACTTTCTATTGTACACAATAAAGGGACTTTAGAACACAGTTAACCTGAAACAACCTGCACCTCTCCCATCTGGCAGTACGTTTCACTGCTTGCTCATTAGTAATGAATATGGTAGGCCCATGTTGTCTCATTCATTAATGCAGTCTTATGATTTTAGTTCATGAATCGTATCTTTGGCTTCCCCTATGACAGAGGTGCTGTCCCATAGTCATTCATGCATTTAGTTCACTATAACAATCTGTATGGTATTGACATGATTATAGCTCACTCATTATAAAGAGCTTTACGCATTTTGAGTAACGTGAATGCTTAGGTGTTATGTATGGTTTTACTTACTTCTAACAGAGTGAAAGGTGCAGTGTCATTTAACTTGTTTTACATTATATTTTAAAACCATTTCTAATTTTAACAATGGCAACTGTCTAGACAACTAAAAGTATTCCTCAGGTTTGTAATCTACGTGAAGTTAATCAAAGTCATTATTAAACGTGAAACTGAGTCAAACACACACAGAGGAGGTGATGAATTAGGATAGCAAAACACAGAATAAAGAAAACAAATGAGATAAAGAAGTGCAAGAAACAAATGAGTAAAATTAGAGAACAGTGGATTAATGTAAGAAATATATCTAACAATGAACCTGTTTTACAGGGTTAAAGCAATGATTAGTGATAAGCAGGGAAAGGATTTATATGTAAATACATATTTACTTATAAAGCTAATATAATTTATATTTTGCATTATCTTTATGTTTCACAATGTGTAGGGTTGAAAAATCCTACTTTTATTTTCCATATTTTTCCATATTTTAGAGTTTAGTACATATTTTCGTTAATTTCCATATATTTTCCATATTTCATATAAAACAGTCCATATTATATTAGGTTTAACAATAAAACAAAACAAAATTCCATTAACTTTTAAAAATACATTTCAACAATAGAGATTTAAACACATGTTCAGTAATCCCTTTAACATCAGAGTTATTTGAAAATTAGCAGTCCTATCAACAATGGGAAAGTAAGTTACAAAACTGTATTAATTTAATTTAAAATTTTTAACAGACTTCAGTTGTGCAGCTCAACAGTTAAATGCCAGTCAGAGTACACATAGGTTCAGTTTTGTAAATCATACTATAAAGACGGTAAATATGCCAAAAGTACGTCATTCAGTCAATTTAAAATCAAAACTAACAAGTTACATTTCAGAATTTAAAGAAGATGGTTTATCAACTGACAATAAAATATTATTTTGTAATTTGTGTCAGTGTGCAGTATCATCTACACAAAAGTTCCTGGTGCAACAACACATTACAACTAGTAAACATCAGGCCAACAAACAACTAAATTCCAAGCAGAGACAATTGTTTTTAACACAACCAACAACATCGAATGTAAGATCTGAGTTTAACATCGACCTGTGCCGTTCTCTCATCTCTGCTGATATTCCTCTCTACAAACTAAAGAATAAGGTCTTCAGGGAATTCCTTGAAAAATATACTCAACATACAATCCCGGATGAGTCAACACTTAGGAAGACGTATGCTCCATCCATCTACGATGAGACAATACAGAAGATAAGAGATGAAATTAAAGATAGTTCAATTTGGGTTTCCATTGATGAGACTCCCGACAAAGAAGGTAGACTTGTTGGTAATGTAGTTATCGGTTTGTTAAGTGAACAATATTCTGAACGAATTCTTTTACATTGTGATGTTCTAGAAAAGTGCAATAACAAAACTATAGTTAAACTGTTCAACGAAGCTATGGGTATCCTGTGGCCAAAGGGTATTATGTACGATAATGTGTTATTCTTTATTAGCGATGCTGCCCCTTATATGGTCAAAGCTGGACAAGCATTATCTGTTGTATATCCTAAATTGACTCATTTTACTTGTGTGGCGCATGCATTTCATCGTGTGGCAGAAGTGGTCAGAGACAATTTCCCTAAAGTAGATTTGTTGATTTCATCAGTGAAAAAAGTATTTCTCAAAGCTCCCAGTAGAGTTAACGTGTTGAAAGAAATGTACCCTGAAATTCCATTGCCACCAAAGCCAATTTTAACTAGATGGGGTACATGGCTAGAAGCAGTTGAATATTATGCCGAACATATAGACTCTATTAACAATGTTCTCCTTGCATTGGACTCTGAAGATGCAGTCTCAATTGATACTGCGAAAACAGTTACCTGTGACATAAGTGTGAAGAATGACTTAGCTCACATTCAGCATACATTTTCATGCATCATAAAAACGCTCAAAAGTCTCCAAAATAGGCACCTTTCACTATCTGAAAGTTTTGAAATTATAAATAGTACTGTGGAACAACTGAATCGTGGTAGAGATAAAGTTGCAGATGCAGTAAGAGCTAAGGTGGACACTGTACTTTCAAAAAACCCTGGATATGAAGAACTACAAAAGGTTGTTGCTGTGATGAGTGGTGAATCAACAGTGAAGATTAACTTGGACTTATCCCCAGCAGACATTGTGAAATTGAATTATGTACCAGTTACTTCTTGTGACGTCGAACGCTCTTTTAGTCAGTATAAATCTATCCTCAGAGACAATAGAAGAAGATTCACTTTTCAGCACTTGAAAGAAATGTTTGTAACCTATTGTTATGGTAACAGACAATAAAAATTGTGTTTTGTTGAAACTACATTGGAAGATAAGGTACGTCCATTATATTTTTTGTTTAGTTTGATTAAAATGTACCAATATTTAACGTACATAGTCATTTTTTTATAATTTTAAGTCCATATTTAATTCCATATTTTGGTAAAAATCCATATTTAATTCCATATTTTGGTAAAAATAACTACATATATATTTACATATTTCATATATTTTTAGTCCATATAAATCCGTTCCCTGGTGATAAGATTAGTACTGAAAGTAAAATCATATCAAGATAAGTAAAAAAAAAAAAAAATAAAAAATAAAAAAATAAAATAAAAAAAAAATCAAGAAAGGAGTAGTGACAGTGACAATTTTGAACAAGTTAAATTAAGTCATTAGGTTTGTAATGAAGGTGAGAGTAGAAGAAATTAGTTGGGGGTGAACATATGTCAAGGGCAGGAGCGTAGACAAATGTGACGTTCATTTAATAAGAGGGAATAAAGTAGTAGGTGTGAAAGTTAGGTATAATAGAGTATTCCGCAACAAAGTATATTTGTAATAAATGTACGAGTAATTGTGGCACCATATGCAAAATGTGAGGACAGCATTACACAGATGTAATTGCTGACATGAAATATACATACACATAAAATAACCACTACATACAGCAATATAAAAACATAAAAAATAATACAAACCTGCACATAAGTAAGGGGAAAAACACCATGATTTCCTCCACTTTCTCCGTGATACCAGTTGTTGTCAATTTTCTTCCGCAACAAGATAATATCCCCTTTTTTAAAGCATAAATCCCTGAAAATTAAATCACATAATGAACATCTAAACAAAACTTCAGTAATTTATGGAAGAAAATCGACTTCACAACAAAAGTTATGTGTGAAAAGTGATAACTTTATTAATCTTGTAAATAGTGAATGTCAATTTCAACCAAGAAATTTTCATGTATCAAAAAAATGTACAGCTGTCAAAAGAAAAAGTGGCCGCTCTCCTGAATCAAAGTTCCCTTCGGGTATCTTCGCTACAATTCGGAGACAGGCGATGTTACATGTTGTTGGACCACGTTGCCTGATATCTACAGTTATAATTGTGTTATTCGATAGCATAATGGTAGCGTTCAGGCCTCTTATTCATGAGGTCCTGCGTTCGACTACAACCTCGTGCTTTTTATGTCCTTTTTTGTTCTGTTTTTGAGAGAGACAAACTAGACATAATGGCTCCTTTCTCTTTTATGATTATTTTAGTAATTAACATCAGGTTCATTAATATATTATGCCATGACTTTATCATTATCATTATGATATTGTGGCTGCAAATGGAAAGAAAAAAGATTTTATTCTCAATAAAATATCTTTCGTGGCATAAACATAACAAATTTACTGGCGTCGGCCTTAAAACATTCAAACAATTAAGCGCTCAAAAAACAAAACAAAAAGCCACAATTCAATATTTAGTCCATCTTCCTCTTATCTCGATCATCTTGCAGTCGAGTGGGCATGGAATTGACTAGTCTTTGCAAATAGCGACTGTTCTTAGACACGATATTCCAGGCATTCTGAACATACACACATAAATGTTCTGGCCATGGGCAGGTCTTACATTGCAAACCCAGCAATCTCCAATCTTTCCTATTTTCTGCCTTCCTCTTAGTCTCCGCATATGATCCACATATCCTAATGTCGTCTATTATTCTTTTCAACCAGAGACCCAACCAATTCCTTTTTCTCTTTCTAATCAGTTTCAGCATCATTCTTTCTTCACTCACTTTTTCAAACACAATTTTATTTCTTATTCTGTCTGTCCACTTTACACGCACCGTTCTTCTCCACATCCACATTTCAAATGCTTCAATTCATTTCTCTTCATTTCGTCGTAATGTCCATGTTCTTTCCCCATACAATGCCACACTCCACACAAAGCACTTCACTAGTCTCTTCCTTAGTTCTTTTTCCAGAGGTCCGCAGAAGATCCTTCTTCTTCTATTAAAAGCTTCCTTTGTTCATGTTTGCAGTTTTCTTGGCAAGGATAGGCCTAAATGCGGTAACATCCCGTTCCTTTCCGCACACCACTATCTCTTTCGCATCTTATTAAATTCCAAGGGGCCCAAGCGTGGAGATGAGGAGAGTGGATTTGACTAATTGGGCCCTCCGGACTTCACCGAAAGTCACGGCAAGGGATAAATATTAGTTCTATCAGGATGTTTGACCCGGTCAGAGACTGGGAAATCTCAATTAGCCTTTGCCCCCCGCATCCTGGACTAGCTTCTACGAATCATCAGAAGATCTTAGAGTGTGATTGGGCCAATTTTTCCGAAAATGTTTCCACACTTTTGCTCTCGTAGCTCAGCGGACGAACGTCGGAATTTAGATGTCAACGTCTCAGGTTCAATTCCTCGTTACTCCTTTTCATTTTATTGTGGTTCAAGATAGTATAATGTAATAATACAAAAAGAAAACTAATACCAGTATTATGCAACTGGATTTTTCCAAACCTAATATTAAATTTATGTTATTTATATCGCTAAAGAACGATTACAATATAAATAACTTGAATATTATTTATACAGTATCACTAAAGAACGATAACAGAATATAAATGATAAATATCGGTTTGTTTAATTAATATATTGCGAAAGAACAATAACAATATAAATAACTTGAATATTGTTTTATAATGCTAATGAAGGAAAACAGAATATAAATGATAACTTGAATATTATTTAAATCGCTAAAGAACGATAACAATATAAAAAACGTGAATATTATTCATATCGGAATTTCACAGATTTATTACAGATGTATTTAAGAAATTGTAGAAGAATAGTAATTAGTAACAGTGTCCTATTTATTCTTCTTGGTGCCAAATTTGTAACTTTTAAAAGTGTGGTTACTATGTTGAAGTGTATGTGTTGTAACGGATGCTTGATTTGTTATGCATGTGAATGCTTGATGTCGTCGCAATGTCGTAATTATAGTTTGATTGTGTTTGTGTGACTATTGTGTATTAATTTATGATGTATGGTACGGAAATCTGCATATTTGTGTTATAGAAGTGTTACGTATGTGTGTTGGTAATGTTTTTGTATGTTACAAATTGATACCTGATATTTGTTTTGCAATCGCAATGCCTAATTTACGGATTGTTTATGTTTTGTTTACATCGCGTAAGATAATTTAATTTTCTTTTCCATTTCTCTTTATGCTTATCTTTTTTGTGTATAAAACTATAGCCCTAACATACATATGTAAAATAGGGCTAACCCCCATTGGAAATACAATAATAATAATAATTATTAGTCATATCGTTATAATACGATAACAGAATACAAATGATGGCCTGAATTTTATTCATATCTCTAAAGAACGATAACAAAATATAAATAACGTGATATCCATAAAGAACGATAACTGGATATAAATGATAATTTGAATATCATTTACATCGCTAAAGAAAGATTAAAAAATAAAATGAAAACTTCAAGAAGGCCCGACCCCACGACCTTTGAATCATTAAACAAGCACTCTACCGCTGGTCTGTGAGGCGCAGATATGGAACACTTTCATAGTTCCGGAACTGCTTGTACAAGCACATGCATCGTGTAACATCGCCGCGACCCGAAGTGGACTTTGAAAATATTCGCTGTTCACGAGTGCGGCCACTTTTTTTTTTGACAGCTGTACATAAGAGAATAAGGTGCTTAGGAAAATATTTGGGGCTAAGAGGGATGAATTTACAGGAGAATGGAGAAAGTTACACAATGCAGAACTACATACATTGTATTCTTTATCTAACATAATTAGGAACATTAAATTCAGATTTTGAGATGGGCAGGGCATGTAGCATGAATGGGTGAATCCAGAAATGCATATAGTGTGTTAGATGGAAGACCTGAGGCAGAAGACCTTTGGGGAGGTTGAGATGTAGAAGATAATATTAAATGGATTTGAGGGAGGTAGGATGATGCTAGGAACTGGATTAATCTTGTTAAGGATAGGGACTGACGGCAAACTTATGTGACAGTGGCAATGAACCTCTGGGTTCTTTAAAAGCCTATTTTGTAAGTACGTAAGTAAGTAAGTAAAAATGGCAGGAAACATAACAGATTATTATGTAAACAATGCAGATGGATCAATGAATTTCAAGAAAGGAAACTGGCACAGAAGAAAGATGGATGAGGACTGAATAAATGGGTGCAAAAGAAAGAGATAGACACTAATGGAAATTATAGATAAGAGAAGAGAAAAAGGAAAACAGACTTTGAAACTCAGTGATTCAGTGAAGGAAACACAGAACATAAAAAACTGAATTATTACTATTTCCAGTTTTCTCCTTTCATTTCTTGTCTATCCTGTCAACTACAACAACCTATATACCTATTCACGAAATTATGAGCACAAAAAGATAACTTTACAATATCAGATGTATATGTAAAATGATTACAAAGCAGTTGTTTTTCATATTTAAAGCCAAAATTCTTTAATCACTTAAAAAAATTTACCAGTAACACAGCATTAAGATATCAGAGATATATGTGGTAAAAAGAATTAAAAGGAAATAAGTAGGTACAGGTTTGCAAGACAGAAATTTCACCAATGTATCCACTTAACCAAGTTGGAGAAAGGATATTTTATGTTAATCACTGATCAAGAATGATACCAAGATATCTGACTGACTGTGATTCAGAATTGGTACTCCGACCAATGTACAAGAACGATGCTGGAGATATTTTTTTGTACATAAATCTTATAATATTCGATTTATTGGGAATTCATTTCAATCTTCTGATGTCTAACATCTTAAATTTAAATACAGGAACAATTTGGAAAGCACAAAAGGATCATTCCACAGTGACACATGTAACATTTTTTGGAGTAACTAAATATGATCTTCAAAGGATATTTAATTAAGTACTTAGTAATTCATGAAAAAGACATTACTGTCTTTTAACATAAGCATTCCTAAATATAAACAAAAATTCTTAATGACGAGGAATAATTAATAATTTAAAAAATATGAATTATATTGTGGGGTTTCTGCGAAAACCCTGTAACTCCAATTTTGCTGAAAATGGAGTTATTGTTATCTGAATATGTAAAATGTTATGCTCCATCGTCTGGGAAAACCCACTTACACTGTGAGGTATAGTTTTGGAGTTGCAGTCTTGGTCAGTTTTCAGTAAGTCCTAAAATTACATTTTACTGCCAGAGAAAAACCCTTTAAAATCACTTTGTGGATTTTCACAGAATTTTTATATAGTTTCCTACAGCCTCTTATACAGGGAGAATCCTGCAAGTCCATCAACACTACTGATTATTAACATGATTAAATTTTGCTTTTTAACAGAAATTGGAATGTGCCTATGCATTTCTTGACCAATATTATTCCAGATAAAGTCGAACAGGTTTACATGTTCTGAGATAATTGTGGAGGACAAAACCGAATTCAGCATATTGTTGCACGTTTAATGTGCAGTCTTAGAAAAAAATTTTGTCGCACAGATACTTTGTAAGTCTCAGAAAGGAGGCAGTGCGCATGATCAGAGGACAAGCAACCTGGTTCACAAGAGAATGGCTAGTTGAGGTAATAAAATTAGTTTCGTTTCGTTGTACGTATGATCATGCGCACTGCCTCCTTTCTGGGACTTATAAAGTATCTGTGCGAAAAAATGTTTTCTAAGACTGTACCTGATTCAAGCTACTAACTTAAAAGTGATAGAACAGAAGATTTTGGATTTTTTTAGTTGGTTATTTAACGACGCTGTATCAACTATTAAGTTATTTAGCGTTAATGAGATTGGTGATAGCAAGATAGTATTTGGCGAGACAAGGCCGAGGATTCCCCATAGATTACCTGGCATTCACCTTACAGTTGGGGAAAACCTCGGAAAAATCCAACCAGGTAATCAGCCCAAGCGGGGATCGAACCCTCGCCCGAGTGCAAATTCAGACCAGAAGGTAAGCGCCTTAACCAATTCAGCCACGTCGGTGGCTGATTTTGGAAAGTGGACATAGTTTCGTGGAGGTTGACTCCATGCATTGTTCAACTGAAACACATTTAAGTTTATACAATGTGGGGCTACTGGCTAAACATTTTTCGAGTTGCTAGAGCAAATTCACGGAAAGAATATAAAAAAAAATCTCCCTTTGTTGTAAAAGATTTAAAATTTCAATGTTGACCTGAAAGCACTAAGTAAATAAGCACTGAAAAACAAAAGAGCAGTCATGTAGGGAATAAAGTGAGTTCGCTGATGGTCAGATGTTTCAAGTACTGTAAAGCACACCCAGACAGTTCTATTGATATGGCCATTCAAATACTTACCAATTTATCAATACAAGTGGAAGAGGTCATCAAAAGAGATTGAACAAAAGGACTGAGCTGAAAAAATGTATAGTAAACATTTGTCAATAAGTAGCCTACAAAAAAAAAAAAAAAGAGAGAGAGAGAGAGAGAGAGAGAGAGAGCAAGATTTGCTGAAACTTTGCAGAAGTGGATCTATACCAGAAGAAATCCACAGCTGGTATGAACAACTACCCACCTCAGCATCAATTAAACATTTGGTACCTGAACCTGGAGCTTAAAACAGTGGTAGTAATGATTCAGACTGGGAGTATAATTTGTTTTTTCTTTAAGAAATCCTACAATTGTTTGTCCAGAAGATTCACTAAGTCTATATTTTTTATATATTCTTCTCGTTAATTGATAATTAATGCAGCTGAATGTTCAGAAATGTTATATGAATGCCATATTTCATTTAGACAGTGTTGTTAGAAACATGTGTTTCAAATAAATAATTGCCGCTTACATATTTCTATTTTTTTTAGATTGCTAAAACTTCAACCCCGTTTTTCTCAATACTTAGAAAAATGGAGTTATAGGGTTTTTGCAGAAACCCCACGATATGGTGTGACACACGAACATTTTCTTTCCACTTAATTTATTGGCAAAATGGAAAATGTTCATATTACTGTGCCAAATGACATAAATGCATTCAGTTGTTTTCCAAACAATTAAGACACTTGCGAAGTACATGTAACTACTAAATCACAAACTTAAAAAAAAAAATAACAGTGTCATTAAGAAATAAAATATCGCAAATATGTTGTGATACACGAACGTGACATACGAACATTTCTGTTATGTTGGTTACTAATTGTTTTAAATGCACTATAATACATAACTTCTTGTGAAAGACATACACTATGCCTACAATTCTTATTATACAAAACAATACTAATTATACTAAAGCGCTTTCAGAATAAGAAGGCATATAAGGCGAAGCTAGTTCAGGCCGGTCTATGTCAACTAGCCAGTGACAGTGAAGCGGTGTTGCCTAGTTAAATCATCGCGAAGTCTCGCTGGAGCGTCGTGTATTAGTTTCTTTCTTGCGCGCACAATACTTATGGCTAGGAATTAATTTTAAGCTATGGCATTCGATAGAGCTCCGAATTCTGAATCCAACAGTACAAGAATGGCAATTGTATGTCAACTGGTTCGCGTGTTATCGCTTTAAGACTAAACAGAGATATCCAACCTATAGCATAGAACATATTTTGCTCTGAATTCCGTCTCTGTAAACGAAGGTAGAATCTGTTCATTTTCAAATTCAGATGTGGACTGTTTTCTCTTGTGTGATGTGTAACTTACCATAACAATGTCTCTTGAAGGGATTGCAATTGGCTCTGGTGTTTCATCTGTTATACGCAAAGGGATAGTCCAACACTCACAAGCGAGGAGTATGGTATTTTTGTATATAATTTTTTTAAAGGACTAACTTATGATTCAGTGCGTGTCAGTTCTTCACGAACAAAGAATCTGACTGCAGAGACGTGTGGTTTAGAAGTGCATACATTATCTCATATTCTCGGACAGGACAAAGAGACAATTAAAATAGGTAGTATACTTGAATTTACCTCTCCTGGAAAATAACGCAAAACAAACGTGTTAATTATTTATACAATTTTCAGAACCGTGTATTACTTCATCGTACGATATTTTAAATACATTAGTAGTATGTGTTAGCAGTGCCATTATAATAGAATGTGGAAAGAAGAAGAAAGCTGAGAATAATCATAGGTACGATTTTCACTTTTCATTGGAATATTATACATGGTATAAGACGAAATATTGCATAAACATATGAGATATTTGGATGATATTGTAAACATAAACACTCCTGCCTCTTTTTCCATGAATTATACGAAGAGCATTAACAACATTCTTCCTTAAGAGCATTAGAAAACTTTATAAAAATGAAGAACATTAACTACATTTCACTTTTAAAATAAATACAGGCATGCTAGGAACGAGGATATTTTATAATTCCAAAACTCAATTTCTATTTTAAAAACCTTTCGTTATATATATTACACTTTATACGATTTTTTCTATTACACAATTCTATCTTCAATATATTAACAATATTATTGAATTACGGTTTTCATATTCGCTTCTGTACAACTACCTTCACTCATAGGTTTATATTGCCACAGGCCAGAGTGATAGAACATAGAATCCTGGACTTTAGGTAGGTATAAGCTTGAAGATTAAATTAAATTAGGTAGGCTTGATTCAATAAAGTAAAAGAAAGTAATCTTCAGTTTCAATATGAGTACTGAATTAGGCCTGTATATGAACAGATATGCTTATATTCTTATAGCCGGATTCTTAGCCAGAATATGGAACACTGGACCTCTAGATATGTAAAAATTATATGATAAAATAAAATTAGATAGACTTAGTTTATCATAGAAAAATAAAATAATCTACAGTTCCAGTATGAGTACTGAATTATATATGAACACACATTATGATTACGTTGCATTATAGCCAGATTCGTAACCAGAATGTAGAACCCTGGACCCCTAGGTATGTATAAGCTAGAGAATTAAATTAAATTATATAGGCTTCATTTAACGGAGGAAAAATGAAATACTTTCCAACTTCAATACTAAATTACGTATCTACAGATATGTTTTCGTTTTGTTATCGCTAGATTCTTAGGCTGCCCCTACAAACAAACTGTACCTTATCTTTCCTCTGGAGAAATAAACAATAATAAATTCAGCTTTGCTGTACAAGGAAGTCTGAGTAAGAATTAAAACATTCTTTCTCAGACATTAGCAAAGTAAATTTCTACATATCTGTCACTTTATTCCGCAAGTCAGTGACTTCAAGAGCTACTTATCTATGAAGAGAAGAAGTAATAAAAATTGAGATGAGAATTACTTCAGTAAGAGTAATTATATTTAAACATTACACACAATGAAGAAACAGGTCTCGACCCGCTCGCTCGCTCTGCAACTGATATGTTCTCTCCTTATCTGTTGTCTCTGTCTTCCACGTCTCGTGCACCGTGCACTGTGTGACAACATCGAACTGTTGCTAGCACTCAATTGGCTTAGGCCATATGCCTTCTTATTCTGAAACCGCTATAAAATACACTTTCAAATTTAAAATATGCATGGTTGTTTACAACCATATGTGGTGATATTTCATGTATAATATCATGTGATAAATACACCAATATGTCAGCCATTTGTAGTACTTCCCTTGCTTAAACATCACAGACACTTTAAATTCTTTGCCACCACAAGCTTTTGTAACTTTCACTGTATATTTGATGTCTTTTTTCTTTTACTTGGTGATTTAACGACCACTGTATCAATGATTAGGTTATTTAGTGTCAATGGGATTGGTGATAGCCTAAATGGTATTTGGCGAGATGAGGCAGAGGGTTCGCCAAAGATTACCTGATATTTGCCTTACAGTTGGGGAAAACCTTGGAAAAACCCAACCAAGTAATCAGCCCAACTTAAATTCTTGAAAATACTATTAAAAAATGTTCAAAATGTATAAATATTTATGATATCAATAGAACTAATATAGATTAAAAAAAGACCCATCTTTTAGAATTGCTAAATAATACCTAGGGTAAGTTAATTAATATTATTAAATAAAATGATTTCAAATTTATATCACAGAAGAATGGAAGAAATCCAAGATCCTTAGCATTGGTCAACAACAAATTAATATAAGAAATGTAGTACGATTTACCTACTGTGCAAATAATTACACCAATTTATTTATACATAGGCCTAGTATGGTGGCTACCTACTTACCATAAAATGTACTGTATAAGTTTGTTTTTTTTATATGAAATAAATTAACATAAATCAATTTTTGTAAGTTTTAATGCAAGGAATTAAACAAAAATAAATATTTTATATGAACTTTAGGCATAAATTAAATGTTTTATACGAATTTTTAGGCCTGCACTTCTTCTTTTTCTTCTTCAGTCCCTTCTGCTGCTAAGCGTCAGGTTCGCCTCTCTCCGTCCATTTCATCCATTTTTCCCGGTCTCTACACATTCTCTTCATCTCTACCATTGTTTTTCCTTTCTGTTGGCCTATTCTTTCTATTGTATCCTCCCATTTAGTCCTTTGTCTTCCTCTTCTCTTTCTTCCTTCCACTTTCATTTCCATCACCTGTTTAACCTTCCTTTCCTCTCCCATATGATATACATTCCCAAACCATTTCAACTGCCTTTCATTAATCACCTCTGTTAATGCTTTTCGCATTTTAACTTCTTCTCTTATCCTGTCATTTCTTATCCTATCTCTTCTGGTCTTTCCTACAGTTCTTCTAAGATATTTCATTTCCACTGCTGTTAATTTACTTCGATGATTAACTAAGAATGGTAAGCTTTCGGTATTATATTGTATTATAGGTTTAATTATTGAATTATATATCTGTATTTTTGTCTTAGTGGTTATTTCTTTTTTCCCCAACTATTGTATCACTTATTTGATAGTATGCTGATGTTGCTTTCTTTACCCCGTTCAGTACTTCTTGATCTACTCTTCCATCACTAGTTATTATTGTTCCCAAATATTTAAAAAAGCCTACACACTAACTATATTTTTACAACAATTGTTGTTTAGTCAACTGTCCGAACCTCAAAAGTGATACCAAGAAGACACTACTTATGAGGCAACTAGGCCAGGAGATAATGGAATAGCATAGCCAGTCCTTTTCCCCCTTACAACAATTATGGAACACGTATTTTCAAAAGTGTTTAACCTACAGTATATGTACATTGAAAAAAACACAGGTGCGTGTGCACAATTATCTAAATCAACAATAAGTATTTCAAATCCCACTACTAATTATGTTTAGGCGTAAAGACTTTCAATAACAAAAATTGTAACTGGATTTGAGGATAAATTTTAGTGACACACGAACATAATACTTCTGTTCGTGTGTCCAGTCATTGTGTTATGTGTATCACGTGTTTTTCTTGTAGAATTTGTACACAAATCAAAATGTTGTCCATATAAGAAGTTGATTGTTATATGATGTCTTACTTTTACATTTATGAAACATTAAAAAATGGAATGGTTTTAAAGAAATATAAACAATTGCCCATTTGAGAGTGACACACGAACTTTCAACCTTACTTTGTAATAACTGTAATCAAGCACGAAATAATCACTGTATTACGGTTTCTATGCATTATAGTTATTAAAAAAGGTCAGCACTTCATTATTATTTTAATTAAACATACAGAAGTATGTTTAATTAAAAATTATTTGCCTTAAATGTGCATTCAAATATGTCATTTCTAATAGATAATTTCGCGCTCTTAAACCGCAGACTTCTTTGTGTTTTTTCTCCCACATACGTGTTGTTACACAATCAGTGTTGCCAGATTAAAAAAATTCGGGTCATAACGAAAAAAATGACATATAACAAGCAGAGATTCGTGAGATTTTTCTTTTTCGTGGAAATGTCGTAGCAGTCCAATTGGATCTCTCGTACCTTTTCCCTTCCTGAAGCCAAATTGCTCTTCTTCCAACCGTTCTTCCATCTTAGAATATAAACGTCGATTCAATATTCCCAAGAGAATCTTCGCTGAGTGCGATATAATAATAATAATAATAATAATAATAATAATAATAATAATAATAATAATAATATCATCAACAATAACACTTTTTCTCCATTTACTATTATTTTGTAACAGCTTTGCTTCGCATGCAAATGATGTAGCAGGTACTAGAAAAAAGTTTTGTCGCATAGTCTCAGAAAGGAGGCAGTGCGCATAAGCAGAGGAGGAGCGATTTCATTCACAAGAGAACGACTAGTTGAGGTAATATAATTAGTTTCGTTTCATATGTTGTCCCTTAATAGTCAGAACAAGTTCCAGGGAAAAGAATTCCGCGTAAATAAGTAGTGTGGTAAAGACTGTTAATAAATAAAGAAGAAAATTAATTTAACTTAATATTGAAAAAAAAAAAAAAAGGGAATGCATAACAACGAAGTCGAACATGCGACCAACTGATTCGGAAACAGGTGCTCTGTCCACTAGATTGAAGTTTCCGTGAAAACGTTCTGTATTAATCAATGCAATACACCAGGATATGACTATCATGAAATTGGACATTGACTTGATTACTAATGGGGTGTGAAAATTATTATTCCTTAACTATATGTAACTTAAATCTTTATTAAGATTTTATTATCTTTAATAGTCACACTGTTAACTAAAGGTCAGTGCACACCAGCCACTATACCATACTGCATAGCGCTATGCAGTATGCTTTTGTGAGATGATATAGCTAGCAGTAAGATATGTACATGCGCACACTACATACTACAATAAATGCTTCATCTGAGACATTTCCTATAAGATGGATCCAGAGGGATTGTTATTGTTTGCACTGGCTTTAAAGCAGAAGTGGAAGAACTGGATTCATGAAATTTACAATCGTTTTCTTACCGAAGGAACTTTAATTTCCCAGCAGGATAACCATCCCAAGCACACTGCCATAAACATTCAAAGATGGTTTTCACGGGAAGGCCTGAAAACGATGACAAATATCGAGACAACCCACTTCAAAATGCAGATGAGTTGTGGGATCAAGTTGTGGCTACCTGGAGAGATCTCGCTGAGGACCAGAACTATTTCCACGATCTGGTGGACTCAATGTCCCAAAGACACAGGCAGTGATAGACATCGGTGGCATGTGGACAAAGTATTAGATCCACATGTGTATTTTTTTATTTTTCTTTAGCTTCTTTATCTCTGTTTTATTTCGAGAAGAAAATTGATCTCCCAAGAGTTTTTTTATTCTCCTAGTGGAGTCAGAGTTGGAATATAATTCATTCCACTATAAACAATGAAGAAAGGTAACGTGTATAAAAATTAGTTGTGTTAACAAAAAAAAAGTTAATCTGGTCGGGAATCGAATGCGTTTCCAGGAGTTCAGAAACCAGCATGCTACTGACTGCTTCATCAGAGTCATAAAGTAAGTATCGCGACAAGACACTTATAGCTGCTCGGCTTGAAGTCTATGGAGACAGCACACATCTAAACATATTCGTGTAAATCACAGTCAAAACTTCAACATTTCCACCACCAACAGACACAACAAATCTTTTTTCTAAAACTGTACACGATTTGCGATATAGTAGACTGTGGTTTCGTAGAAAGATGTTCTGATAGTTATGAAAAATTCATTGATTTCACTTATTTATCCATAATGAGCCATTACTTACTGTTCATTAAATATTAAGAAAATTTGGTTGGTAACAGGTCGCATTTTAGTGAATCGTTAAATATTTAATGTTCACTAGTTAATGATGGCATGGAAATTAATATCGAAAAAACGAAAATTATGTCATTTTGTGGAAAATTCCCTGTAGGTACCAAGAAAATCTGTTTGAATAATAAAATAATAGAAAGAGTAAATAATTTCACTTACCTTGACTATACACTATCACCTTATGATGAAACAGATATTGCTGAAAAAATATGTAAATATAATAAAACAATGGGGATCATTAATAAAATCATGAAACCTTCACTAGTACAAAGACACACAGGAACAGGCTTGTATAAAACCTTTGCACAGCCAGTATTAAGCTATGGTAGTGAAGCGTGGACTGTGAAGAATAAAGATGTCAGTAGAATAACAGCAAGTGAGATGAGGTTCAGCTGGATATGCTAGCTGGGATCATAAAAAAATGAGGACATAATACAAGAACTTCAAATAGAACCCATTATGCAGTTTATCAGCAAATATCAACTTCAGTGGAAGGGTTATCTCAAACGAATGGATCGATGCAGAATTCCAAAAGCACTGTTTCATTACCATCCACATGGCAAAAGATCTCTAGGTCATCCGAAGAAGAGATGGACGGAAAATTCTAGTTTGAGACCGTAACAGGCCACTCGGCCTAATACCTGTTAGGCAGAAGAAGAAGAAGAAGAAGAAGAAGAAGAAGAATAGTTATTGGTTCATTTGGATTTACTGAAGCTTGGTGAAACCAGCCCTGAATGTCTTAACTGTAAAATAAATTTGATTGACAATGTTATGTAGTCGACAATAAATTTTGAAACATATTTTTTAAAAAGAAACGAATTTCGTCCATTGTTGTTCTGCTTCTTTTATTGTGAAGTCAGCTTTTATTCATTATGAGCCAGCTTATGTGAGGTGTTTATGTTAAACTGTCTGTCAATAACCATGTGTCTTTGATTCTGAACATAATAAAATTAATTTAATATCGTGAATAATTTTAATTTTCATATTATACAGTGTCATCTCAATGGATTGGTGACTAATAAAAGACAATAAAAATGACAGTTCTACAAATTCAGAAACCAGTCTATCACCTTCTCACGTATCACATCTCAGTGCTGCGAATCTAAAAACGAGTGAATCAACAAAAAAACCAAAATATGACGAATCATATTTGGCTCTTAGATTTAAGTATAGAGGCAATAAAATTCCTCTGGAAGCCCTTTGTGTGCTATGTAACAAAGTGTTAACAGTTGTTCATTGCCCGAAAAACTGTATAGACATTTGGAAACAAACCACCCCGAATGTAAGAACAAGAACATAATTTTTTTTTTAAACATAAACTTGAAGGGTTAAAACCGTGTCAGAATATGTTAGTGAAAGTACGAAAACTGACAATGAAAATACTACAGAGGCTACTGGGTGAACTGTAGGATGAGGAAACAACACATTAGCAATTTGAAGGAAATTTTTGTATAATTATTGTAACGTTTTATTAGTAACAACAATGTAATTTATTCGCCACAACAATAATTCCTTTCTACAATTCGCCTTAAACGCTCTCGTCAACAATTGGATTTTCACTTAATACAGTATTCGTTATAGCACTCCACCGATGACAATGACAATTTACTTGGACTAGTACGAACAACAATGAACTGTTAATCTTAACTAATATTTACAAAGCACTATTTACAAATCAGAACTATCAGTTCTCAGTTCACAGTTCTTCTAGCTCAGTCACTCGAGTTCACAGTATCTCGAACCACAGACCTCCAGAGACAGTTCACTGTACTCGAACTCAGGTCCCTCCAACTGCGGTCCACTGCACTCGAACTCAGGTCCCTCCAACTGCGGTCCACTGCACTCGAACTCAGGCCTTCGGATGCTGACGCAGATGCGGACGCACACTCTAGTCGAACTCCGGTACACAAGACTGGCTTGCTTGCTCTGGCTTTCTCACTGACTGGCTGACTAATCAACTGAAAACTGCTGTCGTTCCTTTGCGTCCGTAATTTATAACCACAGCGACGTAGCCTCGAAAGTTCCACGCGTCTCTAGAGATGGCACTCCAGAAAAATCCAGAGCCCTCTCCTCTCTACCAGCACCAGATGCGTGCGCACTCTCTCTCCACTCTCTCGCCGTGTTGGCCCTTTCCCCTCTCTGCCGCGCGCCATCCCAAAGTGCTCCGCGCGATCTTCTCTCTTGCGGGACGCTGGTCGTGAGTTCGAATCTCACGTCGCTGTCACATTATACATGTTTATGAACTCATGGCTATGCATGATAATTAATGTAGTTATAGACATACTGTCAATGTTAAATATGTACAGAATATAAATATAGAGGCATATTAAATTTAGAGATAATAAGATAATAACTGCCTCCCATTGGAGGTAGCCCAGAAGGACTCAGTATACTCTCCTACATGAATTTTACAATATTAAATGTTTACATAAATTTTGTAGAAAGAAAATTAAAATAAACATAAATGAATTATAAAGTGAATTAAAAAAAATTAAACAGAGTGAATATGATGACTCAGAATTTGGCAAGAGCGTTTCAAAACTGAAGTTATGGTGTCAGCAGTAAGTGTCTGTGGTAGTTCAAAAGTCTTCCTGAAGCTTTCAAAGAACTTGGGAATCACATCACGAGCTCCAATAAGAAGACCAATCACCTCAATGTCTTCAAGCTGGTATTTTGCTTTGAAGTAATCAACTGTTGGCAGATAAATGTTGATCTTTTCTTTATTGACATCCTCCAGCTGGCTACGCCCCGTTTCAATCCTTATGGTAGGATCAAATTATATATCTTTTCTTGGTAGTCTGGGAATATGCTATGTCAATACGTCTAGAGGAGCCATTAGTAGCAAGGCAAAAAACTTCCTCTTCTACTATCCAAGACTTTTTTCTTAAAACAGTTGCAATTAAGGATCGAACATGATGGTGTCTGGCATTTCAGAGGAGTAAACCTCTGTTACACTGACCTGGGACGTGGGCAAGGGTTTCAGTCTCTGGGCAGCCATGTCTGCACCGGGATCCATCCAAAGAGCAACCAGGTACTCCTCTAACTGCTACTAAATTGGCATTCATTTTGAGGCAGGTTACCCATTCAGATGTAGATAATCCAGACTTATTAAAAATCCAGGCATTGGCTTTAGGTACTTGGCTGTACAATTCTACACCTCTGCCTCTTCCATGCATTACTTTCCATGATTCGAATTCTGCATTTCTTAATTCCTCTCTTAATTTCCTAGTCACAGATTTACGAAGTTCAACTGGACAAGGGAGACTTAGATGTGACAGGAAGAATTAAGTTCAGACATCAAAGGTCGCATACTATTTACATAAGGATTTTCATTTAATATTAAAGTGATGCAGATGTTGCAATGTTGCAAGAACGCTTCCCATGATGCTCTGACTAGTCCCAAACCTCTGTATTTTTTGCTTGCATATAACATACTAGTAGGTGTATCAGATGGCAACATAAGCATTTGTTTAACAGAACTACGGATTAACTTGTCAATATCTTCTAAGAATGCTCCTGGTAACTGATGGATAGGAGCCACTTGTAATGGGTAGATCAATTTAGGCCATATATACTGGTTAACAATGTTGAGCTTTTGATCTGAACGGAGCATGGAGGTGGATACTAAATTTTCCAAATCATTTTTCAGACTTAACATAAATGCCTCCCGATCAAATGTTACTTCCTCATTGAATGATACACCCAAATATCTTATAGTTTCATCTTGTTTAATCCCTCTTATGGAGCAATCTTCATAAAGAATCAGATCCTCTTCACGTAACTTTCCTTTTACAATATTAATGGAAGTTCATTTATTTGGATTAATGTGTAATCCAATGCCTTCTAAAAGCTCCTTCACCATTAATACTAGGTCCTGAGCAGCTGATATATCTTTCCCTATGACTACTAAATCATCAGCAAAGGCAGCCATTGTTAGATTGTCTAAATTCTCAGAAACCTCAAAACCAAATTTATCACTGACTTGTTTCTCCGTAAGTTCTTTTAGAATAAAATCTATATTAAAAATGAATGGGGATAAAGGTGATCCTTGGAAAACTCCTTTCTGCAATACAATTGGATCAGATATCTGATTGGAACTGTGAATCCGAGTAAAGTTCCCCACTACTAAAGATTGAACTAATTCTCGTAAAGATACTGGAATAGGTAGGGATTTCAGACAATTAGTTACGTGTTCTAATCCAATAGAATCAATGGCCTGTCGCACATCCAACATAACTATTGAGACATCCTTCTTCTCCTTCTTAGCTTTCTTGAGGCACCCATTAACTAATGAAGTATTAATAAATGTTCCTGGTTGCGATACAAATCCCCTTTGGTTTTCATTGAAGTTAACAAATTGCCGCAGTGTAGAATCAAGAACTCTTTCAATCAATCTTCGAATTACTGAACAAATAGAGATTGGCCTCCAGTTATTGGAATAATTCTTCTTCCCCTTGCCCTTGTAAATTAATATAGTTTTTGCTTCACGCATTTTATCTGGAACAATTTTCCATTTTAGCATTATGTCCAATATAAGAGATATTATTGGAGAGCATTCAGTTAATTTCAAAGTCCAAATTAGAACCTTATCAGGTCCAGGAGCTGAATCAGTCCTCATCTTGTTCAGACACTTTTGAATAACTCTATAGAAATTTTAAACTCCTGTTGTAACTCATCATTAGGTAGACTAGACTAGACTAGACTAGTATATTAATCCAGCAATGAAATGAAATTTTTTATTTAATTTCATTTGAGGTTTCGTGAATTTTTTTTTTTGAGTTGAAAGGGATCTGCGATCAAAAAAGTTTGGGAACCACTGCTTAGATTATTATCTTGTTACTTTTTTAAACTTGTCAATCAATTCAATCACTTAAATTTCAAATTATTGCCGAATGCAACTTTCTTTTAAAGCCCATTATTATTATTATTATTATTATTATTATTATTATTATTATTATTATTATTATTATTATTATTATTAATATAGCAATATAGTCCATGATAATTTGAAAAGCCTAATGGTTGACTTCAGGTACAGACTACTGATTTTTAAAATGTTACTTTTTTTAATGACCTAGTTGATATTTTAATGCAAACAGAAGGAAAGAAAATGAGCCATTATTTTTGCTTAATGTTTTTCATTTTATGTGTAGTATGTTGCATTCAGTTAATTTCAAAGTCCGAATTAGAACCTTATCGGGTCCAGGAGCTGAATCAGTCCTCATCTTGTTCAGACACTTTTGAATAACTTCTATAGAAATTTTAAACTCCTGTTGTAACTCATCATTAGGTAGACTAGACTAGACTAGTATATTAATCCAGCAATGAAATGAAATTTTTAATTTAATTTCATTTGAGGTTTCGTGAATTTTTTTTTTTTTTTTTTTTTTGAGTTGAAAGGGATCTGCGATCAAAAAAGTTTGGGAACCACTGCTTAGATTATTATCTTGTTACTTTTTTAAACTTGTCAATCAATTCAATCACTTAAATTTCAAATTATTGCCGAATGCAACTTTCTTTTAAAGCCTATTATTATTGTTGTTGTTGTTATTATTATTGTTATTATTATTATTATTATTATTATTATTATTATTATTATTATTATTATTATTATTATTATTATTATTATTATTATAGCAATATAGTCCATGATAATTTGAAAAGCCTAATGGTTGACTTCAGGTACAGACTACTGATTTTTAAAATGTTACTTTTTTTAATGACCTAGTTGATATTTTAATGCAAACAGAAGGAAAGAGAATGAGCCATTATTTTTGCTTAATGTTTTTCATTTTATGTGTAGTATGTTGTAGAAATATACTTATTAAATTAGGTCTATAGCTTGATTACTAAGAGTTACACCTCAATTGCATATACTATAAAATATAGTTATGTGTTTATATTTCCTAATTGTGAAATAAAATGTATATAGATCATTAATCACTTTCATGTTGAAATCATTCATAAGCTTTCCAGTTACTACAAAATCATTAAAAACTAAATTTTTTAACATATTTCGTAAATGTGTCATCTGCTACATTTATTGCAACCGAACCACCATATGCTGGTATAGCAACAATGCCAAGTGTATGAACATGACTTGCTAGTTTAAGAAGGCTTGTATTCATCACCTAACACAGAGATGTCAAAGAAAGAGCACATGAATGACGTTCAATTCCTTTGCGTGCTTAAGTGCTAGAATGGAATTCCATAAACACAGAAACGAGCAAGGCACAGGGGCGGGCAAAGTGAAAATGATCTGGTGTGCAGAAATAATTCGTTACACATTTGTTTATATATTTTTATTAAATGCAATTATCTGATAGCTGAATAATTTATATTTGCTTTACAATAGTCAGCCAAGGTTAGTTTTGTAGCCTATTATAACCTAATACTGCTTTAATAACTTAAAAACAACATAACAGAATGATTTCTAAATATTCTTGGTTATTAGAATTACTAATTTATCTATTTTGAATCTTGCGTACACTACTTTTAACACTTGAATATAATTAATTGATTACTAGTGGACTTACTCGTGTTAATTATGTAAGATTTGTCCAGCTTACAGCTGTTTCAGTGCTTCACGCACCATCCTCAGAGCCTACTAGCCTACTAATCAATTAATTACTAATTTATCTTCTGTAATGGCGAAAATAGGGAAAATTAGCATTTCAAAATGAAGTTTCACCAGAATCATTCCTATGATTTCTGTCCGATACCAGCCTTGTAATGTTTGGTACTATGTTATTTTAAGTAGCAAGTCGAAACGTAGCACTCATACTGTTATCAGATAATTTGGCCTTGGTCTTTGCTTTATTAGCTTCATCAATAAAAAAAATTGTTCACATGCATATGTGCTACCGAAAATTGTCATAGTTTGAGTTGCAAATTTACGGACCATAGGATACAGTTCAGGTCTCAAACATTTGTAAAAGGTAAGGAAGTCCTGATCATTATAAGTATGTTTTAATAACGTTATATTCCCAATATCAATTATTTCTAGCTGCAATTCTTGTGGTACAGTTGCAATGTTTGCAGCAAGAGGTCGATAGAAAAGTTCTAGTTTAGGTTTAATTATTTCCAAGTCCTGAAGTCTGTCGAAGCCCATTCTAAGATCTTCCAATATACTGCAATATTTATCTGTATCAATTGTTTCATTCAGTGACTGAATATGCTGAAAGCGAAAGAAGTTGTGTTGCGACATTTGAGATGTCCACAACAAAAGCTTCGACTTGAAGCTGTTAACTGTGTCTGCCATGTTGTAAATTAAAATGTTTTTACCCTGCAGCTTCAAATTTAAATTATTAAGGTGTTCAAACATGTCAACTAAAAAGGCAAGATCCTTTATCCAGTTTGGGTCAGAAATTTCAGGCAATTCTTTGTTCTTATCAGCATAAATTGTGCTATAAATTCTCGTAATTCGAAGAATCTGGAGAAAATCTTTCCAATGCTTAACCAACTGACATCAGAGTGAAAGGGAATATCTAAAAACTCAGAATCAATTAACTGTAGAAATTCTTTAAACTGGTGGCGATGAAGAGCACCCACCCTAATAAAATTAATGGATTTCATCATAGTATCAATTATGTGGCTCATCTTGAGAACCTTGCTACATTGCACCTGCTGATGAATGATGCAGTAAAGAGAAACTAATGTATTATTTGTATTTTCTGGCTCTAGTTTGCTCTTTAAAACCCCTACGAACCCATTATGTTTCCTAGTCATGGCTGGTGCACCATCGATGGTTAGTGATATTAATTTATTGAACGGCAGCCCCATTTTATCAAGAGATAGTTTAATTTCTCTGAATATATCTGCTCCTGTAGTAGTGCCCTTTAGTGGTATTAAATATAACAACTCTTCTGTAACACACAGATTTTCATCCACTCCACGTACAAATACCACGAGTTGTGCAGTGTCTGAAATATTGGTGCTTTCGTCGAGGCATAATGAATAATAAACAAACCATTTACAATTTTGTTTCAACTGATGTTGGACATCCTGAGGAAGGTCCTGAATGCAACTAGCACCTGTGTTTCTGGATAAAGGTATGTCCCTATATTTATGTACCTCACTTGGTGACAGAATATTAACTGCCTCAGTTAAACACTCTTTAATAAAGTTACCCTCGGTGAAGGGACGACATGCTTGTGCAATTCTTAGCGATATCTCGTAACTAGCACGCAATATACTGCTCTTATGCATAGCCCTACTGCTGGATGGTGTTACTTCACCCTGTAACCATTATTGAAAATAGAGCAAAACAAAAATAACCGTTTATGTTTACATTCTGACATAAGTCACTATTTCCATACTTTAACCAGTGTAACCCATAATATTGTTTCGACAATTGTTATCAGTTCCATTTTCTAAAATTGTATCTCATCAAAATTCTTCATTATTAAGACCATGTAGTTTGTAGTACATACAGTAAGTTAAGTAAAATTATAGACTTCGATTTTGCAACATCATACATTAAATTTAACACTATTTATTTGCAGCACTGTCTTCAATTTAATAACTCTTTTATATCTGTACTTTATTCAATTTACGTGTTTGGAACTTAAATGTGTATCACATTAGTATATACACTGAATTTTTGTAAAGTTTGTGTTTACAGCATATGTTTATGTAGCTTTTGTTTTTAATTTGGTGTTTATATTTTTTCTTTTGGTGTCCTAATTGGGGATAGCTCCCTGTAAGACCCTCAATAAAGAAATAATAAATGAATTAATACATAAATAATCTAGATATTTGTACTTACGGTATTCTGTAACGTATCTATTAATTTTAATCGTTCTTCCCCCTCGATATCTCTATATATTTGTTCATGGTATGTTGAATAATGTCGCTGTATGCTGCTTTTTTACTAATCATATGTTTTCCACATATTAAGCATTGTATATATCCTTCCTGTTCCTCACATAAGAACTCCAGTGCCCATTCGACCTGGAACTTGTTGCACCATCTCTTCACTTGCTGCATGATTAATGCCAACTGTACATTGTACAACCCTCACTGAAGCACGTATTCATAGCTGGTGCGCTCTGCGTGCTCCAGTGGCGCAAGCGTTCTCGTAGCGCATATACGCTCTGATTGATATCCCTGACCTAACATAATTAGAAATATTAAATCCAGACTTTTGAGATGGGCAGAGCATGTAGCACATACGGGCAAATCCAGAAATGCATATAGTGTGTTAGTTAGGAGACCAGAGGGAAAGAGACCTTTGGGCAGATCGAGATGTAGATGGGAGGATAATATTAAAATGTATTTGAGGGAGATGGGATATGATTATAGAGTAGGCTGACCAGAATTTTTATGGTCCAGCAGGGGACATCGACAATTATAAGAAAAACCACGAATGCTTATCTAGTCACTCTCCGTTGAAATGTTGCAGAAAATACATGAAACAGTACAATGATAGAATTTTGCACACTAAATGTGTAGAGTATCTTAACTTTTTGAAATAAAGGGATAAACACACGTAGCTCCTATACATAATTATATCCACTAAGAATTAAATTTCAGTACTGAGCATACATGGAAGTCTTTCACAAAATATTGTACACATTGAACTCTAATACACACATTTTACAAGTACTTGTCTGAAGAATATATCTTTTTAAGGATCTGTTTACTTCCATACAGCTTCACACTAAGTACTTCACATGAGAAATGAAATTTTGTTTTCACTTGTAACATTCTCATTCTTGGCTTTTCATCAGTCCAGATGAGTTCACTGTGGAAAGAAGTCTTTCAACTGATGCATTACTGACTAAAAGACACATGATTAATGACATTATTTTGAGAAGATTTTCAAATGGAATGGAATTTTTTTTTAATGTTCAAAAACATCATACCACTTTTCACCTGTTGGTTTGTCACAAAACTCCTCATTTTTTTAACTACTTAAAAATGGACACAGTTCTAACGCTTTCGTGCAACGCGAATGAAGACTAAGATGCTACGTTCTTCTCAAAGAGTGTAGAATATCTCATACTGTGCTCGCTGGTTCTTCTGTCTCATACTGAGAACTGTTCAGAAATGTACATGAATCGCAGCAGTTTCATCACAATAATTAAATATTTACATGTAAAATGTTATTGAAACAAAATCAAAACTTCTGGGGACAAAAACCGCGACATTTGCTCCCTGAGGACAGCAACTCAAAACCGGGGACTGTCCCTGGAAATCGAAGATATCTGGTCAGCCTATTATAAAGACTGGATTAATCTTGCCCAGGATAGGGAACGATGGCAGGCTTATTTGAGGGTGGCAATGAACCTGCGGGTTTCTTAAAAGCCATAATTATGTAACTAATGTATACTTCCATCTTTGAGGGGGGGGGGGATATATATATATATATATATATATATATATATATATATATATATACTTACTTACAAATGGCTTTTAAGGAACCCGCAGGTTCATTGCCAACCTCACATAAGCCCGCCAATCCAAACCTGTGGAGTAAAGGTCAGTGCGTCTGGCCACAAAACCAGGTGGCCTGAGTTTGAATACCGATCGGGGCAAGTTACCTGGGTGAGGTTTTTTCTGAGGTTTTCCCTCAACCCAATACCAGCAAATGCTGGGTAACTTTCGGTGCTGGACCCTGGACTCATTTCACCGGCATTACAACAGCTAAGTTTTCTATTCTTCCACTGCATCATATTCTTGCATTGATATTCCATTTTTCATAAGCATTTTGACAACTGCTAAGTATTTAGATTTCGTGGCGTTGGTTTGACAAGGTTCTAACTGCTTTTTCCATACAGTAGAACTCCCTATTAACCGATTAGTGGATTATCCGACTGTCTTTCTGTCGCCTTTTTTGTACAGGTATATATATGGAGTATGCTACTGTACATTATATTAGAATACGAGATTGGAGTCACAACTGTGTGCAATTTAATACGAATCAAGGATTACGTATATAAATTATGTAAATCTACAATGTGAGACCTCCACTATTCTTCTTTCCACAGATAGCCATTACAAGAAATTTCCTTGTCCCCTAAAATCCCGTTGTTAACAACCAGACATAACAGTGAACTTCTGATCCACTACCTAGCGTGTTCAATACAAAACCAAAGAGGAAATTACGAAAGTGTAAGCATTATTCACTAAATTTACGAAAATCTTTTACAGTAGGGATTATCCGATTTTTTCGACTAACCATTCAGCCCATCCCCTTCATTACCACAGATAATAGAGGTTCTACTGTACTTTTGAGATACAGAGCTTCAAAGTTTCAATTTATTGTAATATGAATATTTAGTTTCTTATACTTATGAAATGTTACGGGTGGCATCTTAAAGCATTGAACTTATAATTACATACTTTCATAGCCTCACTAGACTACTTATTCATTTTATTTAGAATATTTATTTTTGCAGTTAGAACTATGTCCTTCCATAATGAATTTTCAGAGTGAGACAAGATTCTAAGTGCTGATAGAACTTTGTCAAACTATTTTTATACAATATTTAGAACATTATTATTCATTACATAAAACATTTAAACTTTGAAAAAAGTTGTTCTCTTTGAATTTATAATTGGATAAAAATTGACATTAAAGAAATAACAGAAATTAAGATTTAATTTTGTGAAAACAACCGGATCTCTTCTTCATGAAAGGCCAATCTCATTTGATGTTATATGTGGAGGATGTCTATTTCGAATGTTGCATTTGCATGACTGCGGATTAGACACTACTTTCCGAACCTTCTTTTTTAGTATATTTTCTTGGTTATTTCTGAAATTAATAGTTACATATGTTTTTTTTTTTTTTTTTTTTTTTTGTTATTAGGTCTATTATAATTGCAATGTCGCTTATATTTTTTAAATGTATTTATATATTTTGCCAAGGAAGCTTTTAATAGAAAAAGGAGCAGCTTCTGCGGACCTCTGGAAAAAGAACTAAGGAAGATACTAGTGAAGTGCTTTGTATGGAGTATGGCATTGTAAAGGGCAGATACATGAACATTACAATGAAGTGAAGAGAAGTGAATAGAACCAGTTGAAACGTGGATATGGAGAAGAATGGAACAAGTGGAGACAGAATACGAAATGAAGCTGTGTTGGAAAGAGTGGGTGAAGAAAAATGATGCTGAAACTGATCAGGAAGAGGAAAAGGAATTGGTTGGGTCACTGGTTGAGAAGAAACTATCTACTGAAGGATGCACAGGAAGAAATGGTGAACAGGAGAAGAGTTCGAGGTATAAGAAGATATCAGATAATAATAATGATTTATTTTAGCTGGCAGAGTTAAGGCCATAAGGCGACATTAAGATATATGGATCATATGAGGAAACAAAGGAAGGCAGAAAATAGTAAAGGCTGGAGAAAGCTGGATTTGCAGTGAAAGACCTACCCTTGGGCAGAACACTAAATGATAAATAATGTTGTTTATATTATATTTTTAAATTAAACAAATAATTACACAATTAAAAATATTGGTTTAAGAAGCATTTTCTTCGAAGTGAATGTAGCCATCAAATTTATTATTGACGAATAAAGAATGTATATTTTAAGTAATGAGGAAGTGTAAATGTTATGAACACGTGAAAAAAATGGCTAAGGGAAAACAAAGGGATTGAATATAAAATCATCTTATGTATTGTTTGGCTGTTCTATACACACAAAACTTTCTCCATTGTGAAAATCTTTGTCTATCGAAAGCTATTATTGGCATTATAAACCTGTGAAACAGTATGTTACCTAATTGAAGAAATTTGCTGAGATGTTGAAAACTTATTACTGAAGTCAAGCCTTCATTTCATGCGCTGGCCTCTTTGTCCTTTCCTTCCTCTTCATTAAAAAAAAACTTCAATTTCAGTTAACTTTGTGGTCAACTTCACTCTGTTTCCTTTTCATTTAGACCTCTATCTTGTCTTATTTCGGCATACAGGCAGAAATTTAATGGTAAAGAAAGCATATTCTTTGAAAGGAAATTTACTGTAAAATTATACAGTAGCGTGCAAATTAATCCAAACAACGTAATTACTTATGCAAAAACACTCAAACGGGATAAAAAAAGGATCTAAGACATACCTCAGTAATCTATGTGGCCTCCCTTATTCCTAATAACAGCTCTGAGACGATTTGGCATGGATTCCACTAATTTCCCACAAATATTCTTCATTTCTTCATCGCAAAACCATACAGAGGGCAGAAATCATCTTCTGCTTTGTAGAACAATCCATTTTTTGCATTCTTCTTTTGCAAATTGACCACAAGTTCTCAATGGGGTTGATGTCGGGTGAGTTGCCTAGCCAGGGGAGTACCTGAATATTCTTCTTGTTGAAGAATTCTGTAGTTTTTCGAGACGTATGGCATGGTGCCAGGTCTTGTTGGAACACATCTCTGCCATCTGGAAATGATTTTTGCAGCTGGGGTACGATTCTGGTTTCCAATAAGTGAATATATGTCAGAATTCATCATTCCCTTGATAGGTATTAATGCTCCAGGCCCTTCATGTGTAAAACAACCCCAAAACATTACTTTAGGGGGGTATTTGGGTGCTTGTTGGAGATGAGCTGCTGTTACTTTTTCGGATCCTTTCTGTACGTAAGAAACACGGTGGCCGTGGACCTCGAAATGAGACTCATCGGAAAAAAGTACATTCTTCCAGTCATTCACTGTCCAGTGTTGATGTAATTTTGCCCACATTAAGCGTTTTTTGCACATAACAGGGGTTAGCAGTTGCTTCTTAATAGGCTTACAAGCCCTTTGTCCAGCTTCCAAAAGCCTACGCCGCCCTGTTGTGACGTGAATATTCGCCCCAGGCAGTGGTAGCCATTAACTCACGGGTTAAGTCGACAGCAGTTAGTCTAGGATTTAATTTACTTTTCCTGACAATTAAACGATCATCTACAGGTGAAGTCTTCCTTTTCCGGCCACAGTTTCCTTTTTTCTGGGGTGTGATGGATCCAGTCTCCCTGTATCGTTTTATGATCGAATTAACAGTAGCCAAACCGATGTGACATTCTGCAGCAATTTGCCTCTGTGTCATAGAAGAATGTTCTGCTAATGTTATAATTTTAGACCGTTTTCGTGGAGTTGTATCTATTTGTGAAGACGACAGAATGTACACAGGATTGCAGTATTAAGTCTTCAACACAACTGAAATGCTTATAAGTACAAAACGACAGGCAAAATGTCACATATTATAAAAAAAAAGTAATGACAGACCTTCAACAATGGAATTACACGTACTACAGATGTCAATTAAAGCGGTATGAGCAGCTGTGAGGCCAACAATGACAGAAAATGTAAAAATATGTCGTGTTCGGATTAATTTGCACGCTACTGTAAATTCTTCAATGCAGAGTCTTAATTTGTAATAGCTTATTGAACCTCACAAATTGCATTGTAGACCACATTTTACCGACTGAGGTTAGGTTTATTACATATAATAATTACGTTCTTGGAGTTGTTTCATTATCAGATGAAGTAGGAGGAATGTAATCATCAGGTTAGTCATCATGGAACATATTGTCAGAACTTTGATAACTCACTTTCATTATGCTGATAGCTGTTTCTTATTAAAAAAAAGTACCAGTAAACTGATATTTGTTTTCAATTAATTATCAATAATCTAAAGCTCATTACTCATATATTTATTAATACACCATGAAAATTACAAATAAAATATGATATCATGCTTCGCTGTGCATAACACAAATTAAATTCCTGGATCTTTGCGAGAGACTAGTAGCAGCTTGCAGTTAGAACTTTGTCAAAACAAATATTTTCAAAAGTTGTCATCAGATAGAACTCTGTCACATTGCTAGTTCGTTCGTTTTTCAACAAATGGTGCTGAATTGTATTTATAAGCTAAACAGTATTATGAAGAGTGATTACAAGTGGAAAACACATTTTTGCCAATTTTGTTAGTTAGGACCTTGTCAAACCAAGGCCACGATTTATAGATACACATGAGTTACGAAATCCCAAAATAAGAGGTGGGCAGGACATGCAGCGCATATAGATGAATTCAGAAATGCATATAGTGTTAGATCGAAGGCCAGGGGGAAAAAACACCTTTGGGAAGGCAGAGACGTAGATGGGAGGATAATATTAAAATGGATTTGAGGGAGGAGAGATATGATGGTACAGACTGAATTAATCTTGCTCAGGATAGGAACCGATGGCAGGCTTATGTGAGAGCGGCAATGAACCTCCGAGTTCCCTAAAAGACATAAGTAAATGAGGTACACATGAGTATTTATATATAGGCCTACACTGGCCGTAAGCGTTTAGATTTGTGGCCCATTTTTATTCTTTCATTCATTTATCTATTTCTGTTATCTGTAACTACCACCAGGTGAAAACCAATTCATAGTTAATTCTTCCATGCATTTAAATTTGATTATTTGTTGATATCATATCACCTTACAGTGAATTTTAAGTCACTTCTTTTAATTTTTGTTAATACACTCAAAAAGTAACAGGAGCTCAATATAATGCACTGGATACCAATATGTTAAGTAACTCTTCTTCTTTAAAATGTAACAATTTTCACGGTTTAGTTTTGAGAGTCCCTTTTTATTTTAACTCATGGTGGGTACTTGACTGTTCGCCATTCTCCCCTTAGTGTAGCTCTATCTGGTGAAATAAGAATTTACTACAAAATCAGCCACATCATCATATTAGAGAGCACCGAATCTAGGGTCATGCAACAGAATGGGCTAAGTCTCTCAGCCAGTGAATTCAAAATCGGCCATGTCAAGGAGAGACTTAGCGTCATCCTGCTGCGGTATTTTTTAAATCCTATTTTGCTGGATTATGCAACAATGTTACCAAGTCAGTATACAACACAGGCCTATATGACTATTCTTGAAATCCTTATATTTAATTTGTCCTATGTTGGCAACAAAAATTCTAAAGTTGACAACACAACAATTTCACAGCTAGTCACTATCATCCAAAAGCACCCATGATAATGTCCATGAAATGAAACAGTTTTCAAAGAATTTCAATGCCATTGCACCTGCTTTGTATCATCATTTGAAGAATAGCGACTTCATTGGAATTAACAATGTTCGAGTAATATCAGATGGATGTGTTGGTCAAAATAAGAATAAACTGTTGTAGGAATGGTCTCAAACTGGTTTATGAATGATGCTCCAGTCTCTGTCACACACATTCAGATCATTATCCCAATTGTAGGCCATTCATTTCTATCCCTGGAACGTGTTTTTGGGAGGACTGGTAAAAAATAAAATGCACGCGATTCTTACAAACCTTGATGAATATGAACAACTTATGGAACAGTTTTTCATCTGGTATGGCTTGTAAATTTATGACTGGAACTCTGACTGTTGCTGTAAAGAAGCCTCCTCGTGATTGGCATTTTCCTCTAGCCAAGGCAAAACGAATTATTATTATTAAGAAAGTAACCAAAACACCATTCACTGTACTTGCAAGAGGTGATGTGTTCTATCACAATGATACTGGAAATTATCAAAGTCTTTGTAAAAGAGCTAAATCGATGGCTCAAACGAATCTTGACACAGTGAGTGAAGGAATCTCTCTTTCTGTATCTAAAACTGAACAAACCAAAAATCTCTTGGAGAAACACTTTGGTCCAACATGGGAAGCTCTTCGGTCGCAGTTTTACAAGGTCATAATGTTACCTAGTGTAAGAGCTTCTACTGGTCATGAGGGTTCTAGTACAGTATCTGATGTCCCTGTTGTCTGTGCCATTGGTTCATGAAAATGCGAAATAATGTAATCTAAGAGAGAGCTAATTGAGAACTTGAAGAATTGGTAAGGAGATTTCGAGAGAGAGAGTTTTATGCTGCACATCTTGCCAAAGAGAGAGAACGTGATAAGAAGCAAAGACAAAATGAGAAATCCAAGTGTGCAAGCATGTTAAAAAAGAAGAGACAGTCTGAAACAGAGTTTAAAAGGAAATACTGGGAGAAATTGAAACAACAAATTCCTAAACACCTGAAACAAATAAAAACATATCTCCAGAGAACAGAAGTTACAGTTCAAATAGCTCATTTTGGCAAGGTTGTAAGAAAAAAAAAAACAATTACCACAGAGTCCATGAAAAAGTAGAGCTGTGATAAAAAAAAACTAGAATTACATTAATTTTCAGGTTTCACAAAATGTTTGTCTTTTAATAAGTTAAAATCTGAAGAGAAGCAAATAAAAAGCATTTGAAACGTGGATATGGAGAAGGATGGAGCATGTGAAATGGATAGACAGAATAAGAAACGAAGCTCTGTTGGAAAGAGTGGATGAAGAAAGAATGTTGCTGAAACTGATCAGAAAGAGGAAAAGGAATTGGCTGGGTCACTGGTTGAGAAGGGTTTGGGGCAGAAGAAGATATCAGATGATAGATGACATTAAGATATATGGATCATGTGCGGAGATAAAGAGGAAGGCAAAAAATAGGAAAGACTGGAGAATGCTGGTTTTGCAGTGAAAGACCTGCCCTTGGGCAGAACACTATGAATGAATGTGAAACAATTTCAATAACAAGTGATACAATAGAAAAGATTCAGTCTTATCAGAGATGATATCAGTTACCAGCAACCAGAGAAAAGGGATGTGATTTCTGTGCATGATTATCTAACTCGTGAAAAGAGCTCTATACAAAAGTGTATCGTGTTAATGACAATAAAAGAATGCTATGAACTTTTTATACAGGAATACACTGAGATTAATGTAAAATTCATACAATTTTTTTAACTCAAACTCCCATTTGTATTAAATTATGCTAAAATGCTACATAATATGTGCATATGCAAGTAGGTATCATTTGAACATGGATATTGGAGGAAATTGTTTCTGAACATTCTCAGACGGTTGTGAAGTATATGAAGAAAAGTGGAAAATATTGAGTGTGACCTCAGAATAAGGAAGATATTGAAAGATCAACAAAAGATTATAAAGTAATAACAAAGATCCTATCAGAACTAAAATACTAACAATAGGGAATACATGCTTTTCAAGGAGCTTTTAGATAGTTAGATCTGTTGTTTCAGCTCAGTTGTCATACATGTTATAGATCAATGATAACTGAAATATAGTTCACTTTATTTAATTCTTGTACTTTATTTGTAAAGTTGATATGCTTAGGACAGTAGAATTCCTCATATCAAGCAACTGTGGGATAAAGCCAGCGCCAGATTTTTATAGGTTATGTAAAGGTATATTGTACTGCACAAACATTTTTTTCCATGTCGAAATTTGGTAATTTTCGTATAGATATTTAAAAATAAAGTTTTGAAATGCGTACAATGTTTATTTTTAGTACTGAATATGGTAATGTATATTTATCAGTTCATAATTATTGTAATACAGTAATACATAATAGTGTAAAAATACTAAAAGTTTTTGTAACCTTATGACAATTTTAAATGGTGGCCATGTGACATGAGCAGTGTACCCAACATCGCAACTATGAAGACGAAGTAGCTTTCGATGATTTGAACCTCTTTAACATATCTTTAATGTCTGCTTTTTTATGTATACTATTATTCGAATGAAAGTTTTACATACTATAGCTTAACATAGATTTTCACTCTCTTGTTTAGACTCATCCAATACTCCTTCGAAATGGGCAAGTTCAAGTGGTAAATTTACAGATATAGTTTCTGCGCATTGTTTGCAAGGCCCAAGTAACAGCTTACCAATGCTGATCTACTCTAGGGACATAACGGGGTTTTCTGTCTATGTTTCATGCTTGAACAATGTAAAGAGTAAACACAATATGCAGCATGTGCAATCCACAAAAACCACTCACATCTTTGTCCGACTCTTCCCTTTTGTATGAATGATTTTTTTTTTTTAGCCTAGCCAAAAGTGCCGTTGTTTTGGTATTGCCAGTTATTTGGGTGCTGGATACGAGGGATTTCACTCTATGTAGAAAGATGCACAATTGAAGAGCAAACAGAGAAAAGAGTGTATGTAGAAAGAAGCACAATAATATAAAATATGTAAATTTCTCTCATTGTCTAAACAGTATACTTAATTATAGGTTGTCAGAGTAATATTCGTAATCTTATTACTGTACTTTTTGTTGCTCATGTTGATAGTTTCATACTAATATACCTATATTCAGTATTCATGGCATGTTATTTTTAATCAGTATTCTTTGTGTAACTTATTTAAAAGTGTAAGATTTGAAAACTACATCTTGATTTTGCGATAAAATAAATAACAAACAGAAATGCTTAAGAAATCTTTATGTCCTACCCTTAATGGTAACAAAATATGTTTATGTTAATTCAATAGACCTGCATGATATATGAACACAATTTTTGTAAATATGAATGTTTCTTAATCAAAAAGGTCTAATGTTGAAACTCAAACAGAAGAAACTCGAAAATATTCTCAACAGAGCAGAACTTTTTATATGTTTATAGTTCCAAAAAAATAAAGATTAGAAATTTGTCCCACATGTAATAAAATTGGTTTAGCGTAATTACCACTAACAAATCAGTATATAAGTTCATCACTTTTGTCATAGTTAAATAGAGGATAGAAGATTTGAATGAAACAGTTTTGTTCTCACTTTCAAATATTTTAAAGGTTATTCAAGCAAGATAAATGAAGCTAATTCTGTAAAACTGTCCCATCCATAATTATGAAATTGCTGTTAAAAAAAAAAGTATTACACTCTGTAGGGCCTATACACAAGAGAGTCATTTTTTTATATTAACAATAATATATTATACATTAAGGAAGAGAAATGCATGATTTTCCGCGAGGTACTAATTGGAGCCTGAGGTATATCCCCAGAGCTACAAATGTACTGACAAGGGACACCTTTGACCTCGTATGATCAAAACCGCACGAAAACATGCTTAGAATAACAATCGATCATAAACAAAACAGTGGTGTGTGTCATTTCCATGCAAAACGTTGCATTCTACCTCAAGTGACATTTTAATAGAGAGAAACAAAGTAACAAGATATCAATACCATAGGAGGAAAATTATATGTAATTCAATGATGTCAGTGTAACATCACATTTTCAATCAACAGTGCCAAAAATTCTCTGCTTAAAGTACTTATAATAGTGCAACATACATATACAGCAGTACCACACACCTGATAGTGCTTATATTAGTCCTCAAATTGCAGATGCGGGATTTTGATGAAGTGGTTAAAACAAAATGGAAGAGAAGAATGTGCACACCTCACAAAAGCCACGTTATCACATTCCAAATCACTTTCGCATTCATGCAGACCAATACCAAATCACTTTCGCATTCACCCAGACCAATATCAAAAGCCACACTAATTACATTTTCAAATGATGATGTTGGTATGTCAATATCATAACCTGGCTTTCGCCAAGCATATTGCAACATAGGCTTATATGTAGGTGCAGCAAATTGATTTAAATCACTGAGTGAAGTTTCATGATGAAATAGCGATAATGTATCTTCACTTGTGGTTTGGCACATTGTAGTCTTACAAAATCAGTAATCCTTCTGATATAGAGCTTATATTGCCGAAAGAAGTAAACATCAAGGGGTTGGCAATATTTTGTTGTTTTCGGTCGCAATATCTTCAGCATAACATCTTTGTTTAGAAAACTTGCATCTAGAAGGGTACGATCTGTATGACCTAACCAGGAATCACACAACAATAGGCTCTCTTCACTTGTTACGTGTTCGCCAAGGACTGAAGTTAAAAAACGTTTCATGTGTTCTTTAGTCATTTTTCCACTTATGCTGGCCTCCACATGAATGTTTCGTGGACAGGTTGTTTCAAGTTTCTTTGAAATGTTTGGGCCGAAAGTGCCTTGCATCTCTTGAAAACAGATATAGGCCTACAACTTGTTTGCTAGTCTGCCTGTCATTGATAAAGCCACATTAATTGTGTAGCTGTGGGTAGAGCTATGTACAGACTGCAATACACTAGCTTAGTTTTCTCTCTCCTGTGGGACAGTGTTGATGCTGAAGACATTTCATACTGAAATTGACTCCAGTCACTGTTCCAAATATTACCTTTCTCCACACCCTCCTCTCTTACAAACATGTTCATTTCCTCCAAAAACTGTCGTGCCTTCTGACGTATACTATTATCATGTTCTATGTCCTTATGTGTGACAAATGTAGTAATATGCCTGGATAAAATGCCATATTCATGCTTGAGATGGTCGATAAAGGAAATGGAAGCTTTGAAATTGTCCAAGCCAATCATTTTAGCCACTTCCAGTGCCCACATCTGCAGATGCCAATAGTGAACTGTAGATCCTGACCTCCTTGCACTATCAAATTGTGATATTACATGCTCTTTTATAGTTTGTAATTGCAACAGTCTGTTTCCTTTGAAAAGAGCTCCTGCTCGCTGTATGTTAGACACATAATTTAGAATTAATGAGCAATTTGATTCACTTTTAATGCACTTATAGCGCTTCATTAGTTTGCTATTGAAGCCACGATTGTAATAGTCTTCATAAATGTTCTCTAGTACGCTGTCAATATCTTCTAATACACTGGACCTCGACTTTTTGGGTGGAGAGAGTTCGTACTCACTTTGACTTGACTGTTCCTGTTGCTCTGGAGATGAACGTCGTGTACTGCTTGAACAACCACCTTCAGGTTCAGGTTCCTCCTCTTCTATAAAATTAATATATCTATCCAGCGTAATGTCATGTATTTCTGTGTCATCCCCATTATATTTCCGAATTATTATGTTATACAATATATCAGCAAACTCCATATCCTCGGCCCCGATGTCATTTCCATATTCAGCACATCGCAACTTTGTCCCCAATATTTGGACCACATTCGTAGGATTAATTCTCTTCATATCACTACAGTTTACCACTTGCAAACACTCCAAGAGACAAATACGTACTGCAGCGATACCATTCACGCAACTGAAGCACTGGTTAGTGCAGCTACAATATACCACCATCTAATGGAACTAGCAGACAAGTGCGGAGTTTTGCATGGAAATGACACACACCACTGTTTTGTTTATGACCGATTGTTATTCTAAGCATGTTTTCGTGCAGTTCCGATCATTCGAGGTCAAAGGTGTCCCTTATGAGGGGAAAATGTGTTTCGATCCTGTGGTGTATATATATATATATATATATATATATATATTTTTTTTTCCAAGGCTGCAATAAATTGTCGCATTTTATTTTATTTTTCTTTATTGAAGTTTGTTGGAGCTATTTTTAACTGAGGGCATATGCATTAATGCAAAGGAAATGTCATAGCAACGTTCTTCTGTTTATAATGATTATATTTTTAGGATTTGTATGTGCAATGCAAAATGGATAGTTTTGAAGAGCCAAAAGAAATAACATATGCTGCTAGTGAGGCTGTTTCTGGATTACTACCGAAAAAATCCAGAAAATTATATGAAGGTGCATACACTCGTTTTAATTAAAGAATGGTGTTTATTGAAGAATGTACAAATGTATTCAGAAAATGTCTTGGTGTATTTCATGGAAAGAGAGAAAGACTACAAATGATATGGGCACAATATTCTATGTTAAGATCTTGTTTAATGGTAAATGATAACATTGGTATTAGTAAATATGGAAAACTTATTGCACTGTTAAAGAAGAATTCAGTTGGATATCATGCAAAAAAACTGAAGTATTGTTCAGGAATGAAGTTCAAACTTTCTTGTCGAAAGGAGATGACAACGTGTATTTATTGGTTAAGGTAATTCATATATTATAAACTAAGGTTAGATTGCTGTAAAACATGTAGAGGTAATATTGATTGATTGCTTTTGTAGGTTGCTTTGGTACTTAGCGTAGCTGGTGCATGTCATTCAGACAAGCTGACGAATTTGAAAATCAACGACATTGAGGACATAGGTTCATTGCTGATTGTTCAGATACACAATTCGAAGAACATTCTCCTTTAGGGAGAGAAGTAATACATTATCTCCCTAAGGAGAAAATGTTACAGTTCTCTTCTGCTTTTGGTAACCTAGAAACAGACATTTAGTCACGGCCTTGATAAAACTTAATTTTATGCATGGAAAATGCTAATCTCTTAATGAAAGTCCAAATTAGGTGAAATATATCCGCGAATTTTCGTGAAATTTATAGAAATCTACAAAATTATTTTATAATCACGTGATAAAAAACAACACAGGTCTTATTAAGAATTTGCACCAAAAATGACTTATTCCAAATAAAACGTAAAAATTTTCTGTGTCATAAAATATACACGAACATTCCTACATATTTGATCATTCAGCATTACATACATGTTACATCTGTTAACAATATATGCATAGTGTCAGGGACATCACTCTTTCCCACAACAAACTGCCTCTGTGAGATCAAGATCGTCACCCCCTTACAGTCGATTAAAATTGAATTATGAATTTAATTAATGATGCAAACAATATTCTGTTAGATTCAAAGGAATTGTTTCAATAATAATTCTATAAATGTATATAGAAGGAAAATTGAAGCAAATTTTCAAGAGAAAACCACTACATTAGAATGCACACCTGAGAATAGTAATGAGTAATGGACTCATTAAAAAAGTTGTATACAGACAACAACAAAAGAAACAATACAATATGCAGAAGGTGTGAGAATTAAGAAACGTTGGATCACAAGGAAAATGTTGGAGAAGATGGAGGAGAGGAGAAAATGGAAAAACATCAACACACAAGAAGGTAGAAGAAACTACAGGAAACTAAACAACGAAGTAAGACGAGAAACTGATAAAGCAAAAGAAGACTGGATGAAAGAAAAATGTGAAGAAAGAGGATTTAGAGAGAAAAGGAAGATATGATTTAATGTACCGCAAAGTAAAATGTTTGGACTTTACATATAAGAACAGGAAATCCATGTGGTTGATAGAGGATGACATCGGAAATGAAATAACAGACAAACAAGTAATATTAAACAGATGGACGAAATATGTAGAAGAGTTATATGAGACAAGGAATTGTCCAGATGACTTAGCTATAGAAGACGAAAAAGCCGTATCAAAAGACGAAAAAAGATTTTCTATTTTAAGGTAAGAAGTTGAACTAGCGCTTAAGAAAATGAAGAATGGGAAAGCAATAGGAGTTGATGGAATCCCCACTGAATTAGTGAAATGCTTGGGTGAAGACCAGAAGCAAATTCTGTCATTAGGCAACGAAATATATGAAGGATACACGGGAAAAATGATCAAGGTCCATCAAAAATCGAAATCCAGTCGGTTCTGTGGAAGAACGATCAAGGTACATTTTTCTACTCTGCTTTCTTCCTATGTTCTGCCGTATAATGCTGCACTTTGTGTTCCTGGCTTTACGGAAATTTATGTAAAATGACCTGTTGAGTAAGAATGCAATGATTATTTTTCGCACTAAAGTAAACAAGATCTTATTTCCAGCTTGTTTCATGGACATTCTTTCAGGCTTGTGTTGGATGTTCCGGATGTTGCCTTAAAATTAAGTCATAAGTGAAATGGAAGTATCAGAAATAACAGAGAATTAGCTATGCAGAATGCAAGTATAAAGAAAATAAAAATTTTTGACGTACTTCTAAGTCATCGAAAAGAATACAGATGATGAGTCAAATTACAGGAGACACTTGTTTAAGTGTTCGGGATGTTCTCAGAATATTATACTTATAGAAAGGAGTAGATTAATGAGGGAATGAAATCTAGACAAAAACCATATCTCACAATGACTCAAAACGAACTACGTAAGAGGAAAGGAGATACTTTGTATGAGGTAAAGCATTCTGAATGTTTGGATTCGTTTGAAATCCAGAAATTCTATGATTAAGGAAGCAATGTCTATGGATTACCAGAAGAATCTTCTGATTCCTAAAATTTCACCAAGTGAAGCATATTACCGCAGGCAACTATAGTTTTTTCGTGCTATGACCATACACTTTCTACTTGGAAATCTGTGTTTTGTACATGTGATGAAACGGTTTTGAACAAAGCGCCTGATGAAGTATGCTTAATGTTGTGGTATTTCTGTTTTGAAATTCTGCCTGAGTCTGTGTGTGAATTCAATAATATGTTCTGTGAATCCTGTTGAGGCCAGAATAAGAAATTTTATTGTGATCTGATTTTAGTGTATATAATGAAGAAATTTTGTCTGTTGGCAACATTTCCAAGAAGAGGCCATTCGTACCTCGAGTGCAATAATAATATGGAAGATAAGATGTGAGTTTCCTGATGACTAGTGACATGAGATTGCTAATCCTAGGAAGAAACTGGAGCCATTCTTCATAGTTGACTGCAAGATAGAATAATTATTTTATGAATGGGGAGGATTTCTGAATAGCTACTGCAAAAAGAAAGCCACTTCACCTAGAGGTCCATAGCAATCTACAATGTAAAATAAGATAACTAAAAAAGTGTTACTGATAATCATCAAGCGGACAATACGAAAGCTATATAGTGAGTGTCTATTTTATTTGTCAAAATTATTTTATCTTTAATTTTATTTATCACATTTTCATTTCAATTAGTCTATAATAATGATTTTCTAACATTATTCTAATTATATTTCAAACCACTGAAAAGGAATCAGAAGAAGAACAATGCGAAAGAGTTGAAAATCTTCAATTGCTTTATATGATGACATTATTTAAAAATGGCAACATTCAATGACTTCCAAATAAAGCAGTAGTTCTGCAGTCCCACCATACAAGACCAATGAACAGAAAACGAGAATTATATTTTGAAATTATAGCCTACATAAAACAGCCAAAAACAAATTAAATGCTTGAGTCAGAAGTGGTGTTTCACTATAATGCATGCTGTATCCCATGTATCTCTAAGTTTCCTATTTGGACCTTGATCATTAAGTTATTATTTTGGAGGTTTACACATTGTTTGTTTATATTGCATTTTCCATGTTCTATCCAAATTTAGAACAAAATGTCATTGTATGATTGATAAGAAATCTTCGTTCTTTAGCTACATTCCACTACATCAATTTCTATTAATACACACATAACTACAGTAAGTATTAAGTGCTTAAACTTTAAAATTAGTTTTTCTCGAAACTTTCTAAAATGGACCTTCATCGTTATTTCCATGTATCCTTCATATGAGAAATGTGAATGGCCTGAATATTTTACAGAGACAGTGTTGATTCCAATACCAAAGAAAAATAATGCCAAGAAATGTAAGGAGTTCAGGACTATCAGCCTAATATCACACTCAGCGAAGACTCTCGACGTTTATATTCTAAGATGGAAGAAGAGCAGTTTGGCTTCAGGAAGGGAAAAAGTATGAGAGATGCAATTGGACTGCTACGGACAATAGACGAAAGGTACCTAGAGAAAAGTGTATGTAGTATTTGTGGACCTAGAAAAGGCTTTTGACAGAGTAGATTGGAATAAACTGATGGGAATTCTAAAGAAAATTGGTGTAGATTCGAAAGAGAGAAGACTGTTCAGTAATCTTTATATGAAACGAGTCAAAGTCAGGATATGAGAAGAAATGTCAGAAGGAAGTGAAATTGGGAGAGGAGTACATCAAGGATGCCCATTATCACCTACCCTGTTCAACATCTACTTGGAGGATTTGGTGAAGAGCTGTTTTCAGAACATGGGAGGAGGATGAAGAATAAAGTGCATAAGATTTGCTGATGATATGGCATCGTAGCAGAATAGGAGATGATACTAAGGGACATGCTACTGGAGCTAAATGGCAGCTGTGAGCAGTATGGGATGGAGATAAATGCAAATAAGACAAAGAGCATGGTCACAGGAAGAAAAATACAGAAGATAAACTTGCGAATTTTAAATGAAGCAGTAAAGCAAGTGGACAGCTTCAAATACTTGGGGTGTACTATAAGCAGTAACAAGATCTGCTGCCAGGAAGTCATAAGGAGGATAGCAATGGCCAAGGAAGCTTTTAATAGAAAAAGAAGCATCTTTTGCGGACTTCTGGAAAAAGAACTAAGGAAGAGACTAGTGAAGTGCTTTGTGTGGAGTGTGGCATTATATGGGGCAGAAACATGGACATTACGATGAAGTGGAGAGAAGCAAACAGAAGCATTTGAAATGTGGATATGGAGAAGAATGGAACATGTGAAATGGACAGACAGAATAAGAAATGTAG